>NC_092155.1:40726166-41101166 GCF_045791955.1 Oncorhynchus clarkii lewisi | reverse complement strand
ATGCAAATCCAGAATTAAGAAACCTATCCAACCAAAAACTAAGAGACCCAGAAAACCAGAATCTACATCTTCACTAAAACAGAACCGAAATACGCTAAGAAAAAAGAAGGAACAGCATGTCAGAAAACAGCTCAATGTGAATGTATAGAACCAAATCACTTCTGGGGAAATTGGAACACATTAAACAAACACAAATAGCTACAGCATATAAAACAGGCAGGCATTGAGGCATTCAGTTAGTGTACGTACGATTGAACGTTAGGAATGGGCAAAACTAGTGACCAATGCATCTTTGAGCGTGGCATGATCGTCAGTGCCAGGTGCGCCAGATCCAACAGCTGTCTACCTGGGCTTTTCACGCACAACAGTGTCTAGGGTTTACCGAGAATGGAACGACAAACAAAAAACATCCCGTCGGCGGCAGTCCTGCGGGCGAAAACAGCACGTTGATGAGAGAGGTCGAAGGAGAATGGTAAGATTCTTGCAAGCTAAAAGGCGGGCCACATACCAAAAAATAACGCCGCAGTACAACTGTGGTGTGCAGAGCGGCATCTCGGAGAACACAACTCGTGGATCCTTGTCAAGGATGGGCTATTGCAGCAAGCGACCACACCGGGTTCCACTACTATCAGCTAAAAATAAGAAGGGGCTCTGGTGGGCACACAATCACCAACACTGGACCATTGAGAAGTAGAAAAATGAATCCCAGTTCCTGTTGCGTCATGCTGACGGCTGAGTCAGGATTTGGCATAAGCAGCAGGAGTCCATGGACCTTTCCTGCCTGGTGTCAACGGTGCATGCTTGTGGCAGTGGTGACTGGTGTGGGGAATGTTTTCCTGGCACACGTGAGGCCCCATGATACCAATTGAACAAGATTGAACCAAGCCCCAAATAATTCTGGCTGGTCTGGGTGTAAAGGGTCCAACCCGGTACTAGATGGGTTTACCTAATAAACTGGCCAGAGTCTTATATCAATGAGTTGGTGAGGGCACTAGAACAGTCTGCAGCACCGGCCACACCCTACTAAACTCTGAAGTCAAATGTCTACTGTTTGCTAATGATCTGGTGGTTCTGTCCCAAACCAAGGAGGGCCTACAACAGCACCGAGATCTTCTGCACAGATTGGTTGACTTGGGCCATGACAGTAAATCAGTAAGACAAAAATGATGGCATTCCAAAAAAAGGTCCAGTTGCCAGCACAACAAATACAAATTCTATCTAGACACCGTTGCCCCAGAGCACACAAAGAATTATACCTACCTCGGCCTAAACCACAAGGCTGTGAACGATCTAAGAGACAAGGCAAGAAGGGCTTTCTATGCCATCAAAAGGAACATAAAACTCGACATCCCAAGCATTAGGATCTGTTTAAAAATACTTCAAATCAGATTCAGAACCCATTGCTCTCCATTGTTGTGAGGTTTGGGGTCCATTACAGAATAACGTCTCACCAAAGCGGAGCATCAGGGAGTTTTTTTGTGAGTCTAAGTGACGTCGGGTCCGGGTGCCGCAACCGGGGATGCCTCAGCTGGCTCGTCAGGCTTCCATGCCTGAGCAGGTTCGTCAAGTAACAAGACCCGGTTGTCCAGTCAAGCATCCGTTGCCGAATCTACCGAGGATGCCTCAGCTAGCTTGTCAGGCTCCCATGCCTCAGCAGATTCGTCAAGTAACAAGACCCGGTTGTCCAGTCAAGCATCCGTTGCCGAATCTACCGAGGATGCCTCAGCTAGCTTGTCAGGCTCCCATGCCTCAGCTGGCTCATCAGGTTCGCAAGCCTTGGTTGGCTCGGCAGGCTGCAATGCCTCGGCTGCTTCGTCAGGCTCCAATGGCCCGGTCGGCTCGTCAGGTTCCCACGCCTCAGCCGGCTCCCGCGCCTCAGCAGAAGAGACTGGTCCTTGGGACCGTCCCTCTGGTCGGCGTCCTGCGGTTGGAGCCGCGCGTTAGGGAGGGGGTACTGTCCCGTATATTCCCTCTCCGGCGCTTGAGGTCACCAGGCTGCTCATTATTACGCACACCTGTCACCATCATTAAGCGCATCACCAGACACACCTGGATTCAATCACCTGCCTGATTACCTCCCTATACATGTCATTCCCTTTGGTTCTTTCACTAGGAGTTATTGTTTCTGTTCCGTTGTTTCATGTCTGCATGCTACTTGTGTTTCTTGTTTTGTCCATGTTTGTTTATTTATTAAATGATTCACTCCCTGAACTTGCTTTCCAACTCCCAGCGTATACGTTACACTGGGGCTCTATTCATAAACACAAACATATTCCACAGAAGCCAAGGACAGCAACACAATTCGACCCAACCAAATTATGAGAAAACAAAAAGATTACTATTTGACACACTGGAAAGAATCAACAAAAAAAAATATACCAAACTGGATGCTATCTGACCCTAAACAGAGAATACACAGTAGCAGAATACCTGGCCACTGTGACTGACCCAAATTTTAAAAAAGCATAGTGAGCATAACCTTGCTATTGAGAGAGGCTGCCATAGCCTTTCTTCTCTCGAGAGCCAGGTCTGCCTATGTGCCCACTGCCACAAAATGAGGTGGAAACTGAGCTGCACTTCCTTAACTCCTGCCAAAGGTAGGCCCATATTAGAGACACATATTCCCCACAGATCACACAGACCCACAAAGAATTTGAAAACAAATCAAACATTGATAAACTCCCTTATCCGTTAGGTGAAATACCACAATTGCAATGTGCAATCATAGCAGCAACATGTGACCCGTTGCGATGAAAACAGGGCAATCAGTGGAACACAAACAACATTGTAAATACAACCAATATTTTTTTGTTTACTTATCTTCCCCTGCTATTCGTACTACAACTATATTTTACACATGGTTAAAAACACTGTTCTGAACTGTGTAAATAAACTTGCGTGCATATTAGTGTGATATATTTCAGAGCAAATAAAACCCTCAAGCTCACATTATACACATATATTTGATGTTGTTCATCATTGTGTGTGTGTGTGTGTGTGTGTGTGTGTGTGTGTGTGTGTGTGTGTGTGTGTGTGTGTGTGTGTGTGTGTGTGTGTGTGTGTGTGTGTGTGTGTGTGTGTGTGTGTGTATTTGTCTGTGTATGAGAGGAAGTGTGTGTGTGTGTGTGTGATTGGAGAGGGAGCGGGTTGTTATTCAGGACTCTGAGATAATTGATGTTACACTTTGTAAGAGATAATCTACTCATGATAAAACATGTGACTGCAACGCCACAAACACTGCACATCCTTGTTGGCCGAAACAAAGTGTGCAACACCAAGTTAAGAACCAGTGCTCTTTGCTTTGCAGATTACACAAGCACCTTCAGCCCAATACATAAGGGAATGTCAGCAGCACATGTACAGATCCATACAGAAAATGTAAAGGAAACGTAATGGTTTTACAGTTGGGTGTGGGAAACGAGCAGTGGGCCCAGCCTACCCAGTAAAACATAACTGAAACTTTAGCCTCACTTTCAATATGTTCTCAATTCAAGGTGGTTGGGTAAGCATTACAGTGGCCTAATTCGAGGTGGCTAGGGGAACAGTTTGTGAAAGTATCCTGTGATAGAAAATCTAATCTGGGTACTTCTTATCTGCCACAAGGCACTTTCATCATTGGTTACAATGTAGTAACTTTGTTATAAGGCTTTTGTAATATAAAGTGTAATCAAAATAAATATCAGTGAAGCTACATGATACCACTGAGTTTTGACACCAAAGGGAACAAAATATCGTGCGCTCAATAACTGACACTTTGGAACGCGCTCTGTAGCGCACTACTCACACAATTTCTCACACGTTACAGTGGTCCACTTCCTGTAACCTACAATACGCTACATTTACATTCAAATGAAATGGTTTCTAAACAAAGAACACGGGTAGAAAATAACAGGAGACAGTCAGCCTGACATGCGTCGTGTCCCGCCAAAGGAAGGTTATGGAGGATTTGGAAGGGGGTATTGCACAGCGTGTTAGATGAAGTAGGATACACTTACAAAGCCGTATCCTCGGGATTTCCCGGTTTGTCTGTCCGTTATCACAACGGCCTCGTCAATATCCCCGAACGTCTCGAAGTATTTTCGAAGGGATGCATTGTTGGTATGATAAGGTAAACCACCGACAAAAATCTTAGTGAAAGTAGTGTCATTCTGAATAGTGGGATGCATTGTCTCCAGACCTCCGTTAACAAATTGATGGAAAAGCATTTGTCCGGCTGCGTCCGAATGGAAAAACTAAACCGTCTAAGGGGAAAAAAAACACACAATATAAACAGTCACAGGCGGTATATCAAAGTTCCAAACAACACAACTGGTGCTGGAGAGATGGAAGATTTAAATGCGCAATGGTTTGGTTTTCAAGCGCGCAATCAGGCTTGATTCGTCCGAGCTGTATCGATGCAAAAAATACTTATTTATTCCATGCTTTGAGTTATATCGAAGCAGGGCAACCAACGTACGGGCTACACTCCAGGTCCTTCTTGACAGGTGTCTTGAATACTCCTTCGAAATATCTCACAAGAGAGGGGGGGGGGGGGGATATATATTTATATTGGGGAGTTTCAGACACGCCCACTCCCCTTTTTGGCCAATACATAAGCGAAGCTGTGAACTTTATATGTGACGTCTTTCCGCAGCTCACGCCCTCCCAGCTGCACCCTTACGTTCTCCTAACACCTGTCTTTGTCTTTTGAAGACACAAAGAACACCGTTTTATGCTGCAACGAATCCACATGAACATACTTGACCGTGATCAATAGGTCATCTTAACGTGTAGGCTAATAGCCTAGGCTTTGATTCGACTCATGTAGCAGTTTTCAGCCTTTCGGGACTATGTCGAGTTCTAAGACATACGACTACCGGATAATAAACGTATTACAATGAATTGAAACGGTGTGGAGCTGGTTCCAAGTAACATGGAAACTGGCGCCCATGTTCATGGGACTGGTTTATTCTGAGTTGCTGTCATTTTATAAGTTCCAGGTTGCTGACCATAAAACATCACCTTCACTTTTGATTAAGGGCTACAGCAAGCGCAAAAGGCTTGGCTAGAGACAGTAACGCCCATAAAACGTCAGTTGAGGTGAGAGGAAATTGAGACGATTAAAGACAAAAGCGCACGCCAGGGGTGACCATTCACAGGAAAGACCAGATAAAAGGTTGTAATGTTGAGGTGACCATGTATTCTCTCCCGCTCAATTCAAAGAGTTTTATTGGCATGGGAAACATATGTTTACATCGCCAAAACAAGTGGAATGGATAAACCGAAGTGAAATAAACAACCGGAAATTAACAGTAAACATTACACTCACAAAAGTATCAAAGGTATAATAGATACATTACACATCATATTATGGCTATTTATAGTGTTGTAACAATGTGCAAATAGTTGAAGTGCAAAAAGGAAAATAGATAGTCATGAATATGAGTTGTATTTACAGTGATTGTTTTTCACTGGTTGCCCTTTTCTTGTGGCAACAGGTCACACATCTTGCTGCTGTGGTGGCACACTGTGGTATTTCACCTAATAGATATTGGAGTTTATCCAAATTTGAGTTGTTTTTTATTTTTTTTGTGTGTCTGTGTAATCTGAGGAAAATATGTGTCTCTAATATGGTCATGCATTTGACAGGAGGTTAGGAAGTGCTCAGTTTCCACCTCATTTTGTGGGCAGTGTGCACATAGCCTGTCTTCTCTTGAGAGCCAGGTCTGTCTACAGGGGCCTCTCTCAATAGCAAGGCTATGCTCACTGAGTCTGTACATAGTCAAAACGTTCCTTAATTTTGGGTCAGTCACAGTGGTCACAATTTCAGGTACTCTGCAACTATGTACTCTATTTGTACTCTATTTAGGGCCAAATAGCATTCCAATTTGCTCAGTTCTTTGGTTAATTCTTTCAAATGTGTCAAGTAATTCTCTTTGTTTTCTCATGATTTGGTTGGGTGTAATTGTGTGGCTGTCCTGAGCCTCTGTGGGGTCTGTTTGTGAACAGAGCTCTATGACCAGCTTGCTTAAGGGACTCTTCTTTACGTTAATCTCTCTGTAGGTGTATCATCCTAATTCTGCTCTGCATGCATTATTTGGTGCTGCAGAATTTAGCATGCAGTCTCAATTTGGTGTTTGTCCAATTTTGTGAATTCTTGGTTGGTGAGCGGACCCCAGACCTCACAACCATAAATGATTCTATAACTGATTCAAGTATATTTTTTGCCAGATCCTAATTGGGATGTCAAAATGTATGTTCCTTTTGATTGCGTAGAAGCCCCTTCTTGCATCATTCACAGCTTTGTGGAAGTTACCTGTCGTGCTGATGTTTAGGCCAAGGTATGTATAGTTTTTTTGTGTGGTCTAGGGCAACGCTGTCTAGATGGAATTTGTGGTCCTGGCACTTATTTTTGTATTACTGAGATTCACTGTCAGGGCCCACACAAACACTCTCTCTTTCTCTCTCACACACACACACACACACACACACACACACACACACACACACACACACACACACACACACACACACACACACACACACACACACACACACACACACACACACACACACACACACACACACACGTGGTATTTAAATGCATCAAACACATGACCATTCCATTTGCTCCGTTCCAGACATTATTATGAGCAGTCCTCCCCTCAGCAGCCTCCACTGACACACATAGGCGTCATGCCTGTAGGGGACACGTGACCCCTCAGATATGTTCTGTTAAGAAAAAAATATGTTGTTTCTCTGTAAAACTACTAGCCACCTAGGAATTTTATGAAGCTTTAGCTAGCCCAGATAGGTTACCATCTCCAAACCTCAGAACTAGCTACCAAGAACCCATTTCAGGCCATCAATCAAGTGAGAGTAGCTAGCTTGTCTAACTCTCTTCGCTGGCATGCCTGCTGGTAAGGTTGGTAGACTTCAGAAAAGCAAGCAAAAACTAAATGTACTGAATAAGACTCACATTCTTTCAATCTTTTATCCAGATTTTAACATAGATGCAGAGAAGTATATTTAGTTACAGACAGCTCAAGAGGTATGCTTAGATACGCACAAAAATCTTTTTTTTTTTTTTTTACATAGAATTAAGCACTATGATTATGGCAAAAAAAAGCAGTTTCAGGTGTTTGAAAAATTCGAAATTCTCCAACTTCCTGGCCCCCTCCGGACCACCCCCAGGCCATTTTCAAATACTTTGTGCCCACTCAGATTTTTAGGGGTGCATGACTACCCTGCACACATTTTTGGTTCTCTCTCTCTATCTGTGTGGGAAAAGGCCACGTGGAGAGGCCAATTCAATAAAATGTTCTGACCTTCAGTAGGCCTACTAAACAATGAGACAAAGAAGGGCTGAGACATTTCGTTTTTTGATGACAGCGATAGGATCTTGGTGTGCATTTAGTCTCAAATTCATCTTTTGTTTGAAAAGGTTTGAGATTACCACTGTAGTACAGTGGCAAGGAGACCCCATATTCCAAATGACATGTGCTGGCACCTCTGTAGCCAACTGTACCCACCATCTTTCTCTTGATCCACCATACAATAACCCAACCACCCCCCCATCAGAGACAACTCTCACCTCCTCCCACTCTCTCACCTCTGGGCCCCTAGTTCACGCAGACCCTCAGTCTCCAGACGTCATTTGTACGCATATGATAAGTGGCCCTATTCTTTATCATCTAGTCCAGTGCTTTACCCTCTAACCCAAGATCTCATTCTCTTCCCTCTGGCCAAGCTATTTTGGAACTTTGAAGCGTACTGTTACTACAATGAAACACAACACACACACACAATGTAATGTTTAAATAGAAATTTGTATTTACATCAATATTAACATCAAGAAACAAGTAAGAAAAAAATGCGACAGTAATTTACATCCTGAAATTATGACCGTATATCCCCCACCCCCCCAAGTGTTATTTTATTCCCCCATCTTTCCACTTAATCAAAGGGTAGATACATCAAGAGGAATCTTTTTTTTTTAAGCAAAAGCACGGAAAACAGTTATTTTGAATATTCAGTAAGCAAATATTTGTTTATATACTTCATCAAGACTGAAACAAAAAAAATTCACTCTAGGCTACTCCATGATGTAATGAAGTTTCCATCAAACAGCTTAAAGATACTCTCCATTGTGTTGAAAGATAAGATAGCCGTCTTCAGCATTGAAGCCATTGTAAATCGTTTTAGAGTCCATGGGATAGTCTCTTATCGTCAGACGTTCTACCTCAGGTTAGTGCCACTAAAATAGCTTCTTTTCTGAGTGGTCAATCTCATGAAACAACTGTTTCCCGCACCACAACTTTGAACTGGCCATACATTATAAGAGATAAAAAATCAAGAAAATAAAACAACAATCACAAACAAGATTAAAATCACTTCAGCAGAATCAGACCCATGTTAACTCTATGTGGTGTATGAATGGGAATACACACACACACACACACACAAAGAAAAACAGATTACATGTAGGTTGTGCAGCAGAGAAATACACACGCCAGTAGAGTACTTGCACCATCTACAACCGGTTTCGAAGCACTGCAGAATGACAAAACAAAAATCTTTGGATTGAGCATGTCTTAAAAGATTTTCTCACAAAGCTTCACAGAAAATACTACAATGTAAATGCAATATCAAGGTTCAACATAAAACCATGTAAAATGTCCCAAAATAACCTTCAATCCAGACAGAGAGAGAGGGAAATCCAAATAACCCTCTAGTTTACAGCCTTCCTCAACATGACTCTTCCTATTGACAAAGCGAAGCCACAAATATAACCAACCGCAGTGTTACTGCCCACATACAGTAAAAAACCGACCACCACAAACCAGCATCTGTGCCCAACGGAAGGGGAGAAAACTAGAGAAGCAGTCTTGATATTGTAACGACTCTGGGTTGTCTATAATAGCATACCTGTGAGCACATAGTCGCTGTTAAGTAGCCTGGCCAATTATAGAGTATTGTAATGACTCTGGGTTGTCTATAATTGCATACCTGTGAGCACATAGTCGCTGTTAAGTAGCCTGGCCAATTATAGAGTATTGTAACGACTCTGGGTTGTCTATAATAGCATACCTGTGAGCACATAGTCGCTGTTAAGTAGCCTGGCCAATTATAGAGTATGGAATTATAAGGAATGGAACTATTTTAATTGTTTTATTTAACCTTTATGTAACTAGGAAAGTCAGTTAAGAAAAACTCTTATTTACAATGACAGCCTACCCCGCCAAACGCTGGGCGCCACCCTATGGCACTCCCAATCACAACCGGATGTGATGCAGCCTGGATTTGAACCAGGTATTGCAGTGATGCCTTTTGCACTGAGATGCAGTGTCTTAGACCACAGTGCCACTTGGGAGCCTGAGTAGTAGAGCCATTGGAGTCATAGGGCCCTATCTAAAAAATATCAATCCACACACTGGTAAGAAACATGGACCCTCATAAGTCTAACACAATTACATGAATCCTCTTCTGGCATTGTGTGTGTTTGATTGCTCTTAAAACAAAACAAATCTATTAATAGAAAATGACAGGATCACACAAGCATCTCTAAATATACACAATGTCTTTGAAAAAGAGAAATGTATGATTTATAGATCACAAATAAAAAAAAGTGTTTTCTGAGAGAGCAAAAGTGGCAGTTGTAGCTTTCTGAGAGAAATCGAGCCAAAGTATTTCAGTATTGATCAGAGAAATAGCCCCTTGCTTTTCGCCCATGGTTAAAGTATTGAAAATAAAAGCTGTTTTGACCTACGACATAATAAGAAAATTATACTTTAAATATCTAGCCTGACAATCTGTGCAAAAACAGTATGTGACCTACAAAAGCATATATTTATATATATATATAATACATTTGAAGCGTATGTACAATTTATATTCACAGACAACATGTTAAAAAATCCAAACAAGATGAGTCGTATCCTAATACTGCAGTACCATCGTTTTGACTTTGAGTAAATGATGCTTCACTTTGCCCTCACAGGAGAACCAAGACAAAAGATTATTGCTAGAAATCTGCATAAACATACATTAAAATCAGGGATACCCTTTCTTTCACAGTGTGTGGATTACTTTAGGAATTAACTCATTCAATAACTGGCAAAAAATCGCTATCAAGTGTTCCATGAGGTAACCAAGAATGTAAATCTTACGAATTCCTCCTTAAAAATACAATATACTCACGTTTTTTTAAATGATCATTTATGAATAGTTGTATAGATATTGAGGGTAATTTTGCCCTCTGAAATAGGTCAGCACATTTTAAGGATCGACTTTAATAATCAGAACCTTTGAAATCCACTAACTTTCCCATAATCAACACACTGCAGAAGAAAGTGTTCTATAAAATCTGTGCTTACTGCCTTTCAATTGGTTAACCATTTAGAATAATGATCGTCACGGTAATCCATTTCCAATCAAAATAGTCCCCATCCTCCGACACACACAAAAGCAAAACAAGATTTTCTGTTATGCATTCATTCTTGGGTAAAGGCCTCTATGACCAAGAAATATTTCCACAATCCTTTTGACGACAGCCTTTCCGTAAAGTGCAATCACAGCCAACTAGTATTTATTTCTGTCGTACCTTAACCCAGTCTCTTGCAGGACCACTGTGTATGTATACTGACTCTCAATTACTTACTTCGGAGTTGTTTCATTGACTATAGGCCTGCTCATCAGTATAGTAATTTATCTTATAGAGGTAGAAGTTGCCCATGACCACAGATCTAGGATCAGTGTCCCTAATATTAACTATTAGGGGGATGTGAAAATAGCTGACCCTGTGTCAGTGATTACAAGCAACTCCCACCTTCTCCAGCAATGGGACTACATCATGTGTATTATGTCATTCATTAAGAGTGGATTCAGAGACCGGATGGGATACACTGCATACACAGTGGTCCTTCAGGACCAGAACTAGGGAATAATTCCTCCAATGTTTCGAAGCAGAGAGAGAATTCCCATGCCCAGGGGTGAACAAAGCGTTAGTTACATCCCACGAGAGGATGTCTTCTCATGTCTGTCCATCCGTCCCCCCGTCCGTGTCTGTCAGAGCCAGATCATTATTAGTTGGGTGTCCCCCGCTTCAGTCTGTTTGGTCCAGCGAGTGGCGTGTGTCCAGTACAGAGACATAGAACCCAGAGAGAGGACTAATGAAACTACATCACTAAAGACTGATGAAGGAATGAAACAGTTGTGTATCTGTCAGTTTGTGTGTGTGTGTGTGTGTGTCACAGTGCGTCTCCGCTTTACATACATGACTGTTTTTGAGTGTGTGTGTGTGTGTGTTGGTGGGTCATGGCGTGTCTCATGTAAGTGCATGTAGAATAGAGTTTGTTCTCGGTCTTGTTTTGTGAGACTGTCCTTGAGTTCAGAGGAACAGCACCCCCAACTGGTGGGAGTAGAATACCACTCACAGGTACATTTGGTCCGGCACACACTGAGCACTGCACTCCTCTCTCTGAAAGGGATCACATTGAGTTCGTTTCTGTTCCACCACACGCCTCGGTCTCAGGTTCAGCAATATTTCTGTAAGGAACAGAGGTA
Source organism: Oncorhynchus clarkii lewisi (assembly GCF_045791955.1). Lineage (NCBI taxonomy): Eukaryota > Metazoa > Chordata > Actinopteri > Salmoniformes > Salmonidae > Oncorhynchus > Oncorhynchus clarkii. The sequence continues at coordinate 41,089,622 of NC_092155.1, read as the reverse complement.
ATGGGGTTAGTTGTGTAGACATCGAGTGTGTGTGTGTGTGTGTGTGTGTGTGTGTGTGTCTCTGCGTGTGTACATAAATATTGACAACACTCACACATGCTTACTGTATGTTCATGCACACACACAATCTATAAACAGCTGTGTACCTGATCAGGCCCCATCGGCATACGTCCCATCACCATGGGGTTCATCCCCATCTGGCCCCCCATCTGGCCCATATGGCCCCCTCCTCCGTTGGCAGGCATGCCCCCATTTATCATAATGCCCCCGTATTGCCCCGGGTTACCCTGTTGGGCAAACTGCTGCTGCCCAGGGTTACCCTGTTGGGCAAACTGCTGCTGCCCAGGGTTACCCTGTTGGGCAAACTGCTGCTGGGGGTACGTACTGGAGAGACAGGGAGGGAAGGAGGTGGGTTAGTTAGTTCACTGGTTGTTCTAGGTTATTTCTCTCTCTCTGTCACACACCTGTTGCGGGCCATGCCTCCCTGCGGCCAGCCCTTCATCTCGGCACTCTGGTACATGGGTCCGCCCTGGGGATGCTGCTGCATCATGGGATTCTGAGGACCCAGGCGGCCTGACATCATAGTGTTGGGGGGGCTGCCGCCCGCAGGGCCGAACGACGGGTCACCCTGCTGGGTCATACCTGAAGGAACATGTTACATGAGCTATAGCATGGGAACACACACCACCCACACACACTTCCATGTCTCACTGCAAGTACAAAAACTCACCACTAGGGAGCAGCAACACTCTGTGGCCCTGAAGGTCAAACCAACCCAAACTCACCGTAGTTTCCCCCGTAGCCAAACTGCTGGGGGCCCGGCTGGCCCATGTTGGGGCCTCCCATGGGGGTGTCCATGCCGGTGGGGGCGGTGACGTTGGGAGGGGGGCTGAATCCCCCGGCGGCCGCCGCTGCCGCCTGCTGCTGTTGCTGCTGCATTAGCATCATCATCCTCTGTCTCCTCATCTGCATGGTCACCATCTCCCTGCTACGCTGGGCCATCATCTGGGCATTCAGGAAGCCAGGCTGGGGACAGAGAAGGAGTGTAGTGAGTGTGTGTGTGTATTTACAGTTCTGGCTGTGTGTAATGTACAAGAAGGAAAGGTTAGGCATAAGTGGCTCCCAAATACTCAACAAACTGGATGCAGTCTATCACAGTGCCATCCGTTTTGTCACCAAAGCCCCATACACTACCCACCATTGCGACCTGTACACTCAAATTGGTTGGCCCTCGCTTCATACTTGTCGCCAAACCCACTGGCTACAGGTTATCTACAAGTCTCTGCTAGGTAAAGCCCTGCCTTATCTCAGCTCACTGGTCACCATAGCAGCACCCACTCGTAGCACGCGCTCCAGCAGGTATATCTCACTGGTCATCCCCAAAGCCAACTCCTACTTTGGTCGTCTTTCCTTCCAGTTCTCCGCTGCCAGTGACTGGAACGAACTGCAAAAATCTCTGAAGCTGGAGACTCACATCTCCCTCACTAGCTTTAAGCACCAGCTGTCAGAGCAGCTCACAGATCACTGCACCTGTACATAGCCCATCTGTAAATAGCCCATCTATCTACCTACCTCATCCCCATACTGCATTTATTTATCTTGCTCCTTTGCACCCCAGTATCTCTACTTGCACATTCATCTTCTGCACATCTACCATTCCAGTGTTTAATTGCTATACTGTAATTACTTCGCCACCATGGCCTATTTATTGCCTTAACTCCCGTATCTTACCTCATTTACACTCACTGTACATAGACTTTTTGTTTTCTTTTGTTCTACTGTATTATTGACTATGTTTTGTTTATTCCATGTGTAACTCTGTGTTGTTGTATGTGCCGAATTGCTATGCTTTATCTTGGCCAGGTCGCAGTTGCAAATGATAACTTTTTCTCAACTAGCCAACCTGGTTAAATAAAGGTGAAATAAAAAAATAAAAAATAAAAAGGTTGTGTGTATGTGGAGGAGAGGGGAGTGCCTACCTGTCCCCCCATGCCAGGCTGCATGCCCGGCCTCATGCCAGGGTTACCCGCCCCAGGGTTCTCCATCTTCATGGCCATCCCCTGCCGAGTCTGACTCATAAACTGAGGGAGGAAGGAAATAAGAACCTGTCAACATAAAGTCCTGTGTGTGTTTATCTGTATGTCTGTGTGTGTGTGTGTGTGTGTGTGTGTGCGTGCACGTGTGTGTGTGTGTGTGTGTGAGAGTATGTGTGTGTGTGTGTGTGTGCGTGCACATGTGTGTGTGTGTGTGTGTGTGTGTGTGTGTGTGTGTGTGTGTGTGTGTGTGTGTGTGTGTGTGTGTGTGTGTCTCTAACCTGTTGGCCCTGTAATCTCTGTTGCAGCTGGAGCCTCATGGGTTTGGTGGCGCTCATCATCCTGGGTCTCATCATGTTGGCGCGAGGGTGACCCATACCCCCCATCCCCGCGAAGCTGCCCCCCTGGCCCATCTGGGAAAGCATGGGGCCGAAGCTCCCCTGTTGGAGCTGACCCTGAATGGGGCTCCCCCCGTAGGCTGACTGCATGGCCATGGAGGGGGGGCCGGGGTAGCCCTGGCCGTACAGAGGCTTCTGCTCTAGCACCATGGAGGGGTCCTGGCCGGGGAAGGGCTCACCGTGCTGCTCTGGCCCCTGGCCCTGGCTGACCAAGTCGGGGATTCCCAGGGCCCGGTCGATCTCCTCCAGGGCGATGCCATCCGTGTTGTTGAGCAGAGAGTCCAGCTGGTCCAGCAGCGCTCGCTCGTCACTCTGGCCCTCGCTGGTGGTGGGCGGAGCCAGGAGCTCGTCCAGGGCGTTCCCAAACTGACGCCTGAAATACCCAGAGAACCGTTAAAAGTATGACATGACAAAATTAGCCACCAATTGTCCTGGTATAAATCATATATTAGAACAAATCTTACTATGGAAGACCAGTTTTACCTGTTGTGGTTGCCCTCCATGCCCATCACACTGTCAGGCCAGGAGGGAGACTGGTTGGGCTGGCCCTGCTGACTGAACGGACTCATCCCCATCCCCATCTCACCAGAACATCCTGCACACACACACACACACACACACAACACATATTAACCAGAAATTCCATCGCTCAGAATCAATTACTACAGATTACAGACACATAGACACATGCATACACAGACAGATACACAGAGATTACATCCGACCATGTTTATTTGATGGACTAACGCATACACACGTACCCAAGTCCATCAGCTGTTGCTGCAGCATGGATCTAGTGCCAGGAACACTGTTGGACCTGCCCACCATGGGACCTCCCATCATGCCTTTGGAGTTGTAGTCCATGCCAGGGCGGATCATAGAAGGGTGACCGGCTGAGCCCACGGGGCTGGCACTGGAGCGGGGCATCCCCCAATCCCCTGACCCCCCCATGGGAGAGCGCTGGGGAACCCCCATGCCCCTGTTCATCGGCCCTGCGGAGACACAAACCACAGATTAGATTTTTCTTACAAAGCATCAACGGCACTGACTGAAACACAGACCTAGGTAGTGGAGGCGGGGGGGGGGGGGGGGGGCATGACAGAGGACATAAATGACAGATCCAGAAAGAGAGAGTGAAATAACTAAATTAGTTACTTGTTCCAACGCCTCGCGGACACACACCCATGTTCCCCGGGTATCCGTCTGGGCTGCTCAACATATTCTCCTGTTTGATGAGCATGGGACGCCTCCCCGCCCCTCCAGGACCGCCGGGGGGCTTGGCGTCCACTGACATGGCCCTCTGAAAGGGCCCTCGTTGGCCAGGGGCCATCCCCGGACTCCCTGAACACACAGAGGGACACAACAGATAGAACAGGTACATAACCATAGCCTGGAGTCCAGACTCTGTGTGGAAGTTACTTTGCAGCAAGGGCTAAAACTTTTTTTTATTTTTTTTATGTTTGTGTGTGTGCTGCTTAATGTGACCGGTCCTACCTTGCAGGTTGTCATCGAGGCAACCCTGGGCCTTGTTCCCTCCTTCATTAGCACCTCCTCCTCCTCCTCCCTGCTCTGGGTAGAACTCAGAGCCAGAACCCCTCAGACCTCCCAGGATGGACTCCAGGTTCTCCAACTGGTGAAAAGATAGATGCACGTGTATCAGCAACAACACAGTATCACACTCAGACGTACACAACCTACGGAGGTTCAGCACTTCTGAGCAATGAAAATGTTCACACTAAAGGCCAATGGTGCTCAATCAATATCTTACTTATCAGTACGAAATCTCATGTAATTTGAATAATCTACCAGCAAGGTAACGATCTGACCCCCACACTGTGTGGTTACCTCATCAGGTGGCTCTGACTTGATCTTGCTTTCTGGATGTTCAGGGGTGGGTCCAGGGCCTCTGGACGGGGGACCGGCAGTGGCTCCTGGGGGGCCCTTTCCTTCCAGCTCCTCAGGCTTGGGCTTCACGTCCACGGGTTCTTTAGTGTCGTCCTTGTTGAGGAGGTAGTGGAGGAGCGCGTGGGTCTTCTCCTTCTTGGGGCTGTGCTGCTCCTGCTTGGGCTCAGTCACTCCTCCTGCTCCTCCTCCCCCAGCCCCCGTCTCCCCTGGGACCTCCTGGCCCCCCAGGGTCACCTTCCCAGTTGCCTCGGCTGTGATCTTGGCCACCTCGTCGGGAGTGTTGCTGTTCTGCAGCAGCTTGTGGAGGATCTTGTGCTTCTCCTGCAGCGACGCCGTGTAGTGGGCCGAGGCCAGAGCATTGGCCAAAGCAGCGCCACCTGGGCCTGACGCCGGGCCCTGAATGGTGGAGGCCGAGGAAGAGGAGGAGACTCCGGTAGAGGAAGGGCTGGTCATGCCTCCTGTGGGGTCCTTAGTGTCAGACCCTGCTGGGATGTTGCTGCTGCCTGGTGGGGGAGGTACAGAGGGCAAGGCCGGACCGGTTCCCCCTAACCCCAGCTCCTCAGTGGGGGAGGTCAGCAGCTGCAGCAGCTTCTTATGGCCCTTACTGTCTGGGACTCTCCGGGTGGGTTCTGAGCTGGCCACCCCAGCCTCGCTGGCCCCCTCTCCAGGCTCCTTGCTGCCTGCCATGGCCTGGCTGTCCAGCCGGTCTCCGCAGCCCTCGGCCTGGGTGTGTGGGTGGTGGTGGTGGAGGGGGTGGTGGTGCTCGCCGGGCCCAGGTGGGCTTTTGGAGCCGTCCGGGCCTGGTTTGGCCGGCTGGCTTGGCTGGGAGGACTGAGAGGAGGAGTGGATGCTGGGGGAGCTGTCTGGTTTGTGGGCCGGGGAGGGGGAGGCGAGGGTCGAAGGGAGGGAGCTCCCGACCCCCTCGCTGATGGCCTGGAGGGCGTTGAGGGAGCTGCTGGAAAAGGAGGTGCCACCTCCTCCCACACCTCCTCCTCCATGAGGGCCTATGGGGGAGTGCATGCCTGATGAAAGAAACAAAACACACTGCTAGAAACTGTACTACAACTTCTACATATAACAAAACATCACAAAATATCTAAAACCTAAAATGGATTATCTTGTGTTTTATGAAGCACAGCAAAACTGTGCAAATGTATAGTGATTGACATACCTCCAGGAGAGAACTGACTGGCGCCCATCTTGGGGCTGCCTCGATTTCGGGGGGACATCAGGAACCCCTGCTGAGGGCCACTCATCCGGGGGCTCCCCAAGGGGCTGCTCATACCCCCAAGTCCGTACCCCCCACTGCTCTGGAAGGGGTGCTGCTGTGGGTGCTGAGGATGCTGCATGCCTGGGTGGTTCCCTGGACCCGGGTGGTTCATCTGATGACCCATCTGATTCATTTGGTTCATCTGGCCCATATGGTTCATTTGATTCATCTGATTCATCTGCATCATTCTGTTGCCCATGCCTCCACCGCCACCCCCACCCCCACCTCCATTTCCTCCGTACATTGAGCCCCCTCCCATCTGTCCCATGTGGCTCTGTTCATTCATGGGCCCATAGCCCCGGTTCATACCCCCCATCCCCATCCCTGCGCCAGGGGGCATGTTCATCTGGGCGTTGGGGTTGGGGCCCCCCATGCCCTGCTGCCTCATAGCCCCAGGCATCATGCCACCAGTCTGGGCAGAGCGATAGCCATTCTGCTCCCTGGAAGAGAGGATGAGGAGGAGAGAAGGAACAGGAGGAGAAAAGAGCATGTGAGGGAAGTGCGGTCATCATGACATCCTTGGCGCTTTATTCTTGTAAACACAGATCAAGTCTAGCAAAAGAGTCTCTTGAAGAGTCCGAAGATGGAACTGAAGGGCATAAGAAATGAAAAAATATTCACAATGAGAATGAGGCGTTCTCTAATTCATTACTGGCTGTGGCTGTCAAGCACAATAATTCAACCTTTTCCTTTTACTGAAGAATGAAGAATGAACAAACCCACTAGGAGGCCTTTAAGGCCTTCCCCACTGTCTGAAGCATCCGTATAAGCAGTCAGATCTATCTGCTAAGCCCAGAGAGGATATTGTGGATATCAGCTACCTCAACTGTGTGTGTGTGTGTGTGTGTGTGTGTGTGTGTGTGTGTGTATTCTGTCTCTTGCAAAGGCTGTTGTGCAACTTGTTTTCTACCTCATAGCAGCAGCAGGTGTGTGTGTGTACCTCTGTAGCAGGTGAGTGGAGATGAACCCCTGGGGTTCATTGCTCATGGGGTGGCGGTACAGCTTGCTCTTGGTCTGGGCCGTGACAGGGGTGCCGTCTGACAGGGAGAAGCGGTATAGGGGGGTCTCAGCGTGACCCTGCAGGAAAGCTGGGGGGGGGGGGGTGCAAATACAATGGGTTCAGATGAAGATATGGAAGTGAAATATATATCAAAGATGAGGTATAGGGTCAGTGTTCTCCTGACAAAAATGGCTCTTAGCGATGCCATTCATGTGTGTTTTAAGACAGGTGTGTGTGTTTTGGGACAGGAGGGTGTGTGTGACTCCGCATGTAACAGATGTGTGTATTGGTACAGGTGTGTGTGTGGGCGTACCCTCATGGTAGTGCCGTTTGTGGGACCAGGGCTGTCCGTCGCTGTGCTGTAGGAACATCTGGATACAGCGCCTCAGCAGGTCCTCCCAGCCAGGACGCATCGACGCACGCAGAGAGTTCTGGTCTATCTGGATCAGCTTACCTGGACGGGAGGAGAGGAGACGAGATGGACATTGTTGAACGTGGATAATACACACCTATTAAAGGATATTGTACACATTTCTGTAAATGTAAAAGGCCCTATGAAATCAAATTATACAGCCAGGTTTGCGGGATAAGTAGCAAACGTCAACTACGCCGCTGTCAATTATGTTGCTGTCAGTCTCACCTGTGAGCTCGTGTCGGGTGTTGAAGCTCTCTGTTCTCTCCACAGCGGTCACACGACGGGCCACACAGATCATACACGACTGCAGGTCTGAGGAGGATGGGAAATAATGACTTAACCTACACGTACACAGACATTCATTCTGGGATCGGGCCAAGTGTTACATACTGTGTGTGTCTGTGAGTGTGTGTGTGTGTCTGTGAGTGTGTGTGTCTGTGAGTGTGTGTGTGCCATATGTTTGTCGTGTGTGCGTGTGGATGTGTGTGTCAGAGTGTGTGTGTGTGTGTGAGATTGTGTGTGTGTGGTGTGTGTCGGTGTATGCGTCGGTGTGTGCGCCCGTGTGTCTGTACCTTCCCCGTCTTCGATCATGGCCTTGGGCTGGGTCAGGGCAAAGCATTGCATGGTCTCGTAGCGCGGTCCTCCGTGCCCCTCATCTACAGGCCCGTGGGTGTTGCCAAACTTGACCAGCATGCGGCAGTTGAAGGTGTGGCTCTTCTGCCGGGGCGCCTCCCCCCCCCAGGACACCCCATTCACTGAGGAGAGAAGACACACGCCTCAATATACATGTAGTACATTCAAATATATAGTCAATTCAAATTGACTATATATTAGAAATAATTAAAATATATATATATATATATATATATATATATATAAATATATATTATTAAAATAAACATGTAACTGCCAAAATAATGTAACTGCTTGAGTAAATGAGGGACACAAAGTATATTGAAGTTAGGCGCTTCCACACAGGTGCGGTTCCTGAGTTAATTAAGCAATTAACATCCCATCGTGCTTAGGGTCATGTATACAAATGCTGGGCAGGCCATTATTTTGGCAACCATGGCTATGTCCCAATAGGATGACATCACAGGGCATCACAGAGTGGTCACCGAATGGTTTGATGAGCATGAAAACGATGTAAACCATATGCCATGGCCGTCTCAATCACCAGATCTCAACCCGGTTGAACACTGGAGCGGCGCCTGAGACGGCGTTTCCAACCACCATCAACAAAACAACAAATTGTTTACCTTTATTTAACCAGGCAAGATCAGTTAAGAACAAATTCTTATTTTCAATGACGGCCTAGGAACAGTAAATGATAAAATTGCTCGTGGAAGAATGTTGTCACATCCCTCCAATAGAGTTCCGGACACTTGCCAAGGTGCATTGAAGCTGTTCTGGCTGGTGGAGGCCCGACGCCCTATTAAGACGCTATATGTTGGTGTTTCCTTCATTTTGGCAGTTACCTGTACATGTACAAACAACCATGGCTAGAGAGAGCCATGTATACTGACTAATGTATACTGACAAACACTGTGTGTGTCCGGTATACACACAAACATATTTAGTCAAGAGTCACAAATGACATGAGAAAACAGGCTTATCCAGAGTGACGAGCATATAACAAAGACACCCCAAGCTAGAGACGGACATGAGATTAAATCAAGAAAGGTGCATGTTTGAATCTTTTGATCATGACATTTCAAATATCCGGACACACACGGCAGATGAACCAGCATTACTACTTTCCCTCATATCTAAAAGCAAAAGTATCCCCTTTCGTTCTGATTCCCGGCTAAATGGACCATGGGATTAATGTAGCCGACGTGTCGATTTCCAATATCCCTCCAGCCCTGTGCTGCTGCCGAGGTCAGGGGAGGAGCAGAGCAGAGTGGCCAGGTAGACAGGGACACCCAGCCATCTATCCTCATTTGGGCCCTGACTCCTCATCAGAGAACAGACACCCAGAGGGTCACCTTCACATGGAAGGGGGTGAGGTGGGGCGGGGTGTTGAACTAAACTTCAGAGAGAGCGAGAGGTCCTACAGTAGCTTGCATCCTACATTCTCTTTTCTAGGAAATGATCCAAGGACACAAACACAATTAAATAGGTGTTACAATAGCACAGGTTCCATTCTCCTTTCCAGTCATGTGAGATCAGTGATTAGGACGCGAGGGAGGAAGGTTTGGAACCCCACTCTCCCCCCAACGTTTGTCTGAAGCCTCTACAGGGACTGTTTCAGACAGGGCAGGTGGAGGGAGAGAGGGAAGGTTTGTCTGTACGGGGAGCAGAGGAGGCTGGTGGGAGTAGCTATAGGAGGACAAGGCTCAATGCAATGGCTGGAACGGAGTTAATGGAACAGTATCAAACACGAACATATGAAAACCACGTTTGACTCATTTATTTCATTCCAGCCACTAGAATGAGCCTGTCCTCCTATAGCTCCCCCCACCAGCCTCCACTGGGATGCCCTAGGGCATGTAGGTTTCGTAACTGATACTGAATGGTGATTTTAAAAAGGTCTTAGACGGTTAGGATCCAATCTTCAGCCGGACAGAGACAACCCAGCCTTTGCCGCGAGGCCCGACATTTCCCCTCAGACACAATTAAACAAGCGCCGAGGCTGGGCAGAACGGTAGACTCAAGGAGAAAAGGGGAGAAAATACAGGAGGAAACCTCCCGCACTCTAGACACACACAGGGGATTGTGTGAGTAAGATAAAATGTGTGTGTGTGTGTGTGTGTGTGTGTGTGTCTCGGTGTCTGCGTGCATATGTGGTGCAAGTCCCAGTTGGCGTGATCAGTGGTCATCCCACAGGAATGTGCAAAGAGAGCGTATTTCATTCATGGAGTAGGAGGTAATGATGGGGGAGAGGCGCGGGAAGGAGAGAGAATTAAAAAAGGAAACCGGGAGAAAGGACCAGCGAAATAAATAAACTATAGTTCCTAGCAACCACATTATTCAACAAAGCAGGAGTATAGAGAGTACGAGACAGAGAAAGAGGTGGGAGACGGAGAGAGAGAGAGAGAGAGTGTCAATGACACTTTGGAGCCCCTGTTTAGGGACACTGCTGGTGGAGTTAAATCGGGGAGCAGGTTCAGCAGAGCACACATATCCATAATTAATTGGCTTTAGAAATAAACACACACACACGTACACACACGTACACACACACACAGCATTGAAGCACGGGGAAACACAGGGGTGCATTATTCAATAGTGAGCCATTTCCAGATGGCTGCCATGGGATCTGAATGGAGCATAGGCCTGTTTTACACTGTCTGGACCACTGAGTGTGACTGACAGCTCTGCCACGCTCTGTCTGCTTAGCACTAGCTAAGTATATTTGTGTGCTCCTGGGTGTGTGAGCAGGTGGGGCTCTGTGTGTGTGTGTGTGTGTGTGTGTGTGTGTGTGTGTGTGTGTGTGTGTGTGTGTGTGTGTGTGTGTGTGGGGGGGGGGGGCTCCGGTGTATCAGAGAGGATCTTGTGCACTCAAGGAGGTTGATGAGAAACCGCTCATTATTGGGACCGAGCAAGAAAGGTAGGATCGGAGGGAAGAGTAGGTGTTTGTATATGTCTATGATAATGTGTGTGTGTCTAACCACATCTCCTAGCTAAGGGTTTGAATCATCTTCACCCTGTCTTCCTACTGCAGAATGTTGAGAGACATGCAAAGAGAGTGGGCCTGTGTGTGTGCGCATGTTTGCATGTGTGTGTGTGTGCATGCGTGAGTGTGTGCGTGCGTGCGTGTCGTACCGTTGGTCTTGGGCAGGTTCTTGTGGAACTCCTCCCTGTCATCCTCATGGAGGATGTTGTAGGCGGAGGTGTTGATGAGCTCCTCCTGTTTGTACTGCAGGTACTGGGTCACGTTGTCAGAGACAAACACAATGCTGCCCTCCCGGTTCACCACAAATAAAAAGCCATCCAGGGCCTGAGGACAGAGGGTGAACACATGAAGAGTCAGTACAACAGGCCAATAAGAGGCCAGACGGTACAGACAGCCAATCAAAGAGGAGAGTCGTGACCTTTGACCTCACCTGCAGCAGGAGCGGCCCAAGGTGGTCCTTGTCGATGACCCCCTGTCCCGTGGAGGACACATCTGACTTCTGAACATCGTCATCGTTGGAGGACGCTTTGCCTGGACGGAGGAAGGAGAGCGTTCAGTCAGATATACACTACCGTTTAAACGTTTGGGGTCACTTAGACATTTTCCATGAAAATGAAAGAAATGAGTTGCAAAATGAATAGGAAATATAGTCAAGACGTTGACAAGGTTATAAATAATGATTTTTAATTGAAGTAATAATTGTGTCCTTCAAACTTTGCTTTGGTCAAAGAATCTACCATTTGCAGCAATTACAGCCTTGCAGACCTTTGGCATTCTACATTGTTGAGGTAAACTCATGCTTCCTGAAGCACCTCCCACAAGTTGGATTTGCTTGGTGGGCACACTACCACACTGCTCCCACAACAGCTCAATAGGGTTGAGATCCGGTGACTGTGCTGGCCACTCCATTATAGACAGAATACCAGCTGACTGCTTCTTCCCTAAATAGTTCTTGCATAGTTGGGTGCTGTGCTTTGGGTCGTCCTGTTGTAGGAGGAAATTGGCTCCAATTAAGCGCCGTCCACAGGGTACGGCATGGTGTTGGTGTGGTGTTGGTATGGCATGGGGCAAAATGGAGTGAAAGCCTTCCTTCTTCAAGATCCCTTTTACCCTGTACAAGTCTCCCACTTTACCACCACCAGAGCACCCCCCCCCCCAGACCATCACATTGCCTCCACCATGCTTGACAGATGGCGTCAAGCACTCCTCCAGCATCTTTTCATTTTTTCTGCGTCTCACGAATGTTCTTCTTTGTGATCCGAATACCTCAAACTTAGATCTGTCTGTCCATAACACTTTTTTCCCAATCTTCCTCTGTCCAGTGTCTGTGTTCTTTTTCCTATCTTAATCTTTTCTTTTTATTGGCCAGTCTGAGATATGGCTTTTTCTTTGCAACTCCCGGAGCATCCCGGAGTCTCCTCTTTACAGTTGACGGTGAGACTGGTGTTTTGCGGGTACTATTTAATGAAGCTGCCAGTTGAGGACTTGTGATGTGTCTGTTTCTCAAATTAGACACTCTAATGTACTTGTCCTCTTGCTCAGTTGTGCACCAGGGCCTCCCACTCCTCTTTCTATTCTGGTTAGAGCCAGTTTGCACAGTTCTGTGAAGGGAGTAGTACACAGCGTTGAACGAGATCTTCAGTTTCTTCGCAATTTCTCGCATGGAATAGCCTTCATTTATCAGAACAAGAATAGACTGAGTTTCAGAAGAAAGTTATTTGTTTCTAGCCATTTTGAGCCTGTAATTGAACCCACAAATGCTGATGCTCCAGATCCTCAACTAGTCTAAAGAAGGCCAGTTTTATTGCTTCTGTAATCAGCACAACAGTTTTCAGCTGTGCTAACATAATTGCAAAAGGGTTTTCTAATGATCAATTAGCCTTTTAAAATGATAAACTTGGATTAGCTAACAAAACGTGCAACAGGAGTGACGGTTGCTGATAATGGGCCTGTACGCAAATGTAGATATTTCATAAAAAATCTACAGTTTCCAGCTACAATTTAAAACATTAACAATGTCTACACTGTATTTCTGATCAATTTCATGTTAATTTAATGGACGAAAAATGTGCTTTTCTTTCAAAAACAAGGACATTTCTAAGTGACCCAAAACTTTTGAACGGTAGTGTACCTCAGTCTACAATCAAGTACAAAGTAACACACATCTTCTGTATAAGTGTGTGTGCGAATAAGAAAACATTTCAAGTGTGAAGAGCGGAGCTGTGAAAGGCGTAAACACTAAACACAGATCTGTGTCACTCAACATTCAAATCCACTTATTAGAGCTCCAACAACCACCAGGGGTCAGCGTTTCTCATTTTCCCCTCCGCACAAAGCACCAGGTAAGGGGAGCAACATCCATATGCAGGCTTCTCTAAGGAGCGATGGGGCTGAGACCAGGCCATGGCTGGGTGTAGACCAGAGCAGTGTAGTGTAGTGTACGCTGTGCACTAGGTAAAATCCTTCCTTCCTTCCCGCCTCCATGCTTTATATTCAGCGGGAGACTCTAGAGTCTAGGACTCGCTGAATGGCATGTATGCAGAGACCCAGGCAGGCACCAGGCAGCAGCAGTATTAATGCTGAGGCTGTCTGGAGCTGGGCTACAGGAATCATTCCATCTGATTAGGTCCCAGGGGGGAGAGAGAGCCAACACAAAGAAACACAGCCACTGCTGCCTGCCTGCCGCCAGCTCCGCTCTGAAGGTAGAGAGACAGAGAGAGAGAAGAGGGGGGTGGCAAAGTGAGGGGGAGGTGGGGGAGAGATAGAGACAGAAAGGTAGAGCAAGGGAGAGGGGGGGGGGGGTAGACAGGGAAGAGGGGTAGGGCAGAGGGAGGGAGGGAGGGAGAGAGAGGAGGATACGCTCCAGTGGTTTCCTCAATATCTTAAGATGCTAGGAGCAACCTGAGGATGCTACACTTTATTGGACTGAAATACAGAGGAGGCCAAAATGGCAAGCTGGAAGGAGGAGGGAGGAGGAGCGAGTGAACTAGTGCAGGATAACATCGGAGAGAGGAAAGACAAGGGTAGAGGTAGACAGAAAGATAAAGCGATTGAGAGAAAGTAAGAGACAGAGAGAGAAAGAGTGTAAGAGGGAAAGGAAGAAAGAGAAAGAGGACAAATAGAGAGAAAGAAAGAAACAGACAGAGGGGTAAAAAGTGAAACCCAATGCCACTTCATTATCCACTTCCGGTAACTATGGCAACCAGTCTCCAGCAAGTCACCGCCAGCTGTACCCTCTTCCCCTTTCTGTCGAGGTGGCAGAGACCAACTGTCACCTCCCCCAGCCTCAGTCTCTGTCTCAGTTCATGCCACCTCCCACCCACTCCATTAGGCTCTGATAGATCTAGGACACTAAACTGACCTCAGATCAGTGTCTGCTTGGACCAACTTCAGCCTGCTACTCCATGCTGGTACCCCAGCCAGTGCCAATCTAATGGGGTATGAAACGCGCTCAAAAGTACAATAAAAGTCAGTGTTGTAGTACTCGAGACCAGTCTCACACATGAGTGTCTCGGTACTCGGTACTGACTTGAGACCAGCCGAGTAAAAAACATAATTATCAGCTTCCATTCAATCATCGCATAAAACCACTTCGCCAGGCCAAATATACAGCGCATCCATTCCCTTTTTCCACATTTTGTTAAGTTACAGCTTTATTCTAAAATTGATTAAATAACACATTTTCATCATCAATCTATACACAATAACCCATAACGACAAAGCAAAAACACATTTTTATTCATTTTTGCACAAACAAATCTGAAATACCTTGTTTAAGTAAGTATTCAGAGCTCAGGTGTATCCTGTTTCCATTGATCATCCTTGAGATTTTCTACAACTTGATTAGAGTCCACCTGTGGCAAATTCAATTGATTGGACATGATTTGGAAAGGCACACACCTGTCTATATAAGGTCCTACAGTCGAAAGTGCATGTCAGAACAAAAACCAAGCCATTAGGTCAAAGGAATTGTCCGTAGAGCTGGGTTGGGTCGAGTCCTAGATCCGTGGAAGGGTATCAAAAACTGTCTGCAGCATTGAAGGTCCCAAGAACACAGTGGCCTCCATCATTCTTAACCTGTCTAGGACTGGGGTTCCGCTAACCCTGTTCCACTAGCGGAACCCCTTGCCAACAGCCAATGAAATTGCAGGGCGCCAAATACAAATCAACAGAAATCTCATAAATCACATTTCTCAAACATACAAGTATTAGGCACCATTTTAAAGATAAAATTCTCGTTAATCCAGCCACAGTGTCTGATTTCAAAAATGCTTTACAGCGAAAGCTCCACAAACGATTATGTTAGGTCACCACCAAGTCACAGAAAAACCCAGCCATTTTTCCAGCCAAAAAGAGGAGTCACAAAAAGCACAAATAGAGAATTAACTAATTCACTAACCTTTGATGATCTTCATCAGATTTTTTGATAAAGTTCATATTTATATCCAAAAATCTTATTTTACATTGGCGTTTTATGTTCAATAGTTCCAAAACATGCAGTGATATTGCAGAGAGCCACATGAATTCACAGAAATACTAATTATAAATGTTGATGAAAATTGTGTTATGCATGGAACTTTAGATACACTTCTCCTTAATGCAACCGCTGTGTCAGATTTAAAAAAAACTTTACGGAAAAAGCATAATCTGAGTACGGCGCTCAGAGCCCAAACCAGCCAAAATAAATATCTGCCATGGTGCGCAGTCAACATTAGTCATAAATAGCATTATAAATATTCACTTACCTTTGATGATCTTCATCAGAATGCACTCCCAGGAATCGCAGTTACACAATAAATGTTTGTTTTGTTCAATAATGTCCATCATTTATGTCCATTTATGTCCAAATTGCTTATTTTGTTAGGGCGTTTGGTAAACAAATCAAAAAGTTCAAAAAGTTATATTACAGGTCGAAGAAACTTGTCAAACTAAGTATAGAATCAATCTTTATGATGTTTTTATCATAAATGTTCAATAATGTTACAACCGGAGAATTACATTGTCTGTAGAAAAGCAATGGAACAAGAGATACCTCTCATGTGAAATGCACGTGACTGAGTACGAGGCTGCAGGCAGACCCCTTAGTCAAACAGCTCCCATCCGGCCCCCCTTCACAGGAGAAGCCTGAAACAACGTTCTAAAGACGGTTGACATCTAGTGGAAGCCTTAGGAAGTGCAATATAACCCATATCCCACTGTGAATTCGATTGGGGCTGAGTTCAAAAACTACAACCCTCAGATTTCCCAATTCCTGTTTGGATTTTTTCTCAGGTTTTTGCCTGCCATATGAGTTCTGTTATACTCACAGACATCATTCAAACAGTTTTAGAAACGTCAGAGTGTTTTCTATCCAATACTAATAATAATATGCATATATTAGCATCTGGGAGTGAGTAGGAGGCAGTTTACTCTCGGCACGCTATTCATCCAAAAGTGAAAATGCTGCCCCCTATCCAAAAGAAGTTAAATGGAGAAAGTTTGGAACCACCAAGACTCTTCCTAGAGCTGGCCGCCCAGGCCAGACTGAGCAATCGGGGGAGAAGGGCCTTGGTCAGTGAGGTAACCAAGAACCCGATGGTCAGCTCCAGAGTTCCTCTATGGAGATGGAGAACCTTCCAAAAAGGACAACCATCTCTGCAGCATTTTACCAATCAGGCCTTTATGGTAGAAGGGCCAGATGGAAGCCACTCCTCATTAAAAGGACATGACAGTTTGCTTGGAGTTTGAAAAGGCACCAAAGGACTCAGACCATGAGAAACAAGATTCTCTGGTCTGATGAAACCAAGATTGAACTCTTTTGTCTGAATGCCATGAGTCACGTCTGGAAGAAACCTGGCACCATCCCTACGGTGAAGCATGGTGGTGGCAGCATCATGCTGTGGGGATGTTTTTCAGCGGCATGGACTGGGAGACAAGTCAGGATCGAGGCAAAGATGAACAGAGCAAAGTACAGAGAGATCCTTGATGAAAACCTGTCCCAGAGCGCTCAGGACCTCAGACATGGGCGAAGTCTCCGAATGTCCTTGAGTGGCCCAGCCAGAGCCCGGACTTGAACCCAGTCGAACATCTCTGGAGAGACCTAAAAATAGCTGTGCAGCAACGCTTCCCATCCAACCTGACAGAGCTTGAGAGGATCTGTATTGAATAAAAGGAGAAACTCCCTAAATACAGGTGTGCCAAGATTGTAGCGTCATACCCAAGAAGACTCAAGGCTGTAATCGCTGCCAAAGGTGCTTCAACAAAGTACTGAGTAAAGGGTCTGAATACTTACAGTGCCGTGCGAAAGTATTCGGCCCCCTTGAACTTTGCGACCTTTTGCTACATTTCAGGCTTCAAACATAAAGATATAAAACTGTATTTTTTTGTGAAGAATCAACAACAAGTGGGACACAATCATGAAGTGGAACAACATTTATTGGATATTTCAAACTTTTTTAACAAATCAAAAACTGAAAAATTGGGCGTGCAAAATTATTCAGCCCCTTTACTTTCAGTGGAGCAAACTCTCTCCAGAAGTTCAGTGAGGATCTCTGAATGATCCAATGTTGACCTAAATGACTAATGATGATAAATACAATCCACCTGTGTGTAATCAAGTCTCCGTATAAATGCACCTGCACTGTGATAGTCTCAGAGGTCCGTCAAAAGCGCAGAGAGCATCATGAAGAACAAGGAACACACCAGGCAGGTCCGAGATACTGTTGTGAAGAAGTTTAAAGCCGGATTTGGATACAAAAATATTTCCCAAGTTTTAAACATCCCAAGGAGCACTGTGCAAGCGATAATATTGAAATGGAAGGAGTATCAGACCACTGCAAATCTACCAAGACCTGGCCGTCCCTCTAAACTTTCAGCTCATACAAGGAGAAGACTGATCAGAGATGCAGCCAAGAGGCCCATGATCACTCTGGATGAACTGCAGAGATCTACAGCTGAGGTGGGAGACTCTGTCCATAGGACAACAATCAGTCGTATATTGCACAAATCTGGCCTTTATGGAAGAGTGGCAAGAAGAAAGTCATTTCTTAAAGATATCCATAAAAAGTGTCATTTAAAGTTTGCCACAAGCCACCTGGGAGACACACCAAACATGTGGAAGAAGGTGCTCTGGTCAGATGAAACCAAAATTGAACTTTTTGGAAACAATGCAAAACGTTATGTTTGGCGTAAAAGCAACACAGCTGAACACACCATCCCCACTGTCAAACGTGGTGGTGGCAGCATCATGGTTTGGGCCTGCTTTTCTTCAGCAGGGACAGGGAAGATGGTTCAAATTGATGGGAAGATGGATGGAGCCAAATACAGGACCATTCTGGAAGAAAACCTGATGGAGTCTGCAAAAGACCTGAGACTGGGACGGAGATTTGTCTTCCAACAAGACAATGATCCAAAACATAAAGCAAAATCTACAATGGAATGGTTCAAAAATGAACATATCCAGGTGTTAGAATGGTCAAGTCAAAGTCCAGACCTGAATCCAATCGAGAATCTGTGGAAAGAACTGAAAACTGCTGTTCACAAATGCTCTCCATCCAACCTCACTGAGCTCGAGCTGTTTTGCAAGGAGGAATGCGAAAAAATTTCAGTCTCTCGATGTGCAAAACTGATAGAGACATACCCCAGGCGACTTACAGCTGTAATCGCATGCAAAAGGTGGCGCTACAAAGTATTAACTTAAGGGGGCTGAATAATTTTGCACGCCCAATTTTTCAGTTTTTGATTTGTTAAAAAAGTTTGAAATATCCAATAAATGTCGTTCCACTTCATGATTGTGTCCCACTTGTTGTTGATTCTTCACAAAAAATACAGTTTTATATCTTTATGTTTGAAGCCTGAAATGTGGCAAAAGGTCGCAAAGTTCAAGGGGGCCGAATACTTTCGCAAGGCACTGTATGTGAAAGTGATATTTCAGTTTTAGATTTTTTTATACATTTGCAAACACTTCAAAAAACCTGTTTTTGCTTTGTCATTATAGGGTAATGTGTGTAGATTGATGAGGGAAAAACTATTTAATCAATTTTAGAATAAGGCTGTAACGTAAGAAAGTGTGGAAGAAGTCAAGGGATCTGAATACTTTCCGAATGCGCTGTATACACTCCTTTCCTGAAACATGAATATCTTAACAGCCTTTATATCTATTATAGACATGTTTCTGCAGTGGTGAACCTATAGGTCTTCAGTGTGACAGGTTAGTACAGTGGTGAACCTATAGGTCTTCAGTGAGACAGGTTAGCAGAGTGGTGAACCTATAGGTCTTCAGTGTGACATGTTAGTAGAGTGGGGAACCTATAGGTCTTCAGTGTGTGACAGGTTAGTAGAGTGGGGAACCTATAGGTCTTCAGTGTGTGACAGGTCAGTACAGTGGTGAACCTATAGGTCTTCAAGTGTGTGACAGGTTAGTACAGTGGTGAACCTATAGGTCTTCAGTGTGACATGTTAGTACAGTGGTGAACCTATAGGTCTTCAGTGTGACATGTTAGTACAGTGGTGAACCTATAGGTCTTCAAGTGTGACAGGTTAGTACAGTGGTGAACCTATAGGTCTTCAGTGTGACATGTTAGTACAGTGGTGAACCTATAGGTCTTCAGTGTGTGACAGGTTAGTACAGTGGTGAACCTATAGGTCTTCAGTGTGTGACAGGTTAGTACAGTGGTGAACCTAAAGGTCTTCAAGTGTGTGACAGGTTGGTGATTCTGAAAGGACAGCAACCGTAATACCAGGTCACTCATGTAGAGTGCACTTTTTGTAAAACACAAAGAGCCAGTGGTGTAGTGGAGGGTATACGCAGGTATAAACACTTGTTTTTCAGTGGGCATTGCGTATACTTCCTTACTGATGCGTATCAAAGTAGTGTAGTGGAGGTATACAACTTAACTTTGAACCTTTATTTAACTAGGAAAGTCAATTAAGAAATTCTTATTTACAAGCACGGCCTATTATGCAGTACAATAGAGAATTATTGTCAGACAATAACAGAGACTGAGCAGTTCACTTTAATTACCTGTAACAGTTACACAACCACAGTTTCTGTCATACACAGAGAGACAGACACAGCCAATGACATGCACATAATGCCGTGCCAAAGTTCCCCCAAACAAATACCAACAGCAAAGGCTGTGAAATAAAGTGCACCAGGGCCCAGGTGCTCAGTGCACCTGGGCCCTGGGAGAGAGACACGTGTGAGATCTGTACAGCTCTCTAGGGAGACTCAATTGCATACTCCTCACGTCCTCTCTCCTCGCCTCCTTCTCGAAACCCATTGGAGGAGAAGGTCAGAGGGAAGGGACCTCTGGCTTTCTCATCCAATGGGTTTTGAGAAGGAGGCGAGGAGTATGCAATTGAGCTTCTCCCTCTCCTCTCCTCTCCTCTCCTCTCCTCTCCTCTCCTCTCCTCTCCTCTCCTCTCCTCTCCTCTCCTGTCCTGTCCTGTCCTCTCCTCTCCTCTCCTCTCCTCTCCTCTCCTCTCCTCAGGCCCAGCTGCTCTGGGGGAGAGACACAGCCAGGGCTCCAGCCCTCTTACAGACTTGCTCTACACTATCAGTTCTTACTACCTCCCTCATAGACCAGCTGGCTTTCCAGTGCTACTCCAGTGCTCACATCTGTTCACATCTGCAAGGCTACCATCAAGGCCAACAACACTCCAAAGGATTACATGCACTAACAACATTGGGAGCCACAGATTTCGGATGACATGATAGAAGTAGTGGTGATGGTTTTAGTATTAGTCCAGTCCACATGCGCTGACCAAAAGCAGTACACTACATAGGGAATAGGGTGCCATTTCTGACATAGCCACAGTACTGTTTCTGAGATAGCCATGTCTAGCAGTGGTACTGTGTAGTCAGTTAAAGTCCAAACACACCAAGACAGTTGTGAAGAGGGGATGACAAAGCCTATTCCCCCTCAGGAGACTGAAAAGATTTGGCATGGATCCTCAGATCCTCAAAAAGTTCTACAGCTGCACCATCGAGAGCATGGTTGCATCGCTGCCTGGTATAGCAACTGCCCGGCCTCCGACCGCAAGGCACTACAAAGGGTAGTCACCGGGGCCAAGCTTAATGCCATCCAGGACCTCTATACCAGGCGGTGTCAGAGGAAGGCCCTCCCTAGTCATAGACTGTTCTCTCTGCTACCGCGCAGCAAGCGGTGCTGAAGTGCCAAATCTAGATCCAAAAGGCCATAAATCTTCTTATGGCTTGGGGGCAGTATTTCGACATCTGGATGAGAAGTGTGCCCAAAGTAAACTGCCTGTTACTCAGTCCCAGAAGCTAGGATATGCATATAAATCTTGGTAGATTTGGATAGAAAACACTCTAAAGTTTCCAAAACTGTTAAAATAAGGTCTGTGAGTATAACAGAACTGATATGGCAGGCGAAAACCTGAGGAAAATCCATCCAGGAAGTTTTTTGTTTTGTTGATGTGGTATTTTCAATTGAATGCCTATAGAGTATCTAATGGGTTAGGACCCAGGTTGCATTTCCTATGGCTTCCACCAGATGTCAACAGTCTTTAGACATGGTTTCAGGCTTGTTGTCTGAAAAATGAAGAAGAATGGGACCTTTCTGTCAGTGGACTGTAGAATCATGCAGTGCTGGTTTGCGCGCATGACTGAGTGCGCGCCCTTCGTTGTTTTTCGCTTCTATTAAATACACTATTGTCCGGTTGAAATATTATCGATTATTTAGACAATTGACAACCTGAGGATTAATTATAAACATTGTTTGACATGTTTCGACGAACTTTACCGGTACTAATAGGATGTATTCGTCTGCATGTTTTGACCACCTTTGAGCGCCAACAAAACTGAGTTTTTGGGATATAAAGAGGGACTTAATCGAACAAAACAAACATTTATTGTGTAGCTGGGACTCTTGTGACTGCAACCAGATGAAGATCTTCAAAGGTAAGTGATTCATTTTATCTCTATTTATGACTTTCGTGACTCCCCTACTTGGTTGGAAAATGTTTGTATGCTTTTGTAAGCGGGACGCTGTCCTCAGATAATCGCATGGTATGCTTTTGACGTAAAGCCTTTTTGAAATCTGACAAAGCGGCTGGATTTACAAGAAGTTCATCTTTAAGCCGATGTACAACACTTGTACTTTTATGAATGTTTATCATGACTATTTCTGTATTTTGAATTTGGCGCTCTGCAATTTCACCGGATGTTGTCGAGGTGGGTCGCTAGCGGAACGTCTGCGCCAGAAAGGTTAACAGCTTCTACCCCCAAGCCATAAGACTCCAGAACACCTAATCAAATGGCTACCCAGACTATTTGCATTGTCCCCCCCCCCTTTCACGCTGCTGCTACTCTCTGTTTACTATCTATGCATCGTGACTTTAACTATACCTACAAGTACAGAGGGTTCAATTAGGACTCATTTGTGGATGAGATTAAGAATGTGCAATGGTTATAAGTGTGTAGTAAGGATGATCCTGAAATGTCACTAAGTTTGTTTATGAAATAATTTCTGAGTATAGCTGATAAGCACGCCCCTTTAAGAAAATGCACTGTGAGGTTAAATGGTGCCCCATGGATTGATGATGAGTTGAGAAATGTAATGATTCAACTATATGATGCCCAAAAAGTAGCAGATAAATCTGGTACTTTGTTTGATAACCAAAGTTATTGTAAATTAAGAAATCTTGTGACCAATCTAAAACAAAGGAAAGAAGAATGGATTCGATCAGCACAAAATTGAGGAAGTAAAGGGTGATGGGAAAAAGCTGTGGAGAACGTTATTATGGGTAGGAATTCAAACATGTCCGCCTCTTTTGTTGAATCAGAGGGTATATTTATTACAAAACCACATGACATCGCAAACTACTTTAATTAATATTTTACAGGCAAAGTGGACTTGTTGAGGAATGCTTTGATTCCAACTGATGGCTCCATGTCATATACCCTTTTAAAATATTGTATCATGAAGGAGAGGCAATGCAGGTCCAAATTTCATCAAGTAGAAAGGGAAGAGATAGAAAGGATGCTGCTGTCTCTTTCGGATGACAAGTCACCTGGTACAGATAATCCGGACACCAAAATACTTAGTTACAGCTAACCAAATATCTACAACAATCTCTCATATTTTTTATAAGTGCTTGATGTATGGGGTGTGCCCAGAAGTCTGGAAAGAGTCAAATGTTTTTCCACTACCTAAGGATAAAAAAATATGCATTCACTGGTCCTAATAGTCGTCCTATAAGCTTGCTGCCAGTGTTAAGTAAATTATTGGAAAAAATTGTATCTGTACAAATCAAGGATTATTTCTCATGTAATGGTATGATAACGGGTTTCCAACATGCATACAAAGAAGGGCATTCTACGAGTACAGCCTTAGCACAAATGACAGATGATTGTTTAAGAGTATGGATGCTAGGAGGTTAGTTGGTGCAGTGTTGCTGGATTTCAGTGCTGCTTTTGATGTAATTGATCATGAACTGTTACTAGGAAAAATCAAATGTTATGGTTGTACGGATACAGCTCTATCCTGGATGGAAAGCTATCTATCCAGGAGAAGACAAAAAGTGTAGTAAATATATACATTGTGGTGTTCCTCAAGGAAGCTGCCTAGGCCCACTGCTCTACTCTATCTTTACTAATGATTTACTTTCAGTAATGAACAAAGCAAGAGAGGTCATGTATGCTGATGACTCAACAATGTATAGAGCAGCATCAGAATGTAATGAGCTAACAGATGTCCTGAGCAGTGAACTAAGAATGGTGTCTGAGTGGGTTGATATGAACAAATTGGTGTTGAACATTTCTAAAACTAAAAGTATTGTATTTGGTTCAAGGTATATGCTTGCTGATGACCCCCAATTGAATTTGTCGATGAATAGAATACATATAGAGCAAGTGAAAAAAAAACCTACTTGGCGCCATATTGGACGCAGCTTTATCATGGTCAAAATACAAAGACAATATTGTTATTTAGATGGGTAAGGGAATTGCTGTTACAAGAAAATGTTCAGAGTATGTAACATCTAGCACTCTGAATCAGGTGATTCAATCCCTGGTCCTATCACACTTAGAGTACTGTCTGGTTATATGGTCAATCCCTGGTCCTATCACACTTAGAGTACTGTCCAGTTATATGGTCAATCCCTGGTCCTATCACAGTTAGAGTACTGTCTGGTTATATGGTCAATCCCTGGTCCTATCACACTTAGAGTACTGTCCAGTTATATGGTCAATCCCTGGTCCTATCACACTTAGAGTACTGTCCAGTTATATGGTCAATCCCTGATCCTATCACACTTAGAGTACTGTCTGGTTATATGGTCAATCCCTGGTCCTATCACACTTAGAGTACTGTCTGGTTATATGGTCAATCCCTGGTCCTATCACACTTAGAGTACTGTCTGGTTATATGGTCAATCCCTGGTCCTATCACACTTAGAGTACTGTCCAGTTATATGGTCAATCCCTGGTCCTATCACACTTAGAGTACTGTCCAGTTATATGGTCAATCCCTGATCCTATCACACTTAGAGTACTGTCTGGTTATATGGTCAATCCCTGGTCCTATCACACTTAGAGTACTGTCTGGTTATATGGTCAATCCCTGGTCCTATCACACTTAGAGTACTTTCTGGTTATATGGTCATCTGGAGCAAAGAAAGATATAAAAAGCTCCAAAAGGCTCAAAACAGGGCTGGTAGATTACCTCTTCATTGCTCTAACCGAATGAATATATTAAAATGCATCAGAATCTCTCATGTCTTCACGTTAAAAAACAATTACTATCTAGTCTTCTGATTTTCTTTAGGAATGTTATATTTTTAAAAAACAACAGTATTTTTCAGTCCAATTAGTACATATTAGCAACACGCATAACCACCAAACTTGACAGGCAAATTCAGGGCAGCTAAAACACCTCAAGCCAAGGACAAATCGCCTTAAATCTACAGTTTTATATAGAGCTATAGCTGAATGGAACTCTTTACCAATCCATATTTCTCAGGCAAAAAGTAAATCCACCTTCAAGAAAAAAATTAAAAGAACATCTAATGTGATAGACCATATACCTGGACAGGAAATAGAAAGAACATTTAATGTGATAGACCATATACCTGTACAGGAAATAGAAAGAACATCTAATGTGATAGACCATATACCTGGACAGGAAATAGAAAGAACATCTAATGTGATAGACCATATACCTGGACAGGAAATAGAAAGAACATTTAATGTGATAGACCATATACCTGGACAGGAAATAGAAAGAACATTTAATGCGATAGACCATATGACTGGACAGGAAATAGAAAGAACATCTAATGTGATAGACCATATACCTGGACAGGAAATAGAAAGAACATTTAATGCGATAGACCATATGACTGGACAGGAAATAGAAAGAACATCTAATGTGATAGACCATATACCTGGACAGGAAATAGAAAGTATCAACTGAATGTTAAATGTGTTTCCTGTCAGGTATTTTAATTATCTGTAGTCTACTTGTTGAATGTTTGTGAAGTCTTGATAGTGGTTGTTTGTAATTTCTTGTTAATTGGTGTTGGACCCCAGGAAGATTAGCTAGCGTTATGGCATTAGCTAAAAATGACAAAATTAAAAAAATATTTTCTCAAATACCTCGGCTAACCTGTGCCCCCGCACATTGACTCTGTACCGGTACCCACTGTATAAAGCCTCGCTACTGTTATTTTACTGCTGCTCTTTAATTATTTGCATTTTTTACTTATCACTTATTTTTCTTAAAACTGCATTGTTGGTTAAGGGCTTGTATAAGTAAGCATTTCACTGTAAGGTGTACACGCATGTGACAAATAAAATGCGATTTGACTTGAAAGTGATAGATATTACTAATGGGTTAGCCACCACTGCAGTGTGTGTGTGTGTGTGTGTGTGTGTGTGTGTGTGTGTGGGGTCTACTCACCCTGCTCCTTGATCTGTCTGATCTGGCGCACCGTCTCCTTGAGGATAGCACACTTGTCTGGCTTGACGTTGAAGCTGTCGATGTCACTGAGATTGGCAGAGATCAGTTCGGCCAGCTCCTCAATGTATTTACTCTCCTGCTCCCGCCGCCTTCGCTCACACCTACAGGGGGTGACACTGTTTTACTACCGGCATTCACCAACATTATTTACCATTGTTTTATCAGGGTTGTATTCAAACACAAGAAAATGGACTGAAACAGGGAGGGGCTACCTGAAACTGTCCAATGAGAAATACTTGTTTTTGTTTTCCATTGCAAAACGTTTCAAGAAAGTTGGCCTATTTCCAAATAACCTGTTGTTACATGTCCATGGTTAGCGAATCTGAGCAGTCATTGTGTTATTTACAATATAGCATTCTGGGGCATGTGGCTCATTCCGCGTAACCACCATTCTCTAGTTCAGGTATGAATGTATGCATTAATCCTCACACACACACACACACACACACACACACACACACACACACACACACACACACACACACACACACACACACACACACACACACACACACACACACCTGTCTTGACTTTGAGGATGCGTTTTCAGACTATTTAAAAAGAAACCGATTTCCAACAGGTCAATGTTGAGCTTAACTCAATATCCCAGCCAATAATCAAAATGGTCAAACATTGTGAAACCGGTTGTAAACTGGATCAAACTGTAGTGTAGACTAGATACCTTTAATGTGAATGATTACAACTACTAGAGATCTCCAGATTCAGAAGCCAGGGTTGACTTACAGTAGGCTACATTAAAAAGACTATACACCCTGTTTTAGTGTAAATTTGGAAGTTGATTCATAAAATGTATGAACAAAAATGTATCTGACTTGTCAAAATAGATTTGCACTTGTATGTTGTTTTTTTTACATAAAATAAAAAAAGAAAATCCCCAAATACCCCCATCGCATGGCCTCACGCCAGCCCCTTACTCACCCCAGACTGGGCGTGTCGCAGGTGGAGAGCTTGCGTTTTCGGTTTTCCGAGCTCAAAGGCTCCATGGAGTTGTCCCCCAGTCCACTCATCGTGTACACATATCAGCACCTGACAGGGACAGGACAAACACACACGCTTAGCCACAGGTCAGATAATGGGAGGGATGGTCAATAAGATGTTGTTAATGTAACTGGGTGGGGAAGAAATGAGAAGGTGTGGAAACCTCCATATATAAACACATCTAACCTTATGGCTGTGGATAATACTCAAACTCAGAGGGAGACACACACACAGACGTGTAGGAGAAGCTTTATGCTAAATATCCAACCTCCAGGGTACTCTTATGCAAATCACGCTATTGGCACAATATGAAAAATCTATATTGCATCGTCTGCCTCCTCCTCTCGGGGTAGAGTGTGTGTATGACCTCGCGCACACACGCAGACACACAAGGATTAGCAGTGTCTCCGACAGTAAGACACGCTGCACGACTAACCCTGTTAGACAGCAGTCTGTCTCCTACAATGCATCTCACTCGGTCTACAGGAATGTAGGCTGTCTAAGGTGGAGAGGGGCGGGGAGGGTTGAGGAAGAGAAGTGAGGAAAGGAGAAGCTGGCAGCATGAAGTCCACGCTGATTGGTCCATTTATTTACCAGTGACGCTGGAGAAAGGTAGGAGGGAGGGAAAGAGAGAGAGAGAGAGAGGAAGAGGGGGCAGAGGGAGAGAATGCAAAAGGAGGGGGAGTGAATGAGGTGAGAGACAGAGAAAGGGAGGGGACATGGGGGGGGGGGGGGGGGGCAGGATGAGAGCAAGAGGATAGAGAGTGAGATCAGTGGCGATCCCCTACAAACACACCGCTTCGATACAGCAGGTCAGGAGTATTAGGTTAAGGCTACAAAAAGTCACTTGTGGTCGGAGCGGTGTGTTTTCAGGGAGTCCCAAGCAGTGGAAACAGAGGAGAGGAGAGAGGGAAGCAGAGAGGGGAGATGGAAAAGTGTAGTGGTGAGGGAGCAAGAGGGAGAGGAGGGAAGAGAGTGAGAGAAGGCGTGGAAGGGAGATGGAGGAGAGAGAGAGAGAGAGAGAGAGAGAGAGAGAGAGAGAGAGAGAGAGAGAAAAGGAGGGATGCAGTGCGCGATCAGGAGGAGAACCACACTCCAGTGCCCTTCTTAACCTTCCCAGCAAGTGCATCATTTTTATTCCATTGATTACATGGTTACCCTCTGACCGACATGCATGAAGCCTCTACTGAATAGAAAAGCAAGCCACCAGACGGAAAGGAACAGTGTTGCCATTCTATAATTCTATCCGTTTGTTTTGCAGATATTGTTTGTAATATTTCTTAGGAGTAATCTTTATCAATCAGTTGGATTTCAATATTTTCAAGGACATTCGATTGGCATGACAAAAAGAAAAGAATAGAGTGCGTTTATTGCCTCGTCATCCCAGCTGTGCCAAATAGTGCACTGTAACGTTCTAAAAGATAGCCCACTAAAATGGCTTGTGAACAGACGTTCTACCCTGCCTATTCATTCCATCATGCCCGCTGGTCTGACAACATCACTTAAATCAGAGATGGACAACTTTGATGGGGGTGGAGGCCACATAAAAAAATGGCTGAACTCATAATTAGGGGCCGCAGTGGCTTGCGGGTCTGCGTACCCACATCCATAACCGCCCACCTTGCCAGCAAAACATTTGAGCAACCCCCCTCTTGACAGCGGAGAGACATATTGTTGTCGTTGTTCATTTCCTGCAATTCTACACATTTTGTCATAGGGCGGAGAGACATTTTCTCCAGTTTTAAATATGATATCTGAGTGAGAGTGACTAACAAAATCAATGGGGGCCCCCGGTCGGTAATTCCACGATTAAGACTACTACAAGTTTAGATAGCGGGCCACTAAACTAACTTACCAATCTAAAAGACTTTAGCTGACATGGGCTAATTCAGTGACTATCAGCGACTGACATAAGAGAAAAACTGATGATGCACAATCAAATTTCAAAATCGCACCTTGCGGGCCACAACCACCCAACCAGCCAGTTGCCCATCTCTGACCTAAATGAACATGTCTAAATGTGAAATCAATCAAATGGAAAAGCAGCCAACAGCTCCATGACGTTGGAAGGTGGTGTGATGCTCCTCCTCCCTCAGTACTATATTGGTTTCCACTCCAGACAACAACATTGACCTTAATTGGGAAGCGTCATACTGTAGCTCTGTATGTAGGGAAACACGTGATTATGTGGCAAAAAAAAAAGGTTTCACTCTGAGGAATTCACAAGCAGCTTTGTTTAGAACACGCTCACTCAGTCCCACCCTCGGTCTCTTCCCCTCCCTCCCTCCCTCCCTCCCTCCCTCCCTCCCTCCCTCCCTCCCTCCCTCCCTCCCTCCCTCCCTCCCTCCCATACGTGTTTCCTTCAATCTATCCATCCCCGTCAACCCTTCCCTTCTCCTACCTGCTTTCCTATCTGTCTGTCTGTCTGGGAGGTGGAGAGGAAAGGGGGAGGGATTAAAGAGAGGCAGTGGAGAGCTCAGAGGAGGCGCTTAGAACTAGAGCTAAAGGAAGGGTTTAACTGAAGCCCTCTTCCATCAATCCTGATCATGCCTGCCTGTATGCCTGCCTGCCTATTGATAGAGTTCTCAAAGAGAGAGAGAAAGAGACCGCAAAGAGAGAGAGAAAGAGACCGAGAGTGAGAAAGAGAGAGAAAGGGGGAGAGAGAGATGGCTCCAGCGTTCTAATTACAGTGAATGAGGTGGCCCCAGAGGATGACTGATTAGGAGGGATGCTGAATGCCCCAGGGAAATGGGTCACCTCCAGTGTGGCATGAGACACCCATCCACCCGCTCTTCCAGAGGAGTGCAGGGAGTAAAGTCAATTACACACCAAAGACACTGGGGCCTGGTGGCACACTGGGAAGCAGGGGGGCTGTGGTGGTTACTGGGTATGGTACAGGGGGGAAGAGAGGGTGGGATGGGAAGGGGAGGACGATTTTGGGAGAAACAGGCCACGACTACAGAGAGCTACAATGAGTGTAAGTAAACGTTGATGAAGTTGTCGTCCACCTCTCTCTCCGAGTGAGCCTCCATATTTCCCCTGTCTGTCGTTCATCCATTCCACATGCTCCTACTGTAGTTACTGGCATGTGGGCCGTGAGGTCTCACACATGAGAGTCCAAGGTTAAACTCTGTTTTTTGTTTTTTTAAATTAATATTCTGCTCACTTCCATTTGCCCCCCCCCCAAAAATCAAAACACAACAAAATAATTTGTATTACATTTTTTTATGTATAGTATTTATAAATAGAACATGAATAGGACATGAGGATAGGACATGAAATAATAAATCCCCAAATACAAAGAACTGAAACACAAAAGTACCCAAGGCCCGAAATTTGGCAGGAATCAACAAGGTAGAAATAAAAACACGACAGAGGACATAAAAGGCACAGTATGTGAGTATGCAAGGGTGTATATGCGAGGGGAGTGCGGGTGTGTAGGAAGATGGGGTGCCTGTGTGTTTTTTGTGATTAGAAGTGTGATGAGTTAAGGGAATGAGAAAGGAAAATGGTTGCTTTTGCGCAGATATGGGATATACATTTTCAAATAAAAATATATAGTTGGTTTATTTTTGTCCTATCATGATGACATGGTGCCAACCCTACATCCTAGACACCAACCTGAGCGACCCACCCACTAAGGAGAAGTTTTGTTTTATAGGCCTACTTACAACTAGCCTACGCAGCCATGACAGAAAGATGAAGGTGGTCAGAGACCCACTAAAGCCGTATCGTCCAGTCAATAATTTGAGGGTAGGTCCAAAAGCCAAAGCCCCGGATGGGTGAGCATAATATACAAGGATGTTCTCAAAGCATCTAATGAGAACCTTGACGACCTCGTACCTAGCCGGTTGGAATTCTGGTGGAATACCCCACCCAGGGGGTGGCAGTGCTGAAAACACTGGCTGCAGTAACCATTGGGAAGGGAGTTATTATTGTGGCCCTGCCTTCACAGAATAATCAAAAGGCCTGACACACAGAGGTGCTTGGGAAGATGGGTCACAACAGAGGACCAGCGTGCATGGGTGTTGGGGGAAGGGGTTTATCGGAGCTCCATTAGCTAGGACTAGATATTGGTTAATTAAATCTGTAGGTCGATCTATAGGTGGAAGGGGAGTAAGGGGCAGAGCTGTTTGTTTGAGAGGGGTGGGGTGAGTCGAGTGTATGCATCCCACATCTGTTGACAAAATCTATGAATTCCTACAGCCAGTCCTTGTTATAGGTAACGATCCTTCATAGAAGTGCTAATATTATTATGCACATTAATCGTCAATTGTGGGAAGAAATTAAGATATGCAAGATTTTTATATGTATAGATATTTTTTAACAATGTTTTTTTAATAATGATGCAGTACAACCGAGGTCAAAACATTAGAAATGATGTTTGCTGCAGATGTAATGGTCGTCGATGGTGGAAGAAGGTGAGGACCAAGGTGCAGCGTGGTAAGTGTCCATATTTATTCAAATGAACACGGAAATAACTAAAATAACAAAGAGAAACAACCGAAAACAGTTCTGGCTGGTGCAGACATACAAAAGAAAACAATCACCCACGAAACACAATAGGAGAACAGCTGCCTCTGATTGACAGCTGCCTCTGATTGAGAACCATACCAGGCCAAACACAGAAATAGCAAATCATAGAAAAACTAACATAGACAAACCCACCCAACTCACGCCCTGACCATACTAAAACAAAGACATAACAAAGGAACTAAGGTCAGAACGGGACAGCGGAGCTGGTTCTGTACTGTAGGTGACACCATGTGCTCTTTTTAAAGGATGGGCCCCTATCTCTTAACCTTTTCACAGGTGAGTTCCAAATATCTCTAATGGCCCCAGAGTGAGTTTTTTAAGTGCATGCTGTCAGAATGCACTCACTGTTCCAAAATGTGATTGTTACGCAACAGGAGAGTTAACCTGCGCTGTCAATTTTAAATTTATTTTCTAACAACGTTTTTTTTCTAACAACAATTTGAATGGAGGTGTGTTCCACCTCCTCGTGAATTCACAATGAACTAGCCCATTTCACTGTTGCGGACAATTTATGTTTGAGGATTTACTGAACCGGACAAGCTTATCTCTTCGATGAAAGCCCAAACACCTCCCCAGATTAAAGTATGCAGACATTTGCCCAGTCTAGCACAAACTATTCCCCCCCAGCTAAATTTGACCGCTTGTTTTAGTTCAAATCTTTCCTCAGTTAGCGCTAGGACTAATGTAGCCTACATTTTCCAGTTTGGATGATTGTGTTATGCTGTCGCCACTTCTGTGAATGTCTGAACATTGCATACGTAAACAAACTGGTCACATTCAGGACGTAAAGTTCGAAGGATTGTGTCTGTGCACAATGTTTCTGTGTTTCCAGCTGTTGCGTCAATCGAAACTGGACGTTCCAAATAAGCGTTCTAAATCACACCGGAGGTTTTAGCAGGTGGAATATTAAGAGGACAAGTAGAGGTTTACTTAGTTGCAGCCACAGTACGCTTAACAGTGTAAATATGGTACGGCTATATGGACGCTCAATTATCATGTTACTTCTTAATAGTAAGTTGACAAACATTAACTTTGCAAAGTATAATCAAAACTTGCATCTCATTATGATAAGTGGTAAAATAAATATAGCTAGTTAGAATTGTAGTGGCTTAGCAGATAAGAAATCGCAGTCTTAAATCTTGACTACAGATAAGAAAAGACAATCAGTCTTTACCTGGCTAAAAGAGAATATAATATATATTTTGTTTACAGGAAACTCATTCTACACCTGTAGACAAAGTTGTATGGGAAAATGACTGGGAGTGGGGGTGAAATATATTTCTCCCATGGGCAAAGAATCCCAAAAGGGGTGATGATATATTAATTCAAAATAATTTTGATCCGAATTTGGAAACTGTTGAAACAGATCCACAAGGAAGGTGGATCCTTTTAAATATGCTGTTGGACTATAAATACATTTGTCTTATTAATCTATATCCAAATGATGAAAATGTATAATAATTTATTGAGCTTACATGACTCAATTATTTTGGTGGGAGATTATAATACGGTTTTGAGCACCTCAGCGGAACCGTAAAGAAAATCACACTACAAACCATCACCCTTTTACGGTTACAGAAGTCAACAAATGAGAGCACCAGGGGACACGCAGGGCCTGGGTTAACCTCCACATCACCCGAGGAACAGAGGAGGAGTAGGATGAGGGTACGGCGAAAGGCTATCAAAACTGGTCGTCAAGTGCGTTTGGGACAGAGAATAAAAGGAGCAGATTTCTGGGCATGGTAGGATAGATTCAGGGCATAATGTACAGACAGGCGTATGGTAGGGTGTGGGTACAGTGGAGGTAAACCTAGGCATTGAGTGACGATAAGAGAGGTTGCATCTCTGGACGCACTAGTTATGCTGGGTGAGGTCAGCCCATGTGTGGGAGGTGGGACAAAAGAGGTATCTGAGGCATGTTGAGTGGGACTAGGGGCTCCGCAGTGAACTAAAACAATGATAACTATCCTAAACAACAGAATACAAGGCATATTGACATTAGAGAGAGTCATAAAGCGAGGCATAAAGCAATCACAGGTGTTGATTGGGAGAGTTAGCTAATGAACAGTCCAGCAGGCATCAGCCAAGTAGCCAAGTGATCATAGGGTCCAGTGAACAGCAATAGATGAAACAGGGAAGCCGCTAGGTAGTCTTTACTACGCTAGCAAGCGGGAGACAAAGTTTTTAAAAAAAAGTTAGCAGGCGGGGCTAGTAGAATCGCCTGCGCCGACGTCCGGAAAAGGCCGGTTGAGGGCACAATGGATGGAATTACGTCAGCAAACCAGTCGTGATGGAAAGGCGGGGCTCCGTGTCGACAAAGGTTCCAGGCCAGTTTGCTAGCCGGGAGATGAGCCTTGCTTGCGGCTAACTGGTGCTAGCTTCGGGACAAGGGTGTTAG
Source organism: Oncorhynchus clarkii lewisi (assembly GCF_045791955.1). NCBI lineage: Eukaryota > Metazoa > Chordata > Actinopteri > Salmoniformes > Salmonidae > Oncorhynchus > Oncorhynchus clarkii. The sequence goes on along the minus strand of NC_092155.1, from coordinate 41,056,086 downwards.
CCACTATAGCCACTCGGTAGCAGTTAGCTAGCAGTGATGATCCGATGCAAAGGTCCAGAGCTTACGGCAAGAATCCGGTAGTGTAGTGGATTCAAGTCGTGTTAATGAAGAATCCGGGAGGCATCAGCTGTGTAGCCGAGTGATCATAGGGTCCACTGAGCAGGCCGGGAGGTGGGCCTGGCTCAAGGCTAGCTTCGGGGCTGGGCCACTCGGTGGCAGCCAGCTAGCTGGGATGATCAGGAGTAATGGTCCAGGGCTTACAGCAGGAATCCGGTGTTGTAGTGGAGAAAAACAGTCCGATACTGGCAGGCTGGCAAGTATTATCCAGGCTAAAAGCGGCTGGTGTCTGTGCAAAAGGTAAAGGCCGCTAGCAGTGGCTAACAATGACTAAATAGCTATTATCTAATTAGCTGGTTAGCTTCTGATGGCTAGCTTCTGATGGAGGTTCTGGCTATAAGGTCTAAAAATAGCAGATCCGTATGACATTGGGTGAGGTCGGTTGCCGGAAGGTATATTTAATTTAAAAATGGAAAAAGAGATTGAAAATATATTTAAATATATACATAAAAAAACAAAAAATACAAAATTTACACAGGAGAAATACAAACAACGTCTGCACTGCTACGCCATCTTGGATACAAAATGATTTATTATTATTTTCAAAACACAGTTTGTGCCTGTATTTAGTATTCATGCTAGTGAGGGCTGAGAATCCAATCTCACATAGATACATTGTTGCAAAGGGCACCAGTGTCTTAACAGCGCGATTTGCCAAGGCAGCATACTCTGAGCGCAGCCCAATCCAGAAATCTGGCAGTGGCTTCTGATTAAATAAAATTTTCACATAACCACATGTTGCAATTTCAATGAGACTCTCTTGTTTAGATATGAGTAATTTTCGGGAAAAGTACCTGCGTAATTGCGCACCTAACTCACTCAGGTGCTTAACTATATCACATTTGACATTGTCCGTAAGCTTGAGGTCATTTGCACACAAAAAAATCAGACAATGATGGAAAGACCTGTGTGTTGTCCTGTTAATGCAGACCGAGAAGCGCTCCAACTTCTTAATCGTAGCCTCAATTTTGTCCCACACATAGAATATACTTGCAGGGGGTCCCTGTAATCCTAGATTCAGATCATTCAGGCGAGAAAAAAATTATCCAGATAGGCCAGTCATGTGAGAAACTTGTCATCATGCAAGAGGTCAGACAAGTGAAAATTATAGTCAGTGAAGGAAACTTTAAGCTGGTCTCTCAATTAAAAAAATACTTTGCCCCTTGATAACCAGCGCACTTCGTATGTTGTAAAAGCGCTACATGCCCATATCATTGCATAGTGCAGAAAATATACGAGAATTCAGGGGCCTTGCTTTGTCAAAGTTAACCATTTTCAATGTAGTGTCCAAAACGTCTTTCCAGCTGTCAGGCATTCCCTTGGCAGCAAGAGCCTCTCGGTGGATGCTGCAGTGTAGCCAAGTGGCGTCGGGAGCTACTGCTTGCATGCGAGTATCCACTCCACTATGTCTCCCTGTCATGGCTTTTGCGCAATCAGTACAGATACCAACATGTGCGGCAGCTACGTTTGGCTACATACGGACCGTTAGTGGAATTTCCGCGAGAGCGCAACGGTTAATGTGATTGGATGTTAATTATTTGACTAGGCTACCTATATTTGACAATTTGTTGTTATTTCGCTGAACACTAGATGGTTTCATTTTATTTTTGGCAGCGAAACGAGGCTACTCAGGCGAGAAAAAAACCTCACCCAAATGTATAGCCCCATTGGAAAATATCATTGTACTGGTTGAAAATGTGAAGAAAAAATATATTATAATAATAAATATTATATATACACAGTTGAAGTCTGAAGTTTACATACACTTAGGATGGAATCATTAAAACTCTTTTCATCCACTCCATAAATTTCTTGTTAAGAAACTATAGTTTTGGCAAGTCGGTTAGGACATCTACTTTGTGCATAACACAATTGTTTACAGACGGATTATTTCACTTATAATTCACTAATTCACAATTCCAGATAATTTAAATAAGTATTGGAAAAAATAATTTAAAAACAATTTAAACAAGTATTGGGAAAAATAAAACACTATGAAAAATCTGGGAAACCCGGCCTGGTATTCATAGCTGACTTTGAAAAGTCCTTTGATAAAGTACAACTTGAATTTATATAAAAATGTCTGGACTATTATAATTTTGGAGGATCTCTTATACAATGGGTTAAAGTTATGTACAGTAACCCTAGGCGTAAAATAGTAAATAACGTCTACTTCTCAGAAACAGGAGTAAAACACGATATGTATTATGGCCATTGAAATGTTAGCTATTAAAATCAGATCCAACAATAGTGTCAAGGGGCTATAAATCCAAGGTTTAAAAACAAACGTGTTCTTGTACGCTGATGATTCATTTTTTAAAATTTTAAATCCGCAATTTTTGGATCCCTGCACAGCCTCATCAAGGATCTAGAAAATGTTTCTATCCTCTCTGGATTAAAACCAAACCATGATAAGTGCACCATATTACGTATTGGATCTCTAAAAAATACAACTTTTACATTCCTGTGTAGTTCAACAATAAAATGGCCGAGAGTGAAGAGGACATACTCGGTATTCATATCCTGGAAGAAAGGATCTCACTGCAACACATTTTTATTGAAAGTTTGCCAAATCAGATAAGATTTTGCTACCATGGATAGACAACACCTGTCTATTTGTGGAAAAATCACCCTGATTAATTATTTTGTCATATCCCAGTTGACCTATTTACTTATGCCAACGACTTGTTGTTGTTTTTTTAATTATGTGAACAAAAAAATACTTTATTTTATTTGGAACGACAAGCCAAACAAAATTAAACCGACCCAGTTATATAATGAATATGAATTCAGAGAGCAGAAATGAAATATTAAAGCATTGGACCTCTCACTAAAGGCTTCAGTCATACAAAAACTATACTTAAATCTGAACTGGTTCTCTAGCAGATTAGTAATAATGGCTCACCAGGTGTTCAAGAATGGCCCGTTTCCCTTCATTCAGATTACAACCTCTCACTTTCAGTTATATAAAAATGAAATCATCTCTAAAATATTGCTATTTTTAAAACAAGCAACAGAAAGCTGGTTGCAATTTCAGTTTAACCCACCAGAAAAGAGAGAACAAATATGATAAGAAAAATGATGGTTAAACTCAAATATACTTATTGATATAAAAATATTTTGTGAAGAAAAAAGAAACAAAAAAGGTATAATCTTTGTAAATTATATCATAAATAGGACTGGTGGAGTTGTCACATATGCAGCTAACAGAAATATATGGAAATGTTTGCTCTATCCAGCCACCTGATTGTAGCAAAAATTGAGGAGGCAAGTGGAAAGGAACTTGTCTGTCAACTCCATGGTACACCCAACTAGTTTTTCAATTTAAAGGACTATACAAAATGATTGCAACCAATAAAATGTTATATATAATACCAGTCAAAAGCTTGGACACACCTATTCATTCAAGGGTTTTTCTTTATTTCTACTATTTTCTACATTGTAGAATAATAGTGAAGACATCAAAACTATGAAATAACACAGGAATCATGTAGTAACCAAAAAAGTGTTAAACAATTCAAAATATATTTTATATTTCAGATTCTTCAAAGTAGCCACCCTTTGCCTTGATGACAGCTTTGCACACTCTTGGCATTCTCTCAACCAGCTTCACATGGAATGCTTTTCCAACAGTCTTGAAGGAGTTCCCACATATCCTGAGCACTTGTTGGCTGCTTTTCCTTCACTCTGCGGTCCAACTCATCCCAAACCATCTCAATTGGGTTGAGGTTGGGTGATTGTGGAGGCCAGGTCATCTGATGCAGCACTCCATCACTCTCCTTCTTGGTCAAATAGCCCTTACAAAGCCTAGAGCTGTGATGGGTTATTGTCCTGTTGAAAAAAATGATAGTCCCGCTAAGTGCAAACCAGATGGGATGTTTTTATTTTTGTATTTAACCTTTATTTAACTATGCAAGTCACTTATTTACAATGATGGCCTACACCGGCCAAACCCGGACGAAGCTGAGCCAATTGTGCGGCGGTTGTGATACAACCGGTTGTGATACAGCATGGATGGTGTATCGATGGTGTATCGCTGCAGAATGCTGTGGTAGCCATGCTGGTAAAGTTTGCCTTGAACTTTAAATAAATCACTGAGTGTCGCCAGCAAAGCACCATCACACCTCCTCCTCCATGCTTCATGGTGGGAACCACACATGCAGAGATCATCCATTCACCTAAACTGCGTATCACAAAAATACAGCGTTTGGAACCAAAAATAGCAAATTTGGACTCATCACACCAAAGGACAGATTTCCACCAGTCTAATGTCCATTGCTCGTGTTTCTTGGTCCAAGCAAGTCTCTTCTTCTTACTGGTGTCCTTTAGTAGTGGTTTCATTGCAGCAATTCAACCATGAAGGCCTGATTCATGCCGTCTCCTCTGAACAGTTGATGTTGAGATGTGTATGTTACTTGAACTCTGTGAAGCATTTATTTGGGCTGTAATCTGAGGTGCAGTAATGAACTTCTCCTCTGCAACAGAGGGAACTCTGGGTCTTCCTTTCCTGTGGCGGTCCTCATGAGAGCCAGTTACATCATAGCACTTCATGCTTTTTGGCAGCTGCACTTTAAGAAGCTTTCAAAATTCTTAACATTTTCCAGATTGACTGACCTTCATGTCTTAAAGTAAGGATGGGACTGTTGTTTCTCTTTGCTTATTTGAACTAAATATGAACTTGATATTTTACCAAACAGAGCTATATTCTGTATGTCACCCCTACCTCGTCACAACACAACTGATTGGCTCAAACACACATCAAGAAATAAACTCCACAAATGATCTTTGAACAAGGAACACCCGTTAATTGAAATGAGTGTGCAAAGCTGTCATCAAGGCAAACGGTGACTACATTTGATTAGTTTAACACTTTTTTGGTGACTACATGATTCCATATGTGTTATTTCGTAGTTTTGATGCCTTCACTATTATTCTACAATGTAGAAAATAGTAGAAATAAAGAAAATACATTGAGTTTGCTGATGACACAACAGTGGTAGGCCTGATCACCGAAAACGATGAAACAGCCTATAGGGAGGAGATCAGAGACCTGGCTGTGTGGTGCAAGGACAACAACCTCTTCCTCAATGTGATCAAGACAAAGGAGATGATTGTGGACTACAGGAAAAGGAGGACCGAGCACGCCCCATTCTCATCGACGGGGCTGTAGTGGAGCAGGTTGAGAGCTTCAAGTTCCTTGGTGTCCACATCACCAACAAACTAATGTGGTCCAAGCACACCAAGACAGTTGTGAAGAGGGGGCGACCAAACCTATTCCCCCTCAGGAGACTGAAAAGATTTGGCATGGGTCCTCAGATCCTAAAAAGATTCTACAGCTGCACCTTCGAGAGCATCCTGATGGGTTGCATCACTGCCTGGTATGGCAACTGCTCGGCATCCAACCGCAAGGCACTACAGAGGGTAGTGCGTACGGCCCAGTACATCACTGGGGCCAAGCTTCCTGCCATCCAGGACCTCTATACCAGGTGGTGTCAGAGGAAGTCCCGAAAAATTGTCAAAGACTCCAGCCAACCTAGTCATAGATTGTTCTTTCTGCTACCACTCGGCAAGCGGTACTGCCAAGTCTAGGTCCAAGAGGCTTCTAAACAGCTTCTACCCCCAAGTCATAAGACTGAACATCTAATGAAATGGCTACCTAGACTACTTGCATTGCTACTCTCTGTTATTATCTATGCATAAGTCACTTTAATAACTCTACCCACATGTATGCTAACCGGTCGACTCTGTACAGGTAACCCCTATATATAGCCTTGCTATTGTTATTTTACTGCTGCTCTTTAATTATTTGTTACTTTAATTTAATTTAATTTAATTTATAATTGTTTAGCTATCTTTCTTAAAACTGCATTGTTGGTTAAGGGCTTGCAAGTAAGAATTTCTCTGTAAGGTGCATGTGACAAATACAAGTTGATTTGATTTGATTAGATCACTTGTTTTGATACTGCCCATATGTAGCTGGTTTTTGGTCACAGGTTCAGGAATGGCCCAAAAATTGCAACATTTACATGGAGCTACTGTATATTTACAAAAACGTACATATGGGGGATTGGAAATGATGCAGACAATTACATTGATAGAAAGCACAATCTGTCTTCAATATTTAAGCTGATCTACCCCCTAAATAAACACAAGTAGAATAATAAGACTTGCCCATGAACTCACCGCTTCAGCAATGTATAAACAATGCAAGCCAGAAAAAGATAAACAATGTGAGATATGGCATGGAATATATTGATTTACAGTAGCAGTACACTGATAGGTTATTGATACAGTTTAGAGATGGCATTTGCAGATCCAGAGAGAGAGGGAGCGAGAGAGAGAGAGAGAGAGAGAGAGAGAGAGAGAAAGAGAGGGAGAGAGAGAGAGAAAGAGAGAGGCAGACATGTTGTCCGGGGCGAGTATTGAAGATGCAGCCAACATGGTAATAGCACAGCCGTGTGTGTGTGTGTGTGTGTGTGTGTGTGTGTGTGTGTGTGTGTGTGTGTGTGTGTGTGTGTGTGTGTGTGTGTGTTGAGAAAATAAGCATGAACGATTTAAGATGGAGGATGGGTCCAAAACGAGCAGCTCTCTTATGACTGATGATGTTTGTGTCTTTGAGAGCCATTAGGCAGCTGTTTTCAGGCATGACGCTAGGCAGGCACAGGAGGGAGAGGGGGAGGAAGAGAGGGGGGAGGCAGGAAGTGAGAGGGGAAGGGAGGAAAGGAGAGAAGGAAGATAAAGACAGAGGGGTAGAGTGAGGGACGGCATTAGGTAGAGGGGATGATATAGAGAAGGAGAGAAGAGAGAGGATCAAGAGAAAGACGGGCAGAGGAGAGTGAAGGGAGAGAGACTAAGGAACAGTGACATGAGATAGAGTCGGGTGCACAGGTAGGTCTGACTGTACCTTGATCATGTGTCTGTGTATGGGAGCCAAAATGTGTTACTGTTTACCCAACCCATGTTATATCACTTTGCAATGAAGACTTTGTACTGAGGAACATTCTCTCACTTGGGTGTGTGTGTGCGCACGCGCGCGTGTAAGGTAACACAACAACTTCAGTTACACCTCAACTAACACAAGTGAAATGCACAACACACTCAGGAGGGGCAGACAGAAATGAGAGAGAGAGAGAGAGTCTATCTCAGTTCTCTGACTCAAAACGGAGAAAAAAAATCAAGAAGAAAAAGCCTCCCACGATAACATGAGTCATACTAGAGAAAAACTCAACAAACAACAAACAAACAAATGCCTAAAAAGGGTTATTGAGCGGAGACAGACAGGCTGGTGCAACAAACTGAGGCAGAAAACAAATACTAGTTCATGAAAATAAACTATAGACTTTGTATGGAGAATTCTCTTTGGCCCGTCTACGTTGATGTTTCAACAGCATTTGACTTATCTCTCTGACGCGATTCTCCAATGTGTTATATCTGTACTAAAAAGGTTTTTGTAACGGAGTCGAGCAATCTCCAGGGTTATCCACATACTTTTGCATTTATAGTGCATGTGTATGTTTTCTATACCTGTTCGCGCCTCTCCCTGTGGAATTCCTGGTCCCCGGCAGCGTTTGGAACTGCCGATCTACATGCAAGAACGGCAAGTTCATCTCAGCCTATGCTACCCTTCAAAACCCCTGACTTTTTGGCCCTGACAGAGACATGGATCACCCTGGAGCACACTGCTACTCCAGCTGCTTTCTCTTCATCCGATTACTTTTTCTCTCATAGTCCGAGAGCATCTGCTTCTAATTTCTCCTAAACTGAGATGATCTTTTCTCCCTCTCTCACCTGTCCATCTCCTCATTTGAATTCCATGCTGTCACTGTTCCAAGTCAAGCCACTCACATTGTCATCTATCGCCCACCAAGGTGCCCTTAGAGAAATTGACACCTCGATAAGAACATTTCTTGAAGATGGCTCACCACTCTTCGTACTTGGCGACTTCAACCTGCTGACGTCTGCCCTCGATTAATTTCTTTCTGACTCTCTCCTTCCCCTCCTTGCCACAGTTGACCTCACACTTTCCCAGTCCCCTTCCAAGGCAGACAATACGCTTGACCTCATCTTAACTAGAGTCTGTACTCCTACTAATCTCACTGCAACCTCCATCCGGGTTTCTGATTACTCATTTGTTTCCTTTTCTGTCTCCCTTTCCTCCAACCCTAGCTACTTAACCCCTACCAAGATGGTAATGCGGTTTTGCAATCTTTGCGCTCCTCTTCTACCTTCGCTCCCTTCTGCTAAATTAAACTTCCGGAGGACCCATCATCCTTTCACCTCTTCCTCTCTACCTTCACCTGTATCCGCTGCTAAAGCCAGATTCCTTCACTCAAGCTTCTGCCTCTAAGCCTAGGAAACTCTTTTCCCTCCTCCTTCCTTAATCCTCCACCTTTCGCCCTCCCCGTGGACGACTTTGTCAACCACTTTGAGAAGAAGGCTGACGACATCCGACCCCATCCCCTGCTCCCTTCCCCCAGACCATCTCTGGAGACCTTCTCCCATTCCTCACTTCCCTCATCAACTCATCCCTGACCACCGGCTGCGGTCCCTCTGCATGCCTGGCAGATGTCTCAGCATGGATGTCGGCCCACCACCTCAAGTTTAAATTTGACCAGATAGAGCTGCTCTCCCTCTCGGGAAAGGCCTCTGCCCACTCAAAGACCTCTCCGTTGCGGTTGACAACTCCACGGTGTCCCCCTCCCAGTGTGCAAAGAAGCTTAGCGTGACCCTGGACAACAAACACCCTGCAAAACATCAAAGCAGTGACTCGCTCCTGCAGGTTCATGCTTTACAACATCCGTAGAGTACGACCCTACCTCACACAGGAAGCGACGCAGGTTCTAATCCAGGTACTTGTATTCTCCCGTCTGGACTGCTGCAACTCGCTGTTGGCTGGGTTCCCCGCTTGTCCCATCAAACCCCTGCAACTTATCCAGAACGCTGCAGCCCGCCTGTTGTTCAACCTTCCAAGTTCTTCCATGTCACCCCGCTCCTTCGCACAATCCACTGGCTTCCAGTTGAAGCTCGCATTCCACTACAAGACCATGGTACTTGCCTATGGAGCAGCAAGATGATTTGCCCCTCCCTACCTTCAGGCTATGCTCAAACCTTACATCCCAAACCCAGCACTCCGTTCTGCCACCTCTGGTCTCGCCCTTTCACCCCTACGGGAGGGCAGTTCCCGATCAGCCCAGTCCAAGCTCTTCTCTGTCCTGGCACCCCAATGATATCCTACTATATTGAGGAGAAATGTACTTACTATGACCGTGACATGTGGTTGTCCCACCTGTCTGCTAAATGACTTAAATGTCAAATATAACGCTGGGAGAGGCAGACAGACGATTTCGGGTGCGAGAGAGGGGGCAAGCAGGGAGGCGGGCGGGCAGGCGGGGGATGGGGAGGTGGTTGTCTGGTGAGCGAGGGGAGGGAGTTGTGAGGCTAGGCGATACAGACAGCGGTGGCTGTTGCCCAACCAGCCAGCCAGCCCCAGTTTCATAATCTCTGTTGACAAAACAGAAGTGCAGTGCGCCCCGGTCAGATCATGTAAACACCCAGTAGGAACATGAGACAGTCAGACCTGCCGTCTACAGCCGTGCTGATATTTAGCTCACTGCTCTGACAATGACTGGCTGTAGTCAGGTTGGTGACCTCCACTATAATTAGCCCAGTTAGGAAAAATCCATAATCCATATTGCATTGGGTTGACACTAGAGAATGGTTGGCATGCAGGACTGACTGAGGCATTATGGGTAGAGGAGTCTTTCTGGTGATCTAAGTCCGTGTGACACGATGCGGCAGAATCCCAGAGTCACCTGCAGATATCCCACTTCTCCACTCTACCCCCTCCTCTCCATAACCATCATTCTCTCCTCCCTCTCTTCCCCTGATCTACTCCTCTCCTCCCCCTGCTCTCTATATACCACCTCTAAAGGCATACTCTCTCTCATATCCACCCCCACCTCTCTTCCTACACCACCACCATCCCTCTCTTCACTTGAGTGCGGGTGTGTTTCTGTCACCTGCAGACTAAGGTAAAGATTAATGCTTTATTTCTGTCTCTATGGCAGGCAGAGCAGGGAGACTAATTAGATTTCTCCTGCTGCCTCCCCAGCAGCCTCTCTCTCTTTCCACCTTTCTCTCAAACCTCCCTCTCTCTACCACAAAATCTGCCCTCCCTCTCTCATCCCTTCCCTCTTTCGGCCTCTCTCGCTACCCTCTGTATCGCTCACCCAATTCTTCTTCCTCCCTCTGGAACCTGTACCATCTCCCAGGGGAGAACGCTTTGAAACGCAATATATGACAAATCCAAAATGGCTCCTGGAGTAATGGCCCATCGGTCTAAATGACCATGTCCTCCCGTGTCGCTCAACCTCTATGGTCTGGCCAAGGGGGTCAGAGAGAATGTTGTGCTGCATAACAGATGAGTAAAAAGTCAACAATAGAGATCCCACTCCATTCTCACTCTCTGTCTACAACAGATTATAGGCCTAGTCCACCTAAACAGGTAACCATGCCAACAGCCGTGTGATGACAAGTGACCCACCTTGTGATGGAGCCTGGAGTGGACGAGACGAGTTCTCTCTTGGAGATAATGGTCCTATTCTGGACTGGTCTACTGGTCTTCTACGCTGGTGTCTATAAAACACACACACAATAATAATAATAATAATAATAATAAGCACTTTTGCAAGACATTTTATATTCTGTTATGTTGTCAAAATGATGTTTATACGTTATTAATCAAGTTGTTAATGACCACCCAGGAAACATCATTCACATGGTAATGAGGAGCAGGAGACATGAGGCAGGAAGCCTGGGGCTTTCGGTAAACGTCGGACGCTTTGTGGGAACGCGCTCACACACACACACACAACTTCTAAATCCCGAAAAAGGGTGTGACATGACTTTGACAGCAAGTACAGAAGTATTAGAGAGAGACCGAGGGGTGAGCGGTCGAGTGCCTGTGAAACCAAGCCAACACGCACAAACAGACCACTGGCTTAGACTAGACCGCCATCCTAAAAATGTTGCCTTTTCATTTTTGTCCTGGGCTGAAATACAGAGAGGAAGAAGCGCCTCGGAAGAAGAGAGTACTATCCTTTTGGGTTAAGGAGTGTGTAACCATGGTGAGAGGTAGGCGTTTCCATGACACCCTGCCTTCAGCGTGAGCGAGCAAGACGGCCAAGCCACCGGGATGTCTCATGTTCCTCTGTGTACGCGCATTGTGAGTGCATGTGCGTACGTGTGTGTGTGCATTTCACTCTTAGTCTACACCTTGTTATTTACGAAGCATGTGACAAATAACATTTGATTAGATTTTTGTTGTGCTTTAGAGTGTGTAATGCACGAGTGTATGCATGTGAGAGAGAGAGAGACAGAACATGTGCCTGCATGTATAGGTTTGTACATCAGTGAGAGTGTGTGTGTGTGTGTGTGTGTGTGTGTGTGTGTGTGTGTGTGTGTGTGCCTGTACGTGCCTGTGTGCCATACAGCATCCAGCCTGACCGTTGGCGGCACCACTTGATGAGGACCAGATGGGGGCTGTCAGGGGGTCTCTAGTTATGGTGACGTATGGATCCTCAAAACCAACAAAAGAACCACCGTCAGCCGAAGGGTTTCCTATTAATTGAGAGGTGGGAAATAGAGAGAAATAGAGTGAGAGAAAGAGGGACTGGTTAACCAGGGTGGATTTATAGCATGTCCGTGACCAAAGGGGAATCAACTCTTTTTTTGACCAAACATTCTCTGCTACACACGCACACACACACACACACACACACACACACAAACAAAAACGGACTTCCAGTGAGTGTTTAAGCATTGGGGGAAAAGAGGGGACAGAGAGGCCTTCAGTGGGATCATTAATGCACCATTGTGCTCGACTCGCATCAACTCTGAGCTTTAGCAAAGCCCTAAAGAACAGCACCAATAAATGCTACAGTAGTTGGCTGCATGTGTCGCTTCTGTAGACATGTTGGGCCTTGAAGAACAGTGAGAACGAGCTTAAGATGCATCGAGTGTGTGTTCAGTTTACAGGCACGGAGGCACGCTCTCTCGGAGGCTTTTCCAGACCCCTCTTCTCATCTCATCTACGCTCTCTGTTTAGCCCACTCTGCTCCTCAATTACACTTTGCACAAAAAGAGCCTGTGCTTTAACTATAAAAGAGACTGGGGGTGTGCGTGTGTGCGCGCGTCCCTCCCTTTATGCGCATGAAGCCGCCGCCGCGGCATATAACCACACAAATCACTAAATTATTCACATCGTCTCACCTTGGTCTTGTTAAACAAACACCATTAAAGTCCAAAGTGATTTGAAGACAGATAAAGGATTGTTCCCCTTAATAATTACAGTCTTTAGTTCCATTCTGTGCTCGGCGCACCCGGTGGGTCCGCCTGTCATCAATGTCTGGCCTCAACAACACAGCCCGAGGCTCAGCTAAATAATGGAGAGAATGTGGAAGAGGAGGGAAGGAGGAGAAAGAGATGACTTGGATCTCAGACTGGGACTGCGGGGGGGGGGATCTGGAGAGTCAACTGGCGAATCAGACAGTATGGAGGTAGGGATGCTACAGGTGCAATAGGAAAGCATGGTCCGCCTGCCTGTCTGTCCCTGCAAAGGACTGCCACAGGTAGAATGGGGAGATCAGCCTCAGTTCAACGCAGGGCGAAGCCTATGTGTTCGTCTGTCCATCGGCCTGGCCTGTCTGTCTGTTTGCACCTGGAGATCTGCCTGATGTTTCATACGGGCAGGCAGCCAGCAGACACACCTCGATTCAAAACACATTCATACCATAACGGACAATCAGGACAATGCAACTGCAGCTTTGGGGCAGAGCACATTTGTGTAGTGAGCAAACGACATACTAAAAAATGGCCAATGATATACTCTCACACATACAGTAAGAATCTCTCTCTCTCTCTCCCTCCCTCTCTCCCTCCCTCCCTCCCCCTTCTGTCTGACTCTCTTTTTCTTTGTGTGTTCTGGCACAGAATAAGGGACACTGTTTCTGAGTTAGCCAGCACACACAAACAGCCCAGTGAGGCCCACATAAAGCTACATTATATGTGTGTTTGTGTGTGTGTCCTCCTCAGTCATGGGTGCGCTCTGGGTGACTCTGCTTTAGCTGAGCCCTATTCCCCTCCAACAAAACCGGCACTTACAGACTAGTAGAATAGGAGCCAAGCTACATGTTGGCACCTGGCCTCCCCTTAAACAAATCACACCACAGAGGCTAATAATAATGGGTTTTTTTTTAAATAAAAAAATGGATCCACAGCCCAGCTCAGCTACACAAAAGAGGGGCTACCAGAGAGGGGGGAGTGGGGGAAGACCATCATACAATCTATATTCTCCCCAAGTTCATCAACAACAACAAAAAAGGAGCTTGTACAAAAACGGACCACTGACTCAATTTACGACATGAGACGAGGGGGACCGTCTCCGCTGTCATAGGTCCCTAATTCCAGCCAATCAGAAAGGGAGTAGCAACATTTGGACATTTGGAGACACAGTAAGTGCCTTCATTGGATGCGTTCCTTGACTAACACTTGTGTTTGGAACAAACACCATCACCAGACAGAGCCGCGGCTCCAACTCTTACCAACAATACCTCCACAGGCAGGGACAACTTAACAAACAGAAAGAGGAGGGTGAAATAAATGGACTGGTCCCAGATCTGTATGTGCCTTAGGGGCAATTCCACGGTAACGGAATTGTGCATGAGACTCCGATTTTTCACTTTCAAATGTATGCCAAACAAAAACCATTGATTCCAAAAGTGCTACAAACCATACAACTCTATGCACAATGACTCCTTTTAACAATTTACACGGAACATTTTACAAAAACACATTTACTTTATTGGTCATTGAACTAAAGTAAGTGGATTTACACCCAGTAACGGAATATTATCATGGGTCGCTGATCTGTACTACACAGAAATGCATAATTCTAGATATGAATATCATTCCCTTCATGGTGATGTATCCTAATAGCTCCTTTGCATAGTTGGGTATTATTTGACACACGGGCTAATTTAATGAACCCCGTCCCCCCAAACAAGACCAAATTTGGTTGGTCCGAATGGGACCAAATCTGAACCAATCATAGACGTTTGGCTTGGGCGGTATACCGAATATACAGTGCATTCGGAAAGTATTCAGATCCCTAGACTTTTTCCACATTTTGAAGCATCTTTGGCAGTGATTACAGCCTTGAGTCTTCTTGGGTATGACGCTACAAGCTTGAGACACCTGTATTTGGGGAGTTTCTCCCATTCTTCTCTGCAGATCTTCTCAAGCTCTGTCAGGTTGGATGGGGAGCGTTGCTACACAGCCATTTTCAGGTCTCTTCAGAGATGGTTGATCGGGTTAAAGTCCAGGCTCTGTCTAGGCCACTCAAGGACATTCAGAGACTTGTCCCGAAGCCACTACTGCGGTGTCTTGGCTGTGTGCTTAGGGTCGTTGTCCTGTTGGAAGGTGAACCTTCACCCATGTCTGAGGTCCTGAGCGCTCTGGGACAGGTTTTCATCAAGGATCTCTGTACTTTGCTCCGTTCATCTTTGCCTCGATCCTGACTAGTCTCCCAATCCCCTCTGCTGAAAAACATCCTCACAGCATGATGCTGCCACCATCATGCTTCACCGTAGGGATGGTGCCAGGTTTCCTCCAGACGTCACATTTGGCATTCAGGCCAAAGAGTTCAATCTTGGTTTCATAAGACCAGAGAATCTTGTTTCTCATGGTCTGAGAGTCTTTAGGTGCATTTTGGCAAACTACAAGCAGGCTATCATGTGCCTTTTACTGAAGAGTTGATTCCATCTGGCCACTCTACCATAAAGGCCTGATTGGTGGAGTGCTGCCGAGAGGGTTGTCCTTCTGGAAGGTTCTCCCATCTCCATAGAGAAACTCTAGAGCTCTGTCAGAGTGAACATTGGGTTATTGGTCACCTTCCCTGACCAAGGCCCTTCTTCTCCCCCGATTGCTCAGTTTGGCCAGTCGACTAGCTCTAAGAAGAGTCTTGGTGGTTCCAACCTTCTTCCATTTAAGAATGATGGAGGCCACTGTGCACTTGGGGACCTTCAATGCTGCAGAAATGTTTTGGTACCCTTCCCCAGATCGGTGCCTCGACACAATCCTGTCTCTACGGACAATTCCTTTAACCTCCTGGCTTGGTTTTGTTCTGACATGTCTGCTTTTGATTTGTCATTATGTGGTATTGTGTGTAGACTGATGAGGATTATTTTATTTATTCCATTATAGAATAAGGTAATGTAACAACATGTGGAAAAAGTAAAGGGGTCTGAATACTTTACGTATTGTAGCTACTTTTTAAGTTGATACCTGCAGTCAACTATCTCCTAATAATATGTTAGGAGATAAAGCGTTCTTAAAATTCACCGGTCACATTATTTTACGATATGAAGCTTACCGTAGTTCCCCAGAACAGTTGAGTCAGTTATGTGTTTGTTTGTAAACAGCAGAACGGGAGACGACGGGAGCTGGTGAGTCTATAGCGTTCTATATCTATTGGAGGGTCTCCGTTGTGCAGCACACATGAGGTAATGAAGTTACACTTGTGTGCAATTCACTGCTAAAATGTTTGATAACTTGTTTGATCCAGAGCTGTGGATGAGTTGTCTGTACAGCAGCCATTTTCCCCCTGTGCTTCCTACTAGCGTTTTTGTTCCTACTCCGTTCTGCTCTGTGTACACGTGCTGCTCTTCTTCTTCTTCAGAAAAGCATGCATCATAGCTTTGTTCACGTGCACAATTTCTCTCGTTCACTTTCGCTTGTAAATGTCCACACCCACCGACAATGGCATTCGGTGGCAACTAGCTATGCTTGTAAAACTTTATAAGATAGAAATCATGTTTTTAGCAATTAGTTTGTTTGTTTTCGCTCATTAGCATTTATATAACAGCGCCGATTTTGCAATTTGTTTGTGCTAAATTAGAATCTGGTAATAGAGGCCCAATCAACTTTTCTTGCATTTTTAGCGCCCACTTGTGTGCTATGCTGGTAATGCCGTAAATACCGGGATAAGAGAAGGACGGTATGACAATTTGAAAATCTGGACACCTCCCCAAGCCTAACAGACATCTATGTTTCGGACATCAAATTACAGCACAGTAGAGATCAGTGCATTGCACAGCACAGTAGAGTACAGTATAGTTCAGTACATTAGTGTAGTCAACTCGTGTGCTCTGCTGTGTACTGTACTCTATTGTGCAGTACAGTATTATACTCTACTATTTTTACTTCACTGTACTATACTCTCCAAACTTGGGTCTGGTCTGGCCTGGACCAAATCATGGACATCTATGTTTGGACCAAACATCTACATCTGTAGACGTTGAAACGAAAGCCGGTCCGGACCAAATAACTATGTCTGTGGACGTTGAAATCAAGGCCAGGATGGACTGAACACATTTTCAACATCCATGGACACCCGGTGTCAGTCGGTGCTCAGTGGGTAAGGATGCTGGTTACAGTGAATAAAAGCGGGGGCTTATGGGTAGGTGTCAGTAAGAGCTGGGAGAGACATTAACTGGAGAGAGAGAGAGAGAGAGAGAGAGTGTGAGAGAGAGAGAGAGAGAGAGAGAGAGAGAGAGAGAGAGAGAGAGAGAGAGAGAGAGAGAGAGGTTGTCCAGACCGTTTTCACACTTGCTTTGACCACGCAGAAAAAGAAAACAGTTATGAACATAACAGTATGCCAGTGGAAGGGGAAGACTGTAGCATGTGACCCAATTCTGGTTTGTGACGACTACGATTACCCATTGTAGCCAATTCAATTGCAGTAATTTCGTTAATGATTTTGCAGAAATGCTGTTACCAATTTGTATACCAAATAGGTGCACTACATGACCAAAAGTATGTGAACACTTGCTTGTCAAATATCTAATTCCAAAATCATGGGCATTAATATAGAATTGGTTCCCCCTTTGCTGCTATAACAGCCTCCACTCTTCTGGGAAGGCTTTCCACTAGATGTTGGAACATTGATGCGGGGACTTGCTTCCATTCAGCCAAGAGCATTAGTGAGGTCGGGCACTGATGTTGGGTGATTAGGCCTGGCTCGCAGTCACCGTTAAGATTTCCCTTCACTGGAACTAAGGGGCCTAACCCGAACCATGAAAAACGTCCCCAGACCATTATTCCTGCTTCAACAAACTTTACAGTTGGCACTATGCATTGGAGCATGTAGCGTTCTCCTGGTATCCACCAGACCCAGATTTGTCCGTCGAACTGCCAGATGGTGAAGCGTGATTCATTACTCCAGAGTCCAACATCACTTTACGTTGACGCTTGGCATTGCGCATGGTGACCTTAGGCTTGTGTGCGACTGCTCGGCCACGGAAACCCATTTCATGAAGCTCCTGACGAACAGTTCTTGTGCTGACGTTGCTTCCAGAGGAAGTTTGGAACTCAGTAGTGAGTGTTGCAATCGACAGGCAATTTTTTTACGAGCTTTTTTTTTTCTGGAATAATTTTCTAAGATTCCTTTTCCATCTGTTTGACCAGAAAGCAAAGCTATTTGGCTATTCCCATTATTTAGGATATAAAATGGTTGAAACATTTATCTATGCCTTATTTTCTAAAACATATAGATTCAGCTTTCAATCACATGTTGGTGCTCATGGGTCCTTTACATGGAAATGCCCTTTGTGAACTTCTCTGACTATCATTGCCATGCCGTAAAATCTGATCTAGGACCTGGTTAAGATCACTCCTCACTGCCGTCCTGAGATCAGAAATAACTCTGCTAGCAGGCAGCAGCCCAGGGTGTGTCTACCGTGGCTGCCACCAAACCCCCATTTACATATTCAAAAAATAAGGAAATAGGCGTTCGCATGAGTCATCCCTTCCAAGAACCTACAGTACCTACTGCAACTCCAACATCCATAACCTTTACTCAACAGTCAAGTTTATACACACATACACACACACACACACACACACACACACACACACACACACACACACACACACACACACACACACACACACACACACACACACACACACACACACACACACACACACACACACACACACACACACACACACACACACACACACAGGGAAGACTCAAAGTTTCTAAGTCCTACGTAATGATGAAACAGAATGGTGGTAGGAACTCTCTCGCAGAACTGAGTAGTTTTGTAGTCAGACATAACTGTTGTCATCCTACACAAAAGTTCACCATACACAACGGGATAAGTAAGTCGTTGAGCTAATCTACAATCCGATTACCTAGTTTACCACCCACCTTCCCTAGAATGGGCCAACCGGAGTTCAACCTTCCCTAGAATGGGCCAACTGGAGTTCAACCTTCCCTAGAATGGGCCAACTGGAGTTCAACTGGCACTAGAGTTGCTGAAGCCACGGACTGTGGTCCAAACTGATCCAGTGTGTGTAGAGTAGAGCAACAATAGAACTACACTGAGCCAAAGCTGGGGCCAGCCATGTGCTGAGCATGTGTGTAAATGTGCACAGAGCTGCTAGTGTCAACGCCTGCACTGTTATAGACTGAGGAAAGGGGGGGGGGGGGAGAGAAAAGGGAGAGGCGGGAGATGGAAGAGGGTGAGTTATTTTGGAACTTTTGTGAGTGTAATGTTTACTGTTAATTTTTTATTGTTTATTTCACTTTTGTTTATGATCTACTTCACTTGCTTTGGCAATGTAAACATTTGTTTCCTATGCCAATAAAGCCCCATGTATTGAAATTGAGAGAGGTCATGAGCAGATGAGCTCCTGCATTTTTCATGTTCTTAAAAAAAGATTTAGAGTTAGATAAACTTAGATTTTTTGTCAGGGACATATACAGGAGGCTACCTTGTAACATAACATTCACTCCAAATCAAAACTCAAAACCTACAACCTGATTTTGTATGGAATTACAGAATCACTTAAAGGGCTTATAACTACCAAATATGATTATTCCAAAGCTATACAGCAAATGCTCTGGAAAACAACAGAAACCTGAAAACACCATCATGCCTGGAACTGAGTGAGTCATGTTTAGTCTGAAGCTATATTTTATTTCCAAAAGCCAAGAAGATAAATACATTACATTACTTTATAAGGACTGAATGCTAAATTAAGGCTGCCAAGCTTGATACAACCTCAATTAGCACTGACATGTCAAGTGAGAGGTGTCAAAGACCTTTAGCCCAACAATGGCAGGAGAGTCACACAGTCTGCTCCAACCAAATGGAGAGGCCTTAGGAGCTTACATCCTGCTGTTCAGAGGTAATTAAAATACAGTACCCTGTGTATGTAAAGTATGATAATACACGAAAAGAGCACAAAATAAAGCTCCATATGGAAAATAAAGAGACACTTTTTGCTGACTATTATAAAAATGGAAACATCAGCAACCTCATCTTCCACACAGACCATCCCCTGGCGTGGGGGGGGGGGGGGGGGGGGGGTGTTAACTTCATTGGGATAGGGGGCAGCATTTTCAGTTTTGGATGATAAGCATGCCCAGAGTAAACTGCCTCCTACTTAGTCCCAGATGCTAATATATGCAAATGATGTATATATTAGTAGTATTGGATAGAAAACACTCTGAAATTTCTAAAACTGTTTGAATGATGTCTGTGAGTATAACAGAACTCATATTGCAAGCAAAAACCTGAGAAAAAATCCAAACAGGAAGTGGAAAATCTGAGGTTTGTAGTTTTTCAACTCAGCCCCTATTGACGATACAGTGGGATATTGGTTGTTGTACTTCCTAAGGCTTCCACTAGATGTCAACTGTCTTTAGAACGTTGTTTGATGCTTCTACTATGAAGGGGGGCTGAATGAGAGGGGAATGAGTCAGAGGTCTGCCAGCAGCCACGAGCTCAGTCACGCGCGCATTCACATGAGAGGTAGCTCCTGTTCCATTGCTTTTCTACAGACAATGGAATTCTCCGGGTGGAACATTATTGAACATTTATGAAATAAACATCCTAAAGATTGATTCTATACATCGTTTGATATGTTTCTACGGCCAGTAATATAACTTTTTGGAATTTTCGTCCGACCTTTCCGCTGGATTTGTTTACCAAACGCCCTAACAAAAGGAGGTATATGAACATAAATTATGAACTTCATCGAACAAATCTAACATTTATTGTCAAACATTTATTGTGGAACTGGGATTCCTGGGAGTGCATTCTGATGAAGATCATCAAAGTGAATATTTATAATGCTATTTCTGACTAATGTTGACTGCGCAACATGGTGGATATTTATTTTGGCTGGTTTGGGCTCTGAGCTCCGTACTCAGATTATTTAATGGTATGCTTTTTCCGTAAAGTTTTTTTGAAATCTGACACAGCGGTTGTATTAAGGAGAACTTTATCGAAAGTTCCATGCATAACACTTGTATTTTCATCAACATTTATAATGAGTATTTCTGTAAATTGATGTGGCTCTGCAAAATCACCACATGTTTTGGAACTACTGAACATAACACGCCAATGTAAAATGAGATTTTTGGATATAAATATGCACTTTATCGAACAAAACATACATGTATTGTGTAACATGAAGTCCTATGAGTGTCACCTGATGAAGATCATCAAAGGTTAGTGATTAATTTTATCTCTATTTGTGCTTTTTGTGACTCCTCTCTTTGGCTGGAAAAATGGCTGGGTTTTTCTGTGACTTGGTGGTGACCTAACATAATCATTTGTGGAGCTTTCGCTGTAAAACATTTTTGAAATCAGACAGTGTGGCTGGATTAACGAGAATTTTATCTTTAAAATGGTGCCTAATACTTGTATGTTTGAGAAATTTGATTTATGAGATTTCTGTTGATTTGTATTTGGCGCCCTGCAATTTCATTGGCTGTTGGCGAGGGGTTCCGCTAGCGGGAACCCCGTTCCCAGACAGGTTAACAAGGGGTGGAAACTCAGGATATTAGACAATAGCTAATATAAATCTCTATAAGTCGAACAGTATTGGTACAGGGCAACCCCAAACAGTTTCAGCTGGACTTTCACATAATCAAAGAATTAGCTCAGCAGGAGTAGCTCTCCCTTGAAAAAGATACCCCCACCCCGAGCGGGTCAGACCAGACCTCTTCATTATTTAACCCCACAGACGAGCAACCCCAAGCGGAAAGTCAACCTCCCTGCACAGAGTACTACCCTCTCATTGAAATGAAGGATACATTTGCCCAGCTGGAGGTAAGGCAGGTGGAGCTGGAACAGCAGGTGATTACACTCCAGGCAGCACAGACCCAGACAACAGTCCAGCACAACAACACCTCCTTAAAAAGACCCGGAGGGCTGGAGGTGGAGAGAGACATATCTGCACTCTGGACTATGGTGAGACAACTTCAACAGGAGAAAAAGCAGGAGCAGGAGAAGAACAGATCACTAGAAGAGAGGGTCAGACTCCTGAAGGAGAGGTAGAAGGGGGATGGAGTGTGACAGAGAACAACCCACTAGAGAGGTGGCCACCCCCGCAGAGAAGCCAGCAGAACAGCCCACCTCAGCTCCCAACAAAAGTCTCGACACCACAGGAGAACAGTCCACCCCAGACCCTAACCATGTCGACATCACAGCGGGACAGACAAATAAAGAACCCCAAGCCCAGGGGATCTCACCCCCTCTGAGCACCCCACCTGTCAGCCCTCCTGACAACCCCCCCACACCCACTGAGGACATACACAAGACACAGATTGTTCTCCTTATGGACTCAAATGGGAAATATATACAAGAAAATACACTTTTTCCCAAACACAGTGTGTCTAAACTCTGGTGTCCAAACACCCAGCGCGCCCTAGACCTTCTGTCTGAGGACCAACTAGGTTCACCTAGTCACATAATAATACATAATAATACACACAGGCACAAACGACGAGAACACAGCAGGAAAGGGTGGCCACAGCACTGAACGGAGTGATTGAAAAAGCTTCTACTACTTTCCCCAATGCACAAGTGGTTATATCCACCCTGCTACCACGAAAAGACTTCCACCCTGATACCATACAGTGGGTAAAAGCAATTATTTCCCATGACTGTGCCTCAAAACCAAATGTTTACCTGGCCCACCCCTCCACCCTAGACTTGATCAGCCTTTGTGACCAGGTCCACCTATACAAGGCAGCAGTGCCCACCTTCGCCTGGACCCTAAAGGACATCGCTCTCAAACGCAGTCCCAACACTTCATACAGGAGCAACAGATCAATAGACACCCCGCCCAAACAAACGAGACACTCTCCCAGACCCCTAGACATACACATAGAGGATCCACGCCGAGAGGACCTACATCCAGACCACAACACCCCCAGCCACATCCACACCCCCACCCCCACCCCAACCAATCAACACTCCCCCAAGTCAACCATGCCCACACCCCATTTAGGCCCCCTCAGATCAGACCTATGCCCCTCCTACCCACCCCATGCACCCCACCCCCGCAAAGAGGGCTTTAACATGGAAGTCACACATGCGCCCAAGCCATGAGCGGGAAACAGGCCCAACCCCCACTCTTACACTAGCCCAAGCCAATGGCATGTACCAGATGCTCAGCAGGATCTGCTCACACTTACTGGCCTGATGCAAAACCACACGACCAACAACACTGGACAGTTTATGGAACACAAAGCCTTCACTATCTCATCCTGAAATATCCAAGGCCTGAGGTCAACTGCCTTTGCCCTAAAGAGCAGGAACCTGGACTTCATCAAAGAAATCGGAAATACAGACATTGTCATCCTACAAGAAACATGGTATAGTGGAGACAGACCCACTGGTTGCCCTCTAGGTTACAGAGAGCTGGCAGCCCCATCCTCCATACTAACAGGTGTGAAACAGGGAAGGGACTCAGGGGGTATGCTAATTTGGTATAGAGCATAACTAACTCTATTAAATTAATCAAAACAGGAACATTTGGCTAGAAATTCAAAAGGAAATGATCTTAACAGAGAATAATGTCCTCCTGTGTGCTACCTATATCCCCCCACTAGAATCCCCATACTTTAATGAAGACAGCTTCTCCATCCTGGAGGGGGAAATCAATCATTTCCAGGCCCAGGGACATGTACGAGTCTGTGGCGACCTAAATGCCAGAACCGGACAAGAACCTGACACCCTCAGCACACACGGGGACAAACACCTGCCTGGAGGTGACAGCATTCCCTCCCACATATGCCCCCCTAGGCACAACTATGACAACATAACCCAACAAAAACGGGTCACAACTCCTGCAGCTCTGTCGCACGCTGGGTATGTACATAGTCAACGGTAGGCTTCGAGGGGACTCCTATGGTAGGTACACCTATAGCTCATCTCTTGGCAGTAGTACTGTAGACTACTTTATCACTGACCTCAACCCAGAGTCTCTCAGAGCGTTCACAGTCAGCCCACTGACACCCCTATCAGACCACAGCAAAATCACAGTCTACTTAAACAGAGCAATACTCAATCATGAGGCATCAAAGCCAAAGGAACTGAGTAACATTAAGAAATGCTATAGATGGAAGGAATGCAGTTTGGAAACCTACCAAAAAACAATTAGGCAACAACAAATCAAATCCCTTTTAGACAACTTCCTGGACAAAACGTTCCACTGTAATAGCGAAGGTATAAACTTGGCAGTAGAAAATATTAACAGTATATTTGACCTCTCAGCTTCCCTATCAAATAAAAAAAAATCAAAACAGAAAACTGAAGAAAATTAACAACAATGACAAATGGTTTGATGAAGAATGCAAAAACCTAAGAAAGAAACTGAGAAACCTGTCCAACCAAAAACATAGAGACCCAAAAAACCTGAGTCTACGTCTTCACTATGGTGAATCACTAAAACAATACAGAAATACACTAGATTTGATTCTCCAATTACCTTGAATGAACTACAGGACAAAATAAAAACCCTCCAACCCAAAAAGGCCTGTGGTGTTGATGGTATCCTCAATGAAATTACAAAATATACAGACAGCAAATTCCAATTGGCCAAACCAAAACACTTTAACATCTTCCTTAGCTCTGGCATCTTCCCCAATATTTGGAACCAAGGACTGATCACCCCAATCCACAAAAGTGGAGACATATTTGACCTCAATAACTACCGTTGGAAATGTGTCAACAGCAACCTTTGGAAAACCCTCTGCATTATCCTTAACAGCAGACTTGTACATTTCTTAAGTGAAAACAATGTACTGAGCAAACGTCAAATTGGCTCTTTACCAAATTATCGTACGACAGACCACGTATTCACCCTGCACACTCTAATTGACAAACAAACAAAACAAAACAAAAGCAAAGTCTTCTCATGCTTTGATTTCTAAAAAGCCCTCGACTCAATTTGGCATGAGGATCTGCTATACAAATTGATAGAAAGTAGTGTTGGGGGAAAAACATACAACATTATAAAATCCATGTACACAAACAACAAGTGTATTGTTGAAAAAGGCAAAAAAATACACACATTTCTTCCTACAGGGCCATGGGGTGAGACAGTGATGCAGCTTAAGCCCCACCCTCTTCAACATATAAACTCAGCAAAAAAAGAAACGTCCCTTTTTCAGGACCATGTCTTTCAAAGAGCATTCATAAAAATCCAAAGAACTTCACAGATCTTCATTGTAAAGGGTTTAAACACTGTTTTCCATGCTTGTTCAATGAACCATAAACAATGAATGAACATGCACCTGTGGAACGGTCGTTAAGACACTAACAGCTTACAGACGGTAGGCAATTAAGGTAAAGTTATGAAAACTTAGGACACTAAAGAGGCCTTTCTACTGACTCTGAAAAACACCAAAAGAAAGATGCCCAGTGTCCTTGCTCCTCTGCATGAATGTGCCTTAGGGCTGCTGCAAGGAGGCATGAGGACTGCAGATGCAGGGCAATAAATTGCAATGCCCGTACTGTGAAACGCCTAAGACAGCGCTACAGGGAGAGAAGATGGACAGCTGATTGTCCTCGCAGTGGCAGACCATGTGTAACAACAACTGTACAGGATCGGAACATCCGAACATCACACCTGCGGAACAGGTACAGGATGGCAACAACAACTGCCCGTGTTACACCAGGAACGCACAATCCCTCCATCAGTGCTCAGACTGTCTGCAATAGGCTGAGAGAGGCTAGACTGAGGGCTTGTAGGCCTGTTGTAAGGCAGGTCCTCAACAGACATCACCGGCAACAACGTTGCCTATGGGCACAAACCCACCGTCGCTGGACCAGACAGGACTGGCAAAAAGTGCTCTTCACTGACGAGACGCGGTTTTGTCTCACCAGGGGTGACAAGCTCGGACTGAGCTTGTCATTGCAGGCAATCTCAACGCTGTGATTTACAGGGAAGACAACCTCCTCCCTATGGTACCCTTCCTGCAGGATCCTCCTGACATGACCCTAAAGCATGACAATGCCACCAGCCATACTGCACATTTTGTGCGTGATTTCCTGCAAGACAGGAACGTCGGTGTTCTGCCATGGCCAGCGAAGAGCCCGGATCTCAATCCCATTGAGCACGTCTGGGACCTGTTGAATCGGAGGGTGAGGGAACTTGCGGGTGCATTAGTGGAAGAATGGGGTAACACCTCACAGCAAGAACTGGCACATTTGGTGCAGTCCATGAGGCGGAGATGCACTGCAGTACTTAATGCAGCTGGTGGCCACACCAGACACTGACTGTTACTTTTGATTTTGACCCCTCCTTTGTTCAGGGACACATTATTCAATTTCTGTTAGTTACATGTCTGCGGAACTTGTTCAGTTTATGTCTCAGTTTTGAATCTTGTTATGTTCATACAAATATTTACGCATGTTAAGTTTGCTAAAAATAAACGCAGTTGACAGTGAGAGGATGTTTCTTTTTTTGCTGAGTTTATATTAACGAATTGGCGAGGGCATTAGAACAGTCTGCACCACCAGGCCTCAACCTAGTAGAATCTGAAGTCAAATGTCTACTGTTAGCTGATGATCTGGTGCTTCTGTCACCAACCAAGGAGGGCCTACAGCAGCACCTAAATCTTCTGCACAGATTCTGCCAGACCTGGGCCCTGACAGTAAATCTCAGTAAGACCAAAATAATGGTGGTCCAAAAAAGGTCCAGTAGCCAGGACCACAAATAGAAATTCCATCTAGACACCGTTGCCCTAGAGCACACAAAAAAACTATACATACCTTGGCCTAAACATCAGTGCCACAGGTAACTTCCACAAAGCTGTGAAGAATCTGAGAGACAAGGCAAGAAGGGCATTCTATGCCATCAAAAGGAACATACAATTCAACATACCAATTAGGATCTGGCTAAAAATACTTGAATCAGTTATAGAACTCCATTGCCCTTTATGGTTGTGAAGTCTGGGGACCCACTCACCAACCAAGAATTCACAAAATGGGACTAACACCAAATTGAGACTCTGCACGCAGAATTCTGCAAAAATATCCTCTGTGTGCAACATAAAACACCAAATAATGCATGCAGAGCAGAATTAGGCTGATACCAGCTAATCATCAAAATCCAGAAAAGAGACGTTAAATTCTACAACCACCTAAAAGGAAGCGATTCCCAAACCTTCCATAACAAAGCCATCACCTACAGAGAGAAGAACCTGGAGAAGAGTCCCCTAAGCAAGCTGGTCCTGGGGCTCTGTTCACAAACACAAACAGACCCCACAGAGCCCCAGGACAGCAACACAATTAGACCCAAACAAATCATGAGAAAACAAAAAGATAATTACTTGATACAATAACAGACAAACAGAGCAAACTAGAATGCTATTTGGCCTTAGAGAGTACACGGTGGCAGAATACCTGACCACTGTGACTGACCCAAACTTAAGGAACGCTTTGACTATGTACAGACTCAGTGAGCATAGCCTTGCTATTGAGAGAGGCCACCGTAGGCAGACCTGGCTCTCAAGAGAAGACAGGCTATGTGCACACTGCCCACAAAATGAGGTGGAAACTGAGCACTTCCTAACCTCCTGTCAAATGTATGACCATATTAGAGACACACATTTCCCTCAGATTACACAGATCCACAAATAATTCGAAAAACAAATCCGATTTAGATAAACTCCCATATCTACTGGGTGAAATACCACAGTGTGCCGTCACAACAGCAAGATTTGTGACCTGTTGCCACAAGGGCAACCAGTGAAGAACAAACACCATTGTAAATACAACCCATATTTATGCTTATTTATTTTCCCTTTTGTACTTCAACCATTTGCACATCGTTACAACACTGTATACACATAAGACATTTGTAATGTCATAATTCTTTTGGAACTTCTGTGAGTGTAATGTTTACTGTTGATTTTTATTGTTTATTTCACTTTTGTATACTATCTACTTCACTTGCTTTAGCAATGTTAACATGTGTTTCCCATGCCAATAAAGCCCCTTGAATTGAATTGAATTGAATTGAGAGAGAGAGAAGGAAAATAACTGTTGAAGGCTGGGACACATTCTAGTGTGTTAGTTAGGACTGGCCGGCTGTGAAGCTGCTCCGGAGACACAAGCAGAGCAGAGATAAGATAAGGAGGTTGGAAAATAAACACACATCCTCAGCTAAACCCCGAAGAACAATAACAGAGTGTGACGGGACACGTGTGGAGCGTGTGTGTGTGATATATCACACATTACCTTTATCACCTAGGTGAGGCTGGAGGCAAGAGACACTTCACAACAACACGTTCTACGGGTAACTGCCAAAATGAAGGAAACACCAAAGTAAAATGTCTTAGTAAGGCGTTGGGCCACTACCAGCCAGAACAGATTCAATGCAGTGCCTGGAACTCTACAGGTGGGATGCGACACCATTTTTTTTGACGATAAATTCCATCATTTGGTGTTTTGTTGATGGCGGTGAAAACCGCAGTCTCAGGCGCCGCTCCAGAATCTCCCAGAAGTGTTGAATTGGGTTGAGATCTGGTGACTAAGACACACACACACACACTTTAAACCCCCTATGCTAATTTGAGGCCCCTCTTTCAAACCTATGAGATCTCCTCTTCTAGCCATGGTAGCCACAATAACGGGCAATTTGGCATGTTTATACATGACCCGCAGCATGACGGCATGTTAATTGCTTATTTAACTCAGGAACCACACCTGTGTGGAAGCACCTCAAATCAAATCAAAGTTTATTGGTCGCATCGACAAATGTTATCGCTGGTGCAGCCAAATGCATGTGTTTCTAGCTCCAACAGTACAGCAATAATACTAAGCATTACAAAACAATACACACATAATCCAAAAAGCATATTGAAAGAAATGAAGAAATATCAGAACGCGCAATGTCAGAATCCGGAAAAAAATGTAGACCTGTATACATACACACACACACACACACACACACTGGTGTGTACAGCAGTAGTCACATAGGATCATTCATAACTAAACCTGGCACCATGCGGAGGGGATTTTTTCAACAGCAACAGCAGGGACTGGGAGACTAGTCAGGATCGAGGGAAAGATGAACAGAGCAAAGTACAGAGAGATCCTTGATGCAAACCTGCTCCAGAGTGCTCAGGACCTCAGACTAGGGTTAAGGTTCACCTTCCAACAGGACAACGAACCAAAGCACACAACCAAGACAACGCAGGAGTGGCTTCGGGACAAGTCTCAATGTTCTTGAGCAGCCCAGCCAGAGCCTGGACTTGTCCCCGATTGAACGTCTTTGGAGAGACCTGAAAATAGCTATGCAGTGACGCTCCCCATCCAACCTGACAGCACTTGAGAGGATCTGCAGTGAAGAATGGGAGAAAGTCCCTAAATACAGGTGTGCCGAGCTTGTAGCGTTCTACCCAAGAAGACTCGAGGCTGTAATCGCTGCCAAAGGTGCTTCAACAGAGTACTGAGTAAAGGGTCTGAATACTTATGTAAATGTGATATTTCAGTTTTAAAAACCTGTTTGTGCTTTGTCATTATGGGGTTTTGCGTGTAGATTGATGAGGATAAACACCTATTTAATCCATTTTAGAACAAGGCTGTGATGTAACAAAAAGTCGCACTGTACATACTGTAGACGTTATTAAAGTGACCAGTGTTCAATGGCTCTATGTACATAGGGCAGCAGTCTCTAAGTTGCAGGGTAGAGTACTGGGTAGCAGGCCTACAGTAAAGCAGTGTCAAGATATGACCAGGTAACAGTGTTACACATTGCTTTTCTTTCTGTCTGCACAACAGGGGGAAGAAGGGAGAGGTTAGAAAGTAAAAGGGGAGTGGGAGAGAGAGAACACTATAATTTAGAGTGAAAAATATATATATAATTATATCCCTCCCTGGGAAAATTACTTAGTTTCCAAACATTCTGGTGGGTCTATTTATAATATAATTACGCATATGCGGGGGGGTGTTTTATACCTCCCTGGGCCATTGTGTGCGTGCATGTGCACACAGGAGGCTACTCAGACCTCATTACTGTATTAGGTCAATCAATAAGCCCCGCCCCCTAACCCCGCCCTGAAAGTCACTCTGCGGCCATGGCAACAGAAGGGAAGCGCCATCAAAAAAGCATCAGAGAGACAGGAACCATGACACACACACACACACACACACACGACCATCCCTCTCACCCCCATTCTTTCACAGTGTCTCGCTCTCCATGTATTGTCTTACTCGATCACTTTCAGCTAACCGCTAAACCAGACCCAAGTCACAACAACTTTAAGAGATCAGAAATCTGCTCTCCAAAAAAAACGACACACCATTCCACCTACTGTACGTTACCACTACACCCGAGTGTGACGTGAGAGCGCATCAGACAGCTACGTTGATTTAAAAATATATACTTCAATTAGCTTAGCATAGCCGTGTCACTGATGCAACCGCTTAGGGATTTCCCAATGATCCAAAAAGGTTCTGAGAACGTGGTTTATTTAAAGAAACAGTGAGCTACACTATATCTTTCTATGGGATTAACGGAGTATCCTACCCAGTCCCAGTATCAAGTGTTGAACTTGGACAACAGGACAAACACTGAAAGGTTTGATATGCTATCGCTGAATGCGATCAGACATGAGGCTCCACGGTGAAATGTGAAGCTGACGGGAAGCTTGCCTTTCCACCGGCCAATCATCTGCTCCTGTTCTCCCTCTGTCCTCACCTGGTAACCTAACACACGCACATTCCACATAAGGACATGTTTCTCCCCCTTAGATTAGAGTATTAAAAACAGACCAGGTTACTTATCCAAATACAATAATAAGACCTCTGATCTGCCAGTGAGACACCATGATCTGTCCTGAATATAGCGGCAGTCATAAAAGCAACAAGAAACACCACAATGTAGTGTAAATGCTAGCTCAGGTCAGAAGGAAAAGCTGGAGCTCACAGTAGAGTTCAGAGAAAGATAAAGAGAGAGGGAGAGAGAGAGAGAGAGAGAGAGAGAGGAACAAAGGGACCGAACGAGAGAGAAAGAAAAGGGGGTTCAGGTTGGGTAAATCGGCTCCATCTGACAAATGTCGAGCACGCCAGACCAGCGTACAGAACTCTGAGCCATCCGTTCAGACACTGGGTCTACTGTATAGCCTACGTGACTACACTGCAACACAACAGTCAGGTGACATGGGTTGTTAAGGACAGACTGTATACTGTATCCCTTTCCTACAGGCTGAGTGTGAAATGTAGCCGTTAACGCCGAGGCTCTTGATAGTTGCTCGGTAGTGCCAGTTAACCATCCTTCTGGCAATTTAAGACTTTGCAAGGCATGTCACTTCGCCCCATCTCTTCGCGTCGCCCCGCCACTTAAGCACGCACTGTTTTCTTAACCCTAACTACCGGTTAGGCTACACCTAGGCTGGGGGGGGAAATGTTAGCCACGTTGAGGTAAGTGCTGCTCGGATCATCCTGTCTAGTTTGGATCATTGTATTAGAACATTTTTGGCCCGCGTGTTATTATTGGTCTTAGGACTTGCCTGAATGAACGAATGATGGATTGAAATGTTGATGGTGTATATCAAATGGATTTATTCAAATAGACAACCACCCACATCAACACAACTCTACTCCCACTCATCAACAGGCATGCACACGGGAGGTATGAAAGGCATATGTGGGGCAGGAATGTGATAAAAATGGGCCTGATTGTAGGGGGTCATATAAGCATTGCCCTTTTTTTTTTTTTTTTTCACATGCAAAATAGTTCCTATGTGAAAGCAGTAATACAGTCCAATAGACTTACGCTAAGAGCATGTTGGACAAGAGAAAACTTTCAGTGCTATAGTTTCAATTGCTCCGGATAACTGCATTGTCCAGTTAAGTGTGCAGCGCACATTGTGACGACAGACCAAACGCCACGCTTGGGAACTACTAGTAGTACAATCCTCAAACTTCATCCAGGTCCACTGATGAAAACATGAGACGAGACCACACAGACGTAAACTGGCTCACAATAACCGTCACCGAGAGAGCTCCCTCTCGCCCATCCGTCCTTCCTGCCTTTAACCCCTCCCTCCCTGGCTGTTCCAGCTTCCTCCTCTTCTCTCCTTTACTAAAACACGCACACCCTCCTCCTCTTTTTTTCCTCCATCCAAAAACTGCAAAGCACAGTGAAATAAGAGGGAGAGAAAAGGGCGGAGAGAGGGAGGAAGGGAGGGAGAAGAAGGAAAGAGTAGAGAGATAGAGGGAGGTAGAGGAGGGTGCACATTGCAGATTCAGCTATCTATAGAGGTAGGGCAGAAAGCCTTCAACAGCCTGACACACTCCTTGTGGATAATCTTAAAACGCCACACACACACACACACACACACACACACACACACAAACACTGGCAGAAAGGCGCACACACGCACACACACACACACACACAAGCATGCACACACGCACACAAACAGGCATGCACGGATGAGTACCGACACACAGTGAGGCGCACAAACAGAGGCTCTCACTCACAACGAACACACTCTCTCCTGGTGGCATATCCAAATCACATTAGCTCCCTGCCTGCCATCCATCACTCCCACAGACAAAAGCACACACTGGAGAGCCACACAAACTGCATGGCAACACGCAAAACCACACGTAGCGCCTAGACACACATAGGCGAACACACACTTTTGGAAAATCAATAGCCAAAACAGCAGTGCACACACACACACACACACACACACACACACACACACACACACACACACAGAGAAAAGAACACACACCAACCTGTATTTAAAAACACAAAATCCCCTACATGCATGCATTTACCTTTTCCCCTGCTCTACTGTCTGAGCATTCGCACATCAACATCAGAGAAAATCAACAGATCCATGACTGCACAAAGGAAAGAAAAATACCATCTTGGCTTTAAATATTTCAACCGGGCCGAGCTAAGCAGAGGGAGAGCGACATCTTGAGAAGTCTTTTTTTTCTGTCTATATCAATCTCCTTTCCCATTAGAGGGGGATGGGCCCTTAACTAAGAGGCTGTGTGTGTGTAATATATGTTTGTGGGGGTGCGTCTTATCTCATGGGGGCCACGTGTGCACGCGTGTCGGGGGTGGGCGTGCTGCTTACCTAATGGGATGTGTGCGTGTGTGTGTGTGTGTTTTGCCCTTACCTAATGGGCTGTCTCTTAAGGGTGAGGTAATTGGCTGGGAGAGGGGGAGCGATAGAGGTGGAGGAGAGGAAAACAGAGAGAGAGAGAGAGAGAGAGAGAGAGAGAGAGAGAGAGAGAGAGAAAAAATGTGAGCTATACGTTGTGAGACCATATGTGACCGACTGGCTCGATTCGGTCCTATGTAGAAAAGTTTGAAATTGTGTTATTTTTACATTGGATAAAAGTAGAGTCTGAGAGCTTGACAATGGTAAATCATAAACTACAGTCGAGGAACAATGGAAAAGTAATTCTGCTTTGAAAGTTGATAGTTTTTAAGGAAATGGCCCTTGAATATTTTGGTACACCTACTGGAGAGCTCTTCTTTGTCTACACCCATTCAGCATCGTTCAAACACTCTTAAGCCCCACCCATCTCTTTATTTATGTTTTTTATATTTTTTGACTATGGAGAGACGAAGGTCGAGAGCCGTGAGTCCCCCGAAACACAACCCAACCAAGCCACACTGCTTCTTGACACAATTCCCACTTAACCCGGAAGCCAGCCGCATCAGTATGTCGGAGGAAACACCGTACACCTGGCGACCGTGTCAGCGTGCACTGCGCCCGGTCCACCATAGGAGTCGCTAGTGCACGATGGGACTTGGACATCTCTGCCGGCCAAACCCTCCCCAACCCGGACGGCGCTGGGCCAATTATGCGCTGCCCCATGGGTCTCCCGGTCGCGGCCAGCTGCAACAGAGTCTGGACTTGAACCCAGAATCTCTAGTGGCACAGCTAGCACTGCGATGCAGTGCCTTAGACCACTGCGCCACTCGGGAGGCCGCATCTCTTTAAGGATTCACATGTGAGACCAAAAATGTCAAGACTAAAGGTCTATTGTCGCCCAGCATCAAACTTGTTGTTGTCGTTATGCAAAAGTATTAGGGCTGAACTCATTTAGTTGACTGGTCGATTGTTTGGTCGACAGGCTGTTAGTCACCCTAGATTTCTTTAGTCAAGCAGTAGCAAAATAATCTAAATAACATGGTGTACAAGACACCTGTCTGATTTGCACCGAGTGGACTGATCCATTATGGAGGCCGTGGGGATGGCACAGTCCATCAGTTTAAGACATGTGCTACTGAAATTGTATATGGTTATATTACATAAGAACAATGATGCAACACTAATAAAATAAATATTATTATATAACAAATGTTCTTCCTCCCTCGTTCGATAGCGGTCGCTGTCCACGGTTCTGAAACACATCAGTGTGCTGTTGAATTGCCGTCAATTTCCTAGACTTTGTTGCTATGTTCATAATAGCAAAGTTAACTACCATATAGGACAATGCCGCGGAGGCAGCAGCAGAGTTAGGAGATGAGAAAACAACCCTTGCCTTATTGTCTAAGAAAACTGAGGAGAGGAAACCCAAACTTAATTAGGTCTGTAATCAGTAGTCTAACTGTTAAATGTGCGTGGCTTTATAAATCCTCAATATATCTACAGAAATAAGACAGATCCTGCTTCTGTTGCACCAAGCCTCACACAACGACGTCAAGTAAACAATTTCACAAATTTGGCTGTTTTGAATCTTTGTTTTGCTGTAATAAAGGCTTTATACTTTTTTCCCCTCGTTAGAACAGCCTCTGGTATTATTTATTGAAAATAAATGGTGTTTACACTGTTACAAATTGTTGGGAAAATTATGTATAATAATAATAATACCGCAAATTTTTCCTGATCTCCTTTTTATGGTTATTATTACTATCATTATTATTATAATAATAACTAACGTCATCATCATTAGTAGGCTTAGTATAGCAGCCTTGTATAACCACCATTGAGCTGTATGCCAAAGAACGCATCCTGTTTAGTCTTAATACCGTAACTTACTTAAGCCTATATTTCAATAGGCCTATAGGCTACTGTATCAATTAATCATTAATTCACGTCATCACACAGCATATGAGTTTTTCATGATTTGAAATGAAATTAAGCATTTTAGTTTTAAAATAAAGCAAGCCTTGAATAATTAGCTTAAACAATAAATAAACTGTTCAATTTCGGGAAATTGCATTCATGAATGAATACGTCTGTTTTTAGTCTTTGCTGTAATAAATTCTTAACAAAAAAAAGGTTACAACAGACTCTCTCGTACGCTTATACTTTATTTAGTGTTGTTTACATTGTTCCAAATCAGCAGCCTGGTGGTCTAAAATAGAATAACTGGTGTATTTTAACACCAATAAACCCATCTGTAAAAATGAATTTAGTGTTTGTCAATCTAGCAAACCAGGCAACTAAAAGGAACTTTAGAAACAATGTTAGTTTCTAGCTTGTTAGCTAGCTAGTTAACGTCAAGTTAGCTGGCTAGCCAGTTTAAATAATGACCATATCATATAGCTGACAATGACATAACTTTATCTCATTTGTATTCATTATTACAGGAAAATAAACTCACAACAAGATCATTATTTACAAGGGAATTATCTTAATAACAGAAAATAGCTTACGGTTGTGAGTGTGACGAAATAAAAGCTGGGCATTCTACCTGTGAATTTTAGAACACTCTCATTGGCCTAACGTTATATCCTAATTTGACTTTGGTGCAGGTCATGTTGTTCATCCCATTACCGTCTCTGGTAAACACACACTATATCAAATAAAATCTTAAGTTTATTTGTCACATGCACAGGATACAGAAGGTGTTTAGATATGTAGCTAGCTAGCTAGTTAGCTAGCTGGCTAAACAATAGACCATATTCCCAACTCATGACATTACTATCCTGCATGAGTCTGCAGGTAGCTAACCAACTAGGTGCAATGTTAGCTAGCTAGCTAACATGTGGCTGGCTATAACTAGCAATGCAAATGGCTCTGGGATCTGAATAATATTACTACACAGATCATACACATTAACATTAGCTAGCTAGCCAGCTAACATTAGCTAGCCAACAGTACGCTTTAACTTGCAATGAAAATGACAAAATTAGAAACATATAATATTGGTAAATTGAGTGTCTTATCCATACATGGATGAATGCTTGTCCCTCTCTGTCACGGATGCCATGGTTGCACATAGTTTGAAGATGTAATCCGGAGACCGGTGTTTTATAAAACAGCCTTCTGTGTTCTCTATTTCGACTCCCTCCGCGTATTTGCAATCAAACGCCAGAATTTTCTCCATATCCTTTGCTATCATACTCTGCTTCCACCAGGCATTCCACTGATTTCAAAAATCTTTCAAAAAAGCCATGTAAGAAAGGATTACCTACACATACTGACCAGCTCATTCTATAGACAGAAGCGTGCTACATGGCAGACCAAGCCGAACTCATCTCTCGACATATCCAGCCCAGCCATTACCTCAGCCAATCATGGCTAGCGGGAAGGTTCCTGTCTTTTTCCGTGGCAGTGTCAACTAGGCTCAAAATTTAAATGTTTTATTCGTATTTACAGATGGTATACAGTTCACATGTTCCAGAAGGCATTTTTGCCAAAAAATGCAATCTGATAAAAAAAATGTATGTTTATGTTCAGATACCACTTCTGTGAAGTTGTGATGTGCGACATACACATAGTTCTTGAAACGAGTCACCTATGGTACCTAGTGGTTAAGAGCGTTGGGCCAGTAACCGAAAGGTCGATGGTTCGAATCCTGAGGCGGTAGGGTGTGAAAATCTGCCATTTTTCCCTTGAGCAAGGCAGATAACCTCCCAGCAACACTTGTTCCACGGGCGCCGATGACATGGGCGTTGATTAAGGCACCCCCTCACACCTCTCTGATTCAATGGCTTGAACCAAAATCTAAATCCCGTCCATCTTGTGCCCCCCACATACCCTCCCCCTCTTCATCACTCTGGCCTCCCTTTCCTTTTGCATATCCCTTCCTCCTACCTGTACAAATCCCCATGCTGAACAGTGAATATCACAACAATCCTCAGGTCAAATTACTACTTCATCCATCCCAAAATGGATTACTTCAAATCACCCGATAGACCTGTCAGGGTGCCAACCTCCCTGTGCTGATAGCTAACTGAGCCATGTTTCAGGTGTGTGTGTTTGTTTGACACACACTCTTTTCCAGAGAGAAAGAGGGGACGCGCTACACTAACTAAATAAACTATTTTAGATGCACTAGAGTGACTCGGCTAGCAGAGATGAGAGACAGAACGCCTGAAAGCAATTAGCTACGACTAAGCTAGCACGGCACAGCAGACAGTTAAGTCCTCTGCCTGCCAGCCTACCTGCCCGCCTGTGTGCGCACGTGTGCGTGCGTGCATTTGCACATGAAATCAAAGTAGCCAGCGAGAGAGAGGGAGGGAGAGGGCTGCTCTTCTAGTTAGCTCATGAAAGCTTGTTAAATCGGCAGACTCGAGACCCCCTCAAACCGTTTGATGTGTAATGAGACAAAGCATTAGCAGTAAAAAAAAAAAAAATGGGCTCCCCCTTCCGCCCTGACGCTCTGCACGCTGGAGCCTAGACCCTCAGTTCCACATCTATTTATACATTCCTTCCCTTCTCTTTCCTTTGGATTCTCTGTCTTTTAACAGGGAGCAGTTTGTGTCATTATGGTAAACAGTCAAAAAGGCTGCATTCCTCTTCTCTGCCTCGCTCGGTCCTTTCTCATGCTCTCAATCTCTCTACCCCCCCCCCCCCCCCCTCTCCTGCTGTCTCCTCCCTCTCTACCCCTCCCCCTTTCCTTCTCTCTGTGCCTCTCACTCCCTCCCTCCCTCTTGTTCGTTGGGCTACATGCAGCGTGGCACCAATTCATGGGAGTAGAGAGGGACAGAGAGAGAAAGAGAGAAGCGAGAGGAAGACAGAGGGATGGGGGTGACTGGAAAAGAGCAAAGCCAGAGAGTCAGAGAGTGAGAGAACAGAGAGAGAAATAAGAGAGAAAAGGAATGTGAGGAAGGGACAGCAAAAGAGGAACGCGCGCTCCCGATACAGCGATGGGCGTTCCCTCCCAATCTCCCGCGGGGTCAAAAGTTTACTGTGGTTTAAATTTCACCTTTCCGCAGCCAATCAGAACACAGCGATAGCTGCTGGTGAACTTTGACCCACTCCAAGAACGACTGTATAGATCTGAGGTTCGCCTCTCCATTTCAAAGGTTTTTCCCTCTCTTTTTTCCACCTATTCTCCACAGCTTTTATTGTTTTTATTTCTTTCCGTGTTTATTTGAACGACCCAGACCATATAGGACAGAACAACAGTGTTGCTGATCTAGGGCAGAGTGTGTATTTATTCGGATTTCATTATCCCCGTCTCTAGATAAGTGTTGTGTTCAGAGAAAGAGAGAGAGAGAGACGGAGAGAGAGAGAGAGAGAGTGCGAGAGAGAGGGAGGGAGGAAGGAGAGGGAGGGAGGGTAGAGGGGATCAGAAGCACAAGATCAAAAACCCTTCCTTCTTCTATCCCCTCCTCACCTCCCTTCTGCCAGAACACATGCCTTGGTATTGACACAGCCCCTGTCTTCATGTTCCACTTGTGGTCGTTGATTAAAAAAAAAACACACACACACACAACACAACAACTGCAAAGGCACACCCATATCTCTATGCAGAGCAGAGACTGCTGAACGCTGTGTGTGTGTGTGTGTGTGTGTGTGTGTCAGTGTGTCCCCCAGCCACATAATAAAAAACAGGCACAAACAACCTGAGGGCCCAGCAGGAAAGGGTGGCCAAAGCACTCAAGAGAGTGATTGAAAAAGCTTCTTCCACTTTCCCTAACACACAAGTGGTCATCTCCACCCTGCTATCACAAAAAGACATTCACTCTGCTACAGAGGGTAAATGCAAGAATTTCACGAGACTGTGCCTCAAAACCCAATGTCTACCTGGCCCACCACCTCACCCTGGATTTGAACTGCCCCTATGACCAGGTCCCCACCTTCACCAGGACCCTACAGGAGCAACAGACACCCCGAGCAGACCAGCAAGACCCCCTTCCGGACCTGCGAGACCCCCCCCCCCCCCCACACCTAGAAGACCCACGCCAGGGGGACCTAAACCCAGACCACAGTCTCACCAGCCACAATCCCAAACAGCCTAGACCCCCCCCCCCAAACAAACCATGGCCACACCCAAAAGTATCCACACACACCTTAACTTTCTCCACGTTTTGTTGTGTTACAGCCTGAATTTAACATGTAGATTTTGTGTCACTGGCCTACACACGACACCCCATAATAGCAAAGTGTAATTATTATTGTAGATTTTTTTTTTTACTATTAAATGAAAAATGAAAAGCTGAAATGTCTTGAGTCAAAAAGTATTCAACCCCTTTGTATCGCAAGCCTAAATAAGTTCAGGAGTAAACATGTGCTTAACAAGTCACATGATGAGTTGCATGGGCTCACTCTGTGTGCAATAATAGTGTTCTTTTTGAATGACTACCTCATCTCTGTACCCCGCACATCCAGATAATTGTAAGCTCCCTCAGCTGAGCAGTGAATTTCAAACACACAACCACAAAGACCAGGGAGGTTTTCCAATGCCTCGCAAAGAAGGGCACCTATTGGTAGATGGGCTAAAAAAAAGCAGACATTGAATATCCCTTTGAGCATGGCAAAGTTATTAATTACACTTTGGATGGTGTATCAATACACCCAGTCACTACAAAGATACAGGTGTCCTTCCTAACTCAGTTGCCGGAGAGGAACGAAACTGCTCAGGGATTTCACCATGAGAGGTAAACCTGGTTCAGTCTTTTTTCCAACAGACCTTGGGAGACAAATTCACCTTTCAGCAGGACAATAATCTAAAACACAAGGCCAAATATACACTGGACTTGTTACCAAGACGACATTGAATGTTCTTGAATGGCCTATGTTAGGACTGTCTAGCAATGTCCAGAGTATTATTTCTTCATCCTATTCTCAATTCATTTGAGGATGTTTTTCCCCCTGTTCAGAGAAATGAGTAATTGAAGTTGTTAGGTTTATGTCCTATCATACATCTTGACATGACTAGGTTCTGACCACTAGGTGCTGTCCCTACAATTATCATTATTATTTAAAGAACCCCCCCCCCCACCCCCCTCCAAATTCACCCATATTGGTTTCCTTACCCTCTAAGCAGTTTATGGATACTGTATTTGTTTGTTTAACTGGACATTGTTTCAAATGCTAACTTGTTAGCATTTGTGGCACAAATCCAATGCAAGTCAATGTTAACTATATTAGCATGTTCAAGCTTCACATCCATTGGCTCTATAAGAAAGAACAAACAGCAAAAACACATACATTATCAATTAAAAATCTTAGAATCAGCTTTTAAAGACTACCAGAACCCACTGGATTCTCCAATTACATTGAATGAACTACAGGACAAAATACAAACCTTCCAACCTAAAAAGGCCTGTGGTGTTGATGGTGTCCTAAATTATATGATAAAACATAAAGAACACTAATCAAAATTGGCTACATTTAAACATCATCCTCAGCTCTGTCATCTTCCCCAATATTTGTAACATAGGACTGATCACCCCAATCCACAAAAGTAGAAAAATTATTAACAGCAGACCTACATTTCCTCAGTAAAAACAATGTCCTCAACAAATGTGAAAATCGGTTTTTACCAAATTACCATGACAAACCACATATTCATTCTGCAAACCCTAATTAACAGACAAACAAATCAAAATAAAAGCAAAGTCTTCTCATGCTTTGTTGATTTCTAAAAAGCTTTTGACTCAAAAGGCACGAGGGTCAGCTATATAGTGTAACCTTCCCATCGAGAGAAGATATGCTATGTGCACGCTAGAGGTCGACCGATTATGATTTTTCAACGCTGATACCGATACCGATTATTGGAGGACCCCAAAAAAAAGCCGATACCGATTAATCGGCCGATTTTTTAAAATGTATTTGTAATAATGACAATTACAACAATACTGAATGAACACTTATTTTAACTTAATATAATACATCAATAAAAATCCATTTAGCCTCAAATAAATAATGAAACATGTTCAATTTGGTTTAAATAATGCAAAAACAGTGTTGGATTAGTAAAAGTGCAATATGTGCCATGTCAAAAAGCTAATGTTTGAGTTCCTTGCTCAGAACATGAAAACATATGAAAGTTGGTGGTTCCTT
This sequence comes from Oncorhynchus clarkii lewisi, assembly GCF_045791955.1. NCBI lineage: Eukaryota > Metazoa > Chordata > Actinopteri > Salmoniformes > Salmonidae > Oncorhynchus > Oncorhynchus clarkii. Next base: position 41,015,375 of record NC_092155.1, on the reverse strand, counting down.
TTAACATGAGACTTCAATATTCCAAGGTAAGAGGTTTTAGGTTGTAGTTAATATAGTATTTATAGGACTATTTCTCCCTATACCATTTGTATTTCATATACCTTTGACTATTGGATGTTCTTATAGGCACTATAGTATTGCCAGTGTAGTATAGCTTACGTCCCTCTCCTCGCCCGTAACTGGGCTTGAACCATGAACACATCGACAACAGCCACACTCAAAGCAGCGTTACCCATCGCTCCACAAAAGCTGCGGCCCTTGCAGAGCAAGGGGAAAAACTACTCCAAGTATCAGAGCGAGTGACGTTTGAAACGCTATTAGCGCGCACCCCGCTAACTAGCTAGCCATTTCAAATCGGTTACACCAGCCATTAGGCTGATAGGCTTGAAGTCATAAACAGCGCTGTGCATGCGAAACGCAAAAAAGTGCTGTTTGAATGAATGCTTACGAGCCTGCTGCTGCCTATCATCACTCAGTCAGACTGCTCTATCAAATCATAGACTTAATTATAACATAACACACAGAAATACGAGCCTTTGGTCATTAATATGGTCGAATCTGGAAACTATCATTTCGAAAACAAAACGTTTATTATTTCAGTGAAATACGGAACCGTTCGGTATTTTATCTAACAGGTGGCATCCCTAAGTCTAGATATTCATGTTACATTGCACAACCTTCAATGTTATGCCATAATTACGTAAAATTCTGGCAAATTAGTTCGCAATGTGCCAGGCTGCCCAAACTGTTGCATATACCCTGACTCTACGTGCGATGAACGCAAGAGAAGTGACACAATTTCACCTGGTTAATATTGCCTGCTAACCTGGATTTCATTTAGCTAAATATGCAGGTTTAAAAAAATATATACTTCTGTGTATTGATTTTAAGAAAGGCATTGGTGTTTATGGTTAGGTATAGTCGTCCAACGATTGTGCTTTTTCGCAAATGCGCTTTTGTTAAATCCTCCCCCAGCGTTGCATCGATTATATGCAATGCAGGACACGCTAGATAAACTAGTAATATCATCAACCATGCGTAGTTATAACTAGCGATTATAATTGACTGATTGTTTTTTATAAGATAAGTTTAATGCTAGCTAGCAACTTACCTTGGCTTACTGCATTCGCGTAACAGACAGTCTCCTTGTGGAGTGCAACGAGAGGCAGGTGGTTAGAGCGTTGGACTAGTTAACTGTAAGGTTGCACGATTGGATCCCCCGAGCTGACAAAGTGAAAATCTGTCGCTCTGCCCCTGAACAAGGCAGTTAACCCACCGTTCCTAGGCCGTCATTGAAAATAAGAATGTGTTCTTAACTGACTTGCCTAGTTAAATAAAGGTATTATTATTATTATTATTTTTTTAATCTGCAAAATCGGCGCCCAAAAATACAGATTTCCGACTGTTATGAAAACTTGAAATCGGCCCTAATTAATCGGTCGACCTCTAGTGCACACTACCCACAAAATGAGGTGGATAATGAGCTGCAATTCCAAACCTCCTGCCATATATATGACCATATTAGACACATACACTATATATACAATAGTATGTGGACACCCGTTCAAATTAGTGGACAGGTTTAAAGGTATAAAATCAAGCCCACAGCCATGCAATCTCCATAGACAAACATTGTCAGTAGAATGGCCTGACTGAAGAGCTCAGAGACTTTCAAAGTGGCACCATCATAGGATGACACCTTTCCAACAAGTCAGTTTGGCAAATTTCTGCCCTGCTAGAGCTGCCCCGGTCAACTGTTCATCGGGAGCTTCATGAAATGTCCGAGCAGCTGCACACAAGGCTAAGCTCACCATGAGCAATGCTAAGCGTCGGCTGGAGTGGTGTAAAGGTTGCCGCCATTGGACTCTGGAGCAGTGGAAACGTGTTCTCTGGAGTGATGAATCACGCTTCACCATCTGGCAGTCCGACGGACAAATTTGGGTTTGGCGGATGCCAGGAGAACACTACCTGCCACAATGTATAGTGCCAACTGTAAAGTTTGGTGGAGGAGGAATAATGGTCTGGGGCTGTTTTTCATGGTTCGGGCTAGGCCCCTTTGTTCCAGTGAAGGGAAGTCAACGCTACAGCATACAATGACATTCTAGACAATTATCTCAGATTACACAGACCCATAAAGAATTCGAAACCAAATCGAATTTTTCCCATATCTGTTATGTGAAATACCTGAGTGCCATCTAGTGTCGCATGGTACACCAAAACGTCTGTACTTTTTCGGTACTAGAACATGAAATACGGTTTGGTACTAGAATGTATTACTTTAGTAATAATCTCACCCAGTCTACTGACTGACAGGGCAACAAGTCTGTCTATCAGAGCAGCCAATGTCCCCATAGTGCTAGAGCACCGTGCCTGCTCCACTTACTCATTGCTAGCTCTAGCCTGCCATGAGCAAACACTGAACGCACTGGGAGCCTTGGCTGCATCGCCACTTATGCTGCAAATACGGTTAATTTATTTTTTTTACCATTGACCTGCCACTGGCATTACACAAAGCCTGTTTGTCCATGTATGCTGATGATTCAACCCTATACACGTCAGCAACCACAGCTAGTGAAGTCACTGCAACCCTAAACAAAGAGTTGCAGTCAGTTTTAGAATGGGTGGCCAGTAATAAACTGGTCCAGAACATCTCTAAAACTAAAGTGCATTGTATTTGGTACAAATCATTCCCTAAGTTCTAGACATCAGCTGAATCTGGTAATGAATGGTGTGGCTGTTGAATAAGTTGAGGAGACTAAATTACTTGGTTTTTACCTTCGATTGTAAACCGTCATGGCCAAAACATGTCGATTCAACGGTTGTAAAGATGGGGCGAGGTCTGTCCGTGATAAAGAGATGCTCTGCGTTCTTTGACACCACACTCCACAAGGCAAGTCCTGCAGGCTCTAGTATCATCTTATCTTGATTATTGTGCAGTCTTTATGGTCAAGTGCTGCAAAGAAGGACCTAGTTAAGCGGCTCCTGGCCCAAAACAGAGCGGCACGTTTAGCTTTTCCTTGTAATCAGAGGGCTAATATCAATACTATGCATGCCAGTCTCTCTTGGCTAGGAATTGAGGAAAGACTGACAGCATTGCTTCTTTGTTTTTATTAGAAACAATGTGTTGGAAATTCCAAATGGTTTGCATTGGCAACTTACACACAGCACTGACACACACACACCTACCCCACCAGACATGCCACCAGGGGTCTTTTCACAGTCCCCAGGTCCAGAACACAAATTCAAGGAAACTTACAGTATTATACAGAGCCATGACTGCATGGAACGTTTTCCACATTTTGTTACGTTACAGCCTTATTCTAATTCTATTATCTTATTCCCCCCTATACACAATAACCCAAAATGACAAAGCAAAAGCAGGTTTTTAGAAATATCATATTTACATAAATATTCAGACCTTTGCTTTGTTGAAGCACCTTTGGCATCGATTACAACCTCGAGTCTTCTTGGGTATGACACTACACCTGTATTTAGGGAGTTTCTCCCATTATTTTCTGCAGATACTCTCAAGCTCTGTCAGGTTGGGTGGGGAGAGTTGCTGCACAGCTATTTTCAGGTCTCTCCAGAGACATTTGAATGGGTTCAAGTCCGGGCTCTGACTGGGCCACTCAAGGACATTCAGAGACATGTCCCGAAAGCCATTCCTGCATTGTCTTGGCTGTGTGCTTAGGGTCATTGTCCTGTTGGAAGGTGAACCTTCGCCCCAGTCTGAGGTCCTGAGCGCTCTGGAGAAGGTTTTCATCAAGGATCTCTCTGTACTTTATTCTGTTCATCATTCGCTCAATCCTGACTAGTCTCCCAATCCCTTCTGCTGAAAAACATCCCCACAGCATGATGCTGGCACCACCATGCTTCACAATAGGGATGGTGCCAGGTTTCCTCCAGACGTGATGCTTGGCATTCAGGCCAAAGAGTTCAATCTTGGTATCATCAGACCAGAGAATCTTGTTTCTCATGGTCTGAGAGTCCTTTAGGTACCTTTTGGCAAACTCCAAGCCAGCTGTCATGTGTTATTGAGGATGGGCTTCCGTCTTGCCACTCTACCATAAAGGCCTGATTGGTGGAGTGCTGCAGAGATGGTTGTCCTTCTGGAAGGTTCTCCCATCTCCACAGAGGAACTCTGGAGCTCTGTCAGAGTGACCATCGGGTTCTTGGTCAGCTCCCTGACCAAGGCCCTTCTCCCCCGATTGCTCAGTTTGGCCAGAGGACCATCTCTAGGAAAAGTCCTGGTGGTTCCAAACTTCTTCCATTTAAGAATGATGGAGGAAACTATGTTATTGGGGACCTTCAATTCTGCAGAAATGTTTTGGTTCCCTTCCCCAGATCTGTGCCTCGACACAATGCTGTCTCAGAGCTCTACTCTAATTCCTTCAACCTCATGGCTTGGTTTTTGTTCTGACATGTACTTTCAACTGTGGGACCTTATATAGACAGGTGTGTGTCTTTCCAAATCATGTCCAATCAATTGAATTTACCACACGTGGACTCCAATCAAGTTGTAGAAACATCTCAAGGATGATCAATGGAAACAGGATGGACCTGAGCTCAATTTCAAGTCTCATAGCAAAGGGTCAGAATACTGACGTAAATAAAGTATTTATGTTTTTTACTTTTAATAAATTGTAAACATCTCAAAAAAACTGTTTTCGCTTTGTCATTAAAGGGTATTGTGTGTAGATTGATGAGGGGAAAAAAAAGTAATTCAATCCATGTTAGAATAAGGCTGTAAAGTTACAACATGTGGAAAAATGAAAGGGGTCTGAATACTTTCTGAATGCACTGTGGTGCAAGTGAACAGCAAACCTGGTTTCTAAAAAATGAATGAAGCAACACCTCACGGCACAACGCCTCTCCCACATGTGACTTACTTGTTGTGTGTATGTACTGGCATGTACAGTGCCTTCAGAAAGAATTCATACCCCTTGACTTATTCCACTTCGTGGGGTTACAGCCCAAATTCAAAAACGAATTAAATATATATTTTTCCTCACCCATCTACACACAATACCCCATAAGGACAAAGTGAAAACATGTTTTTAGAAATATTTCATTTACGTAAGTATTCAGGAAAGGGGGATACCTCGTCAGTTGTCCAACTGAATGTATTCCATTGAAATGTTTTTTTCAAATTGAACCCAAACCCTCTGAATCAGAGAGGTGCGGGGGGGCAAATAACAATAGCGAGGCTATATATAGGGGTTAGCGGTACAGAGTCAATGTGCGGGGGCACCGGTTAGTCATGGTAATATATACTTGTGGGGAGAGTTATTAAAGTGACTTATGCATGGATAATAACAGAGAGTAGCAATGCAAGTAGTCTAGGTAGCCATTTCATTAGATGTTCAGTAGTCTTATGACTTGGGGGTAGAAGCTGTTTAGAAGCCTGTTGGACTTAGACTTGGAGCTCCGGTACCGTGCAGTAGTAGAGAGAACAGTCTATGACTAGGGTGGTTGGAGTCTGACAATTTTAAGGCCTTCCTCTGACACCGCCTGGTATAGAGGTCCTGGATGACAGGAAGCTTGGCCCCAGTGATGTACTGGGCCGTACGCACTACCCTCTGTAGTGCCTTGCGGTCGGAGGCCAAGCAGTTGCAATACCAGGCAGTGATGCAACCAGTCAGGATGCTCTCAATGTTGGATCTGAGGACCCATGCCAAATCTTTTCAGTCTCCTGAGGGGGAATAGGTTGTCATGCCCTCTTCACGACACTATTAAATGAATACTTTTTGACTGAAGACATTTCAGTTGATTTTTTCTTTCATAATTTGAAAAAAATGAATCAAAAAACATAATTCCACTTCGACATTATGAGATATTGTGTGCAGCCTAGTGACTAAAAATCTATATTTAATCCATTTGAAATTCAGGCTATAACAACAAGTCAAGGTGTTTGAATACTTCATGAAGGCACTGTATGTGTAACTGATACATGCACACCCACACGTTAATGTTTTAAATGTATGTCAATTGTAAAGTCTGTAATGTATTTTTTAGTTATGTGCCGGACACTAGTAAGACTAGCTGTCACCAATGGCGTTGGCTAATGGGGACCCTAATCAAATCAAAATCTAAGTTAACAAACTTGAATAACGCAACACGGCATGTACAGTCGTGGCCAGAAGTTTTGAGAATGACACAAATATTAATTTAAGTCTGCTGCCTCAGTTTGTATGATGGCAATTTGCATATACTCCAGAATGTTATGAAGAGTGATCAGATGAATTGCAATAAATTGCAAAGTCCCTCTTTGTCATGCAAATTAACTGAATCCCAAAGAAAACATTTCCACTGCATTTCAGTCCTGCCACAAAATGCCAGTTGCCATCATGTCAGTGATTCTCTCGTTAACACAGGTGTGAGTGTTGACGAGGACAAGGCTGAAGATCACTCTGTCATGCTGATTGAGTTCAACTAACAGACTGGAAGCTTCAAAAGGAGGGTGGTGCATGGAATCATTGTTCTTCCTCTGTCAAACATGGTTACCTGCAAGGAAACACGTGCCGTCATCATTGCTTTGCACAAAAAAGGGCTTCACAGGCAAGGATATTGCTGCCAGTAAGATTGCACCTAAATCAACCATTTATCAGATCATCAAGAACTTCAAGGAGAGCGGTTCAATTGTTGTGAAGAAGGCTTCAGGGCTAACAAGAAAGTCCAGCAAGCGCCAGGACCGTCTCCTAAAGTTGATTCAGCTGTGGGATCAGGGCACCACCAGTACAGAGCTTGCTCAGGAATGGCAGCAAGCAGGTGTGAGTGCATCTGCACGCACAGTGAGGCGAAGACCTTTGGAGGATGGCCTGGTGTCAAGAAGGGCAGCAAAGACGCCACTTCTCTCCAGGAAAAACATCAGGGACCGACTGATATTCTGCATCAGGTACAGGGATTGGACTGCTGAGGACTGGGGTAAAGTAATCTCCTCTGATGAATCCCCTTTCCGATTGTTTCGGGCATCCGGAAAAAAGCTTGTCCGAAGAAGACAAGATGACCGCTACCATCAATCCTGTGTCATGCCAACAGTAAAACATCCTGAGACCATTCATGTGGGGTTGCTTCTCAGCCAAGGGAGTGGGCTCACAAGAACACAGCCATGAATAAAGAATGGTACCAACTCATCCTCCGAGAGCAACTTCTCCCAACCATCCAGAAACAGTTTGGTGATGAACAATGCCTTTTTCCAGTATGATGGAGCACCTTGCCATAAGGCAAAAGTAAGTAAGTTAAGTTCCTCGGCGTACACATCACGGACAAACTGAATTGGTCCACCCACACAGACAGCGTCGTGAAGAAGGCGCAGCCGCGCCTCTTCAACCTCAGGAGGCTGAAGAAATTCGGCTTGTCACCAAAAGCACTCACAAACTTCTACAGATGCACAATCGAGAGCATCCTGTCGGGCTGTATCACAGCCTGGTATGGCAACTGCTCCGCCCACAACCGTAAGGCTCTCCAGAGGTACGGTCTGCACAGCGCATCACCGGGGGCAAACTACCTGCCGTCCAGGACACCTACACCATGTCACAGGAAGGCCATAAAGATCATCAAGGACAACAACCACCCGAGCCACTGCCTGTTCACCCCGCTATCATCCAGAAGGCGAGGTCAGTACAGGTGCATCAAAGCAGGGGCCGAGAGACTGAAAAACAGCTTCAAGGCCATCAGACTGTTAAACAGCCACCACTAACATTGAGTGGCTGCTGCCAACACACTGACTCAACTCCAGCCACTTTAATAATGGAATTGATGGGAATTGATGTATAAATATATCACTAGCCACTTTAAACAATGCTACTTAATATAATGTTTACATACCCTACATTAGATACCATCTACTCCATCTTGCCGTTCTGTACCATCACTCATTCATATATCTTTATGTACATATTCTTTATCCCTTTACACTTGTGTGTATAAGGTAGTAGTTTTGGAATTGTTAGGTTAGATTACTCGTTGGTTATTACTGCATTGTCGGAACTAGAAGCACAAGCATTTCGCAACACTCGCATTAACATCTGCTATCCATGTGTATGTGACAAATAAATTGGATTTGATTTGAACTTTGATTTGATTTGATTTAGCATCCAGCTTTTGTAGGCAAACTTAACTTGCTAGCTTACAGCTGAAGCCAACATAAATTCACTACACTAGTAGCTTGTTTGCAAACCATAACGCAAAAGATCTACAAGATCTTCAGTTTCTTGGCAATTTCTAGCATGGAATAGCCTTCATTTCTCAGAACAAGAATAGACTGACGAGTTTCAGAATAAAGTTATTTGTTTCTGGCCATTTTGTGCCTGTACTCGAACCCACTAATGCTGATGCTCCAGATACTCAACTAGTCTAAAGGCCAGCTTTATTGCTTCTTTAATCAGGACAACAGTTTTCAGCTGTGCTGACATAATTGCAAAAGAGTTTTCTAATGATCAATTAGCCTTTTAAAATGATAAACTTGGATTAGCTAACAAAACGTGCCATTGGAACACAGGAGTGATGGTTGCTGATAATGGGCCTCTGTACGTCTATGTAGATATTCCATTTTTAAAAATCAGCTGTTTCCTGCTACAATAAAAAGTGATTTACAACATTAACAATGTCTACACTGTATTTCTGATCAATATCATGTTATTTTAAAGGACAAAAAAATTGCTTTTCTTTCAAAAACAAGGACATTTCTAAGTGGCCCCAAACTTTTAAACGGTAGTGTATATATTCAAAAATATAAATAAAATGTAATGATATTGAACTGAAAAGACCTGTCTGGAACAAATGCTATTCTGAAGGCTAATTCGCCTTCTTTTTTTGCCGTAGTATCATTTTGGTATTGGGTATCGTGACGGTATCGAGCATTGTGATACTTAACCTGGTATCAAAGTCAAAAGTCGGGTATCGTAACAACACTAATGCCACCACAGCTGCACGATTTGTCACCTGTTGCCGCAAGAAAAGGGCAACCAGTGAATCACATTATTATTATTTTTTTTCCCATTTTGTACCTCAACTATCTGCACATTGTTACAACACTGTACATAGCCATAATATAACATTTGAAATGTTCTTTATGTTCTCTACTCTTTTGAAACTTATAAGAGTGTAATGTCTACTGTTCATTTTTGATTGTTTATGTCCCTTTTTCTTATCATCTATTCACTTTCATTGACAATGTAAACATATAACATTTCCCATGCCAATAAAGTCCTTTGAATTGCCAGAGAGAGAGAAAGACGAGTGGGGGAGGATCAGAAGCACAAGATCAACAACCCCTCCTCCCTCCTCCTCTCTTCTGCCAGAACACATGCCTTGGTATTGACACAGCCCCAGTCTTCATGTTCCACTTGTGGTTGTTGATAGAAAATACATACATAACAACAACGGCAGAGGCACACCCATATCTCTATGCAGAGCAGTGACTGCTGAACAGTGTGTGTGTGTGTGTGTGTGTGTGTGTGTGTGTGTGTGTGTGTGTGTGTGTGTGTGTGTGTGTGAGAGAGAGAGAGTGAGACAGAGAGAGAGAGAGAGAGAGAGAGGGAGTGAGAGAGGAGGAGAGAGGCTGGCTGCAGTTAGATTATAGCCTCAGTAAAGGAAGGGGAGGGGCAGCTTGGCAAATAGAGGGAGCAGAGCATACAGACAGACAGGGAAGAGTCAGGAATGGCTGGGGCTAAGCAGTACGCCTACAAGCCTCATGAAAGTGGGAGTACAGGAGTTGTGTGACTGTGTGTTTAATGACCATGCTTAGTACTAAGCAGGGTTGAGCGATATTACGATAGCATAGTCTGTCGACGATGATTGACAGCCATTGTCGATGGTGATGACATCGTGATGTGACAGACAATGCTTTAACCACTGTAAAGAATGGATTCTCGCAACACACAGCAGGGCAGCACACAAGTGACATTGAGTAATTTGCCTATTCCTATAGCCTATTTCAATAAATATGTGATACAGAATGCAAAAGAGGAATGTAGGCCAGACTACGATGGTATTTGACGGTATTTTATGTTTTTTAATAATAAAGGTTCTACATTTGCTTTATGAGTAGTGCGTGGCCCTAGGGTGGCAACACATACATTCTAAGTAATTTCAACGGGTCTTTCTCCATTCTGATTGTTTTAATCTGTTCAATTGAATAAAACAAATTTTTTCACAATTTTCATCCATTTTCGCATTTCAAGCACTCATTTCAGATCATTACCACACTGCCACGTTGGGGCAAACAATCTATTTCTAATCGAATGTTGCAATTGCGATTTGACTTCGAATAGTTGTTCTAATTCTATAGTTACAATATAATAGTGGGTACTTTGAATACAGTGTTGTTTGACATGACAACAAATTAAAATGCCAGAGTGGAGTTATTGTGACAGGGTAGGAATCAAAGTGTTGATAAGTGTTTCCTGTTGGACCCCATAATCTTTGGCTACATTGAATGTTTTCACTTAGCTACTTCATGTAGCTAACATATTCATGCTTTGTGTATCCCACTTTGATTTAGATGATACTATTGCAACATGCTGGTTTAGGTCTACACCATCACGGGTGTTATCAGACTGTATAGGTAATTAAGTTGGCTCTGACTCAGTACATGTATTAGCTAGCTAGCTAGATAGCTAGCTAGCCAGCTAACTAGCGATTAGCATTAGCGGCTAACAAGATTTTAGGCCCAACTTGCTAAGAAATGACTAACTAGCTGTTTACAGATGTAAGAAACACAAACTAATCGTGTAATTATATAATGCTAGTAGATGTATATTAAGAAGCAACGTGAAAAGAGCATCCTTGTTATCAACATTGTTGCATTCGCTGCATTGACCATGCAGACTGAATATAGGTGTCTCGTGGTCGAGGAACAATAAATGCGCTCCTTGAGTGACAGGGATAGTTCTGTGTGGAAAGCGGCAGGGAGAGAGAGAGAGAGAGAGAGAGAGAGAGAGCAGAGTGGTGACAGCAAAGTAAACTATAAAAATGGATGTTACACAGCGTATCACATTTAACCAAACGTTCAAATACCGTTACAGAAGGTAAAGTAAAAACCCAAACCGGTCCGTGCATCAATTCCTGGTATATCGTAAAATACGGTATACAGCCCAGCCCTAGGCCAGACAGAGCGGAGAATTTTACCAAAGCAGTGCAAAATCTACAGTCGGAAAATATTTTCGCTCTCCCTCTCGCACCCTCCCCCTGCTCAAACAAGCCCTGCTCAAACATATCAGAGCCAGTTTATCAAGGTCCGGTTGAACAGCTCATTTCTAAAATGTGGGTTGTTAAGAGGCGGGCTGGAATAAAAGCCTGCACACCCATTAGCTCTCCTGGAGGATAGGTTGACCACCCTTGATGTAAAACATTGTAAAATTACAACCAAAAATGTTTTATGCCTTTTGAAATAATTCACTTATTCAATATATCAAAGAGCAATTGCTTATGTTAGGCTACAAATATATAACTTAAGCAAGCCCACACATTTTCTTCAGGAAATGTACCTCTTCGAGATTAGTCATATTTATTTTAGCTACCTTGGAAGTGTTTACTATGCAGGCTGACTAGCATGTATTGAGTATACATTCCCATATCCCATACATTGGAAGCCTCATTCGTATGACTCACCGTCACCGTGATTTAACTAAATCCCAACAAATACAATGTCGAAGTGAATCGTTAATTTTGTTAAAAAAATATATATATTTAAAGAACATCCACTTTGTATGGCCTTATTTGCAAGTGTGGGTGGAAAGTTTTGAATTGCCTACCAAGTTATTAGTCTGTTCTCTGTTCATGACCGTACGAACCGTGGAAACGTTTGACCAAAGACAGTACAGTATGAAAATAGGCTGAAACTGCTCCTCCATCAGAAATCCCAGTTCACACTTGTAGGCGATGTTATGGCGGCGTTGGCGAGCTAAGCTCATGCGTAGTAACACATCATTGGGTCTAACAGTCAAGTCAAAGGCTCTCCTTCGGAATATAGTTGTTTGTGACAAATAAAAATGAGTCAGTTTTTCACTTTGGATAGACTTTACTTGACAACCAGGGTCATAACATGTTATGACACAGTCATAAACGTGTCGCAACAGCTGACAAACTGTCATAATATCGTCATAATACTGTCATGACCCATATTTTTACACCTGTTGTGACATACGCTACACAGTGTATTTCGAAAATATTCAGACCCCTTGACTTTGTCCACATTTTGTTACGTTACAGCCTTATTCTATAATAGTTTAAAAAACGATTCAGTGTTTTGTTGAAGTACCTTTGGCAGCGATTACAGCCTTGAGTCTTCTTGGATATGACGCTACAAGCTTGGCACAGCTGTATTCTTCTCTGCTGATCCTCTCAAGCTCTGTTAGGTTGGATGGGGAACGTCGCGCTATTTTCAGGTCTCTCCAGAGATGTTTGAATGGGTTCAAGACCAAGCTCTGGCTGGGCCACTCAAGAACATTCAGAGACTTGTCCCAAAGCCACTCCTGCGTTGTCTTGGCTGTGTGCTTAGGGTCGTTGTTCTGTTGGAAGGTGAACCTTCGCCCCAGTCTCAGGACCTGAGAGCTCTGGAACAGGTTTTCATCAAAGATCTCTCTGTATTTGGCCGTTTGTCTTTCCCTCGAGCCTGACTAGTCTCCCAGTCCCTGCCTCTTGAAAAACATCCCCACAGCATGATTCTGCCACCACCATCCTTCGCCATAGGATTGGTGCCAGGTTTCCTCCTCTGAATGCTTGGCATTCAGGCCAAAATTGTTCAATCTTGGTTTCATCAGACCAGAGAATCTTGTTTATCATGGTATAAGCGTCCTTTTGGTGCCTTTTAGCAAAATCCAAGCGGGCTGTCATGTGCCTTTTACTGAGGAGTGGTTTCCGTCTGACCACACTACCATAAAGGCCTGATTGGTGGAGTGCTGCAGAGATGGTTGTCCTTCTGGAAGCTTCTCCCATCTCCACAGAGGAATTCTGGAGCTTTGTCAGGGTGACCATCGGTTTCTTGGTCACCTCTTCTCCCCCGATTGCTCATTTTGGCCCCGCAGCCAGCTCTAGGAAGACTCTTGGTGGTTCAAAACTTCTTCCATTTAAAAATGATGGAGGCCACTATGTTCTTGGGGACCTTCAATGCTGCAGACATTTTTGGCACCCTTCCCCAGATCTGTGTCTCGACACAATCCTGTCTCGGAGCTCTACGGACAATTCCTTCGACGTCATGGCTTGGCCTTTCCAAATCATGTACAAACAATTGAATTTACCACCGGTGAATTCTAATCAAGTTGTAGAAACATCTCAAGGATGGTCAATAGAAACAGGATGATCAATAGAAGCAAGATGCACCTGAACTCAACTTCGAGTCTCATAGCAAAGGTTCTGAATACTTATTTAAATAAGGTATTTTTTGTTTTTCATTCTTTATACATTTGACAACCTGTTTTCGGTTTGTCATTATGGGGTATTGTGTGTAGGTTGATTGGCGTCACCCCAGGTGAGATGGCAACATTCTCACCCAGAGTCCTCTGTTGTACATGTGTTTGTGTCTGTCACTTTTCCTGAGTTTTCCCCGCATTCCCAGCATAAGGCGTAGATTCAGGCGCGGCTGGGAATTTCATTGATAGAGCGTTAGCTCATAGTTTAGGGACCCCCATTGTTCCCGTGGATGTGCCTTTCCCCGTTCACGCCTTAGATAGTCGACAACTAGGGTCAGGGTTAATTCGGGAGGTCACCGCTCCTTTGGGTATGATGACGGGGGGGGGGGGGGTCCTCCACTTCACCCGTCTCCTCTAATTAATTTTTTGTGAAGATGAAGGAGGGAGGTCTGCGTCCGTGTATTGACTACCGGGGTCTAAATCAGCTCACGGTAAGGTATAGTTACCCGCTACCGCTCATAGCCACAGCGATAGAGTCAATGCGCTTCTTCACCAAACTAGATCTCAGGAGCGCTTACAATCTGGTGCGTATCCGAGAGGGAGACGAGTGGAAGACGGCCTTCAGTACCACCTCTGGGCACTATGAGTACCTCATCATGCCGTACGGATTGATGAATGCATGAATGATGGATTGTAGATGAGAATTTCAGGGACCTGCACGGGCAGGGTGTAGTGGTGTATATTGATGACATTTTGATATACTTTGCTACATGCGCCGAGCATGTGTCCCTGGTGCGCAAAGTGCTTGGTTGCCTGTTGGAGCATGACCTGTACGCCAAGGCTGAGAAATGCCTGTTCTTCCAACAGTCCGTCTCCGTCCTAGGGTAGGAGCTATGTGTCTGTACCCAGCTGTCTGTACTCATGCTGTGGGGATGTTTTGTCCGCTATCAGCTGATCTATCTACATGTCACCCTCCCCTGGTCATCCTGGGATCGGTCGGACGGTGCGCTGTCTTAGTGTGAAGTACTGGTGGCCCACTTTAGCTAAGGACGTCAGGATTTATGTTTCCTCCTGCTCGGTGTGCACCCAGTGCAAGGCTCCTAGACACCTGCCCAGAGGTAAGTTACAACCCTTACCCGTTCCACAACGGCCATGGTCGCACCTGTCGGTGGATTTCCTAACCGATCTTCCACCTTCACAGGGTAACACCACGATCCTGGTCGTTGTGGATCGTTTTTCTAAGTCCTGTCGTCTCCTCCCTTTGCCTGGTCTTCCTACGGCCCTACAGACTGCGGAGGCCCTGTTTACACACGTCTTCCGGCACTATGGTGTGCCTGAGGATATAGTGTCTGATCGGGGTCCCCAGTTCACGTCAAGGGTCTGGAAGGCATTCATGGAACGTCTGGGGGTCTTGGGCAGACTTACTGTACCTCAGGTTTTCACAGGTGGAGAGAATAAACCAGGATGTGTGTAGGTTTCTGAGGTCTTATTGCCAGGACCGGCCGGGGGAGTGGGCGGCGTTCGTGCCCTGGGCAGAGATGGCCCAGAACTCGCTGGGTCACTCCTCCACTAACCTTTCTCCCTTTCAGTGTGTATTGGGGTATGAGCGGGTTCTGGCTTCTAGGCATCAGAGTCAGACCGAGGCTCCTACGGTGGACGACTGGTTCCAGCGTGCGGAAGAAACATGGGACGCAGCCCATGTCCACCTTCAGCGCGCCGTACTGTGCCAGAAAGCGCAGACCGTCACCACAGTGAGGCCCCGGTGTTCTCACCGGGGGACAGGATCTGGCTCTCGATCCGAAACCTGCCCCTCCACCTGCCCTGTCGGAAGCTGGGTTCCGTGGTTTGTGGGGCCACTTAACGTCCTGAGGAGAGTGAACGAGGTATGTTATAGGTTACAGCGTCTCTCCTCAGGCCGGTGGTGGCTGGCACGCTCCAGGAGTCTGAGGTTCCTTTGCCCCTCTTGGGGGCCCCAACGTACTCCGTTCGTTCCATACTGGATTCGAGACATTGAGCGAGGGCCTTCAGTACCTCGTGGACTGGGAGGGGTATGGTCCGGAGGAGAGATGCTGGGTTCCAGTGGAGGACGTGTTGGATCCCTCCATGCTGCGAGATTTCCACCGTCTCCATTCGGATCGCCCTGCGCCTCGCCCTCCAGGTCGTCCCCGAGTTTGGTGCCGACGAGAGCCGCGCATCTGTCACGACTTCCACCGAAGTCGGTCCCTCTCCTTGTTCGGGCAGTGTTTGGCGGTCAACGTCACCGATCTTCTAGCCATCACTGATCCGTTTTTCATTTTCCATTGGTTTTGTCTTGTCTTCCTTCACATCTGGTTCCGATCCCATCAATTACACATTGTGTATTTAAACCCTCTGTTTCCCATCACGTCCTTGTCGGGGATTGTTTGTTTGTATGTTCGTGTATTATGTATTGGTGTGCGACGGGTTGTTGTACACACTTTTACTGATCTTGTAATTTTGGTTTTGGAGTTTTGTTAAGTCTTTTAAACAACTCCATTTATACCAAGTTCGATTCTTCTGCCACCAACACACACGCTATTACAACATTTGCTCGCAGGCCAGGTAGACTGGGCCTACATCTATGCATAATCACGTGCGCGTCCTTACTCGACATTGTCAGGAGCGCTGCAAACAAAAGACAATGAATAAATGGAATGAGATAAACCAAAAACGTGTTCCTCACAAGTGTAACCTAGGCTGTGCGGTCCGCAATGAACGTGTCCACTGCAACAATGTCAACGGCGAAAGACTGGAATAATAATAGATTTCACCCATCAACAGAAATTACCATAAGCAAACAAACATTGTAGATTAGAAATGATGTGAATTAATGGTACATGTACTATTGGTGATACTGTTGTGCCAGCCCCGCAATGGATTAGTCCCCTGAGACAGGCGTCAATCAGACAGGATGTCCCATGTGCCATATATATATATATATATATATATATATATATATATATATATATATATATATATATATATATATTTGCGACTGCTTGACCAACAGCCGATCGACCAAACAATCGACCGGTCGACTAAATGGGGTCAGCCCTAATGCAGTGACAGATCTCCTTACAACACCTCTTCTCACCGAGGAGTGCTTTAAAATGGTGGCTCCCCCCCCCCCCCCCTGTTCACTCTCAGTAGCCTCTTTCTTCTCTTTTCTCTCACTTTTCTCCTCATTACAGGATAGCCTTTGCCCTGCTCTGGTGTCAGGCAGAGTGTCTGTGGGTTGTTTTTGTTCCAGCGTGGAGTTTAGGAGAGAAGGAAGGGGGGGGGGGGGGGGGGGTGAAACAGTGTTGTCAGTCCGAGCAGAAACAAATGTAAGTGTGTAAAGGTACGTGTGTGTGTGAGAGTGAGGGAGTGTGTTGCCATTGCTACTCACCCTACAAACCCACACTTACACAAAGTCCCTTGACCACTGCCAGTTGCCCACTATCCTGTGAGGTCAAACTTCCTGCCCAATGCAGCAGATGCAGTGTGGGCATCTGTGCAGAATGGTGTGTTGGTATGCGTGTGTGTTGCCAGTCCAGACAGAGAGTAATGAGAAACACACACACACGCACATAGAAAACGATCAACCTCTCCGTCAACCTCTCCGTCAACCTCTCCGTCAACCTCCCCGTCAACCTCCCCGTCAACCTCCCCGTCGAGCTCCAATCTGTCCATTAAGTAGAAAAACGTATAGAATAGAATGACAGTTCTATGCAGCCTATTTCTACAGTCAGAGCTAGAGGTCGACCGATTAATCGAAATGGCCGATTAATTAGGGCTGATTTCAAGTTTTCATAACAATCGGAAATCTGTATTTATTTATTTATATTTTTATACCTTTATTTAACTAGGCAAGTCAGTTAAGAACACATTCTTATTTTCAATGACGGCCTAGGAACGGTGGGTTAACTGCCTTGTTCAGGGGCAGAATGACAGATTTTCACCTTGTCAGCTTGGGGATGCAATCTTGCAAAATTACAGTTAACTAGCCCAACGCAATAACGACCTGCCTCTCTCTCGTTTCACTCCACAAGGAGACTGCCTGTTACGCGAATGCAGTAAGAAGCCACGGTAAGTTGCTAGCTAGCATTAAACTTATCTTATCAAAAACAATCAATCAATCATAATCACTAGTTAACTACACATGGTTGATGATATTACTAGATATTATCTAGCGTGTCCTGCGTTGCATATCATCTGACTGAGCATACAAGCATACTAGTATCTAATTATCTGACTGAGCGGTGGTAGGCAGAAGCAGGCGCGTAAACATGCATTCAAACAGCACTTTTGTGCGTTTTGCCAGCAGCTCTTCGTTGTGCGTCAAGCATTGCGCTGTTTATGACTTCAAGCCTATCAACTCCCAAGATGAGGCTGTTATAACCGAAGTGAAATGGCTAGCTAGTTAGCGCGCTAATAGCATTTCAAACATCACTCGCTCTGATCCTTCTAGTAGTTGTTCCCCTTGCTCTGCATGGGTAACGATGCTTCGATGGTGGCTGTTGTCGTTGTGTTGCTGGTTCGAGCCCAGGGGGGAGCGAGGAGAGGGACGGAAGCTATACTGTTACACTGGCAATACTAAAGTGCATATAAGAACATCCAATAGTCAAAGGGTAATGAAATACAAATGGTATAGTCCTATAATTCCTAGAATAACTACAACCTAAAACTTCTTACCTGGGAATATTGAAGACTCATGTTAAAAGGAACCACCAGCTTTCATATGTTCTCATGTTCTGAGCAAGGAACTGAAACGTTAGCTTTTTTACATGGCCCATATTGCACTTTTACTTTCTTCTCCAACACTTTGTTTTCTCATTATTTAAACCAAATTGAACATGTTTCATTATTTACTTGAGGCCAAATTCATTTTATTGATGTATTATATTAAGTTAAAATAAGTGTTCATTCAGTATTGTTGTAATTGTCATTATTACAAATAAATATATATATATATATTTTTTCTATATTTTTTTCTATATTTTTTAATTTTTTTAATCGGCCGATTAATCAGTATTGGCTTTTTTGGTCCTCCAATAATCGGTATCGGTGTTGAAAAATCATAATCAGTCGACCTCTAGTCAGAGCACTAGAAGTCCATTGAGGACAGTACATTGAGCAGCATATCTCTGTGGCCAAGCAGAGCCATCCATTAGCTGATCAAACTTCAGGTGAATTATAGATGAGATATGTTATTTTTTGTGGACCTCTTGCCCCCTTCCCTCACCTCCTCTGTGTATTTCTCTCTTCCTTCTCCCTCACTCTCTCTGCCCTCTGTATGTGTGTCTCTCTCTCTCTCTCTGCCCTCTGTGTGTGTGTGTGTGCGCGTGTCTCTCTCTGCCCTCTGTGTGTGTGTGTGTGTGTGTGTGTGTGCGCGCGTGTGTATCTCTCTGCCCTCTGTGTGTGTGTGTCTCTCTCTGCCCTCTGTGTGTGGGTGTCCCTCTCTCCGTCTGTGTGTCTCTCCCTCTGCGTGTCTCTCCCTCTCTCCCTCTGCGTGTCTCTCCCTCTGCGTGTCTCTCCCTCTCTCCCTCTGCCTGTCTCTCCCTCTGCGTGTCTCTCCCTCTGCGTGTCTCTCCCTCTCTCCCACAGCTCTCTGCGTCCTCCCCCAACAGGACGGGTAGCCTACTCTCATCAGAGAGGTCTTTGGGTTTCAAATTTGCGGAAATTACACTAATTGTTTAACATTTTGTCAGGAAATGCATCTCTGTCTCAGGTTCTGCTGTTGTGCAATGGTTGCACAGCCTTTCCTCTACACGGCGCCAGGTTTTCCTGTGTCTACCCTTCTCAAAGGCAAGGCTGTGCTCACTGTGTGTGTCTCTCTCTCTCTGCCCTCTGTGTCTCTCTCTGTGTGTGTCTCTCTGCCCTCTGTGTCTCTCTCTGTGTTTGTCTCTCCCTCTCTCTCTGCCCTCTGTCTCTCTCTGCCCTCTGTGTCTCTCTCTCTGCCCTCTGTGTCTCTCTCTGTGTGTGTCTCTCTCTCTCTCTCTGCCCTCTGTGTGTCTCTCTCTCTGCCCTCTGTGTGTCTCTCTCTCTCTGCCCTCTGTGTGTCTCTCTCTCTCTCTGCCCTCTGTGTGTCTCGCTCTCTCTCTGCCCTCTGTGTGTCTCGCTCTCTCTCTGCCCCCTGTGTGTCTCGCTCTCTCTCTGCCCTCTGTGTGTCTTGTTATCTCTCTGCCCTTTGTGTGTCTCGCTCTCTCTCTCTCCCTTTGTGTGTCTCGCTCTCTCTCTGCCCTCTGTGTGTCTCGCTCTCTCTCTGCCCTTTGTGTCTCTCTCTCTCTCTCTGCCCTTTGCCCTCTGTGTGTGTCTCTCTCTCTCTGCCCTCTGCCCTCTGTGTGTCTCTCTCTCTCTGCCCTTTGTGTGTCTCTCTCTCTCTCTGCCCTTTGTGTGTCTCGCTCTCTCTCTGCCCTTTGTGTGTCTCGCTCTCTCTCTGCCCTCTGTGTGTCTCGCTCTCTCTCTGCCCTCTGTGTGTCTCGCTCTCTCTCTGCCCTTTGTGTCTCTCTCTCTCTCTGCCCTTTGTGTCTCGCTCTCTCTCTGCCCTCTGTGTCTCGCTCTCTCTCTGCCCTCTGTGTCTCTCTCTCTCTCTGCCCTCTGTGTCTCTCTCTCTCCCCTCTGTATATCTCTCTCTCGCTCTGCCCTCTGTGTGTCTCTCTCTCTGCCCTTTGTGTCTCGCTCTCTCTCTGCCCTCTGTGTCTCGCTCTCTCTCTGCCCTCTGTGTCTCGCTCTCTCTCTGCCCTCTGTGTCTCTCTCTCTGCCCTGTGTCTCTCTCTCTGCCCTCTGTGTCTCTCTCTCTCCCCTCTGTATCTCTCTCTCTCCCCTCTGTATCTCTCTCTCTCTCTCTCTGCCCTCTGTGTCTCTCTCTCTCTGCCCTCTGTGTCTCTCTCTCTCTGCCCTCTGTGTGTCTCTCTCTGCCCTGTGTCTCTCTCTCTCTCTCTGCCCTGTGTCTCTCTCTCTCTCTCTGCCCTCTGTGTGTCTCGCTCTCTCTCTGCCCTCTGTGTGTCTCGCTCTCTCTCTGCCCTTTGTGTGTCTCGCTCTCTCTCTGCCCTCTGTGTGTCTCGCTCTCTCTCTGCCCTCTGTGTGTCTCGCTCTCTCTCTGCCCTCTGTGTGTCTCGCTCTCCCTCTGCCCTCTGTGTGTCTCGCTCTCTCTCTGCCCTCTGTGTGTCTCGCTCTCTCTCTTCCCTTTGTGTCTCGCTCTCTCTCTGCCCTCTGTGTCTCGGTCTCTCTCTGCCCTCTGTGTCTCGCTCTCTCTGCCCTCTGTGTCTTGCTCTCTCTCTGCCCTCTGTGTCTCTCTCTCTGCCCTCTGTGTCTCTCTCTCTGCCCTCTGTGTGTCTCTCTCTCTCCCCTCTGTGTGTGTCTCTCTCTCTCTCTGCCCTCTGTGTCTCTCTCTCTCCCCTCTGTATCTCTCTCTCTCTCTGCCCTCTGTGTGTCTCTCTCTCTGCCCTCTGTGTCTCTCTCTCTCTGCCCTCTGTGTCTCTCTCTCTCTGCCCTCTGTGTCTCTCTCTCTCTGCCCTCTGTGTCTCTCTCTCTCTGCCCTCTGTGTCTCTCTCTCTCTGCCCTCTGTGTCTCTCTCTCTCTCTCTGCCATGTGTGTCTCGCTCTCTCTCTGCCCTCTGTGTGTCTCGCTCTCTCTCTGCCCTCTGTGTGTCTCGCTCTCTCTCTGCCCTCTGTGTGTCTCGCTCTCTCTCTGCCCTCTGTGTGTCTCGCTCTCTCTCTGCCCTCTGTGTGTCTCGCTCTCTCTCTTCCCTTTGTGTGTCTCGCTCTCTCTCTGCCCTCTGTGTCTCGCTCTCTCTCTGCCCTCTGTGTCTCTCTCTCTGCCCTCTGTGTCTCGCTCTCTCTCTGCCCTCTGTGTCTCTCTCTCTCCCCTCTGTGTCTCTCTCTCTCTCTGCCCTCTGTGTCTGTCTCTCTCCCCTCTGTATCACTCTCTCTCTCTGCCCTCTGTGTGTCTCTCTCTCTGCCCTCTGTGTGTCTCTCTCTCTGCCCTCTGTGTGTCTCTCTCTCTGCCCTCTGTGTCTCTCTCTCTCTGCCCTCTGTGTCTCTCTCTCTCTGCCTTGTGTCTCTCTCTCTCTCTCTCTGCCCTGTGTCTCTCTCTCTCTCTCTGCCCTGTGTCTCTCTCTCTCTCTGCCCTGTGTCTCTCTCTCTCTCTCTGCACCCTGTGTGTCTCTCGCTCTCTGCACCCTGTGTGTCTCTCACTCTCTGCACCCTGTGTGTCTCTCCACTGCCCTCTCACTCCCTGCCCTCTCTGCCCTCTCTCTCTCACCGCCCTCTCTGTCTCTCTCTGCCCTCTGTGTGTCTCGCTCTCTCTCTGCCCTCTGTGTCTCTCTCTCTGCCCTCTGTGTCTCGCTCTCTCTCTGCCCTCTGTGTCTCTCTCTCTCTCCCCTCTGTGTCTCTCTCTCTCTCTGCCCTCTGTGTCTGTCTCTCTCCCCTCTGTATCACTCTCTCTCTCTGCCCTCTGTGTGTCTCTCTCTCTGCCCTCGGTGTCTCTCTCTCTCTGCCCTCTGTGTGTCTCTCTCTCTGCCCTCTGTGTCTCTCTCTCTCTGCCCTCTGTGTCTCTCTCTCTCTGCCCTCTGTGTGTCTCTCTCTGCCCTGTGTCTCTCTCTCTCTCTCTGCCCTGTGTCTCTCTCTCTCTCTCTCTCTGCCCTCTGTGTGTCTCGCTCTCTCTCTGCCCTCTGTGTGTCTCGCTCTCTCTCTGCCCTTTGTGTGTCTCGCTCTCTCTCTGCCCTCTGTGTGTCTCGCTCTCTCTCTGCCCTCTGTGTGTCTCGCTCTCTCTCTGCCCTCTGTGTGTCTCGCTCTCCCTCTGCCCTCTGTGTGTCTCGCTCTCTCTCTGCCCTCTGTGTGTCTCGCTCTCTCTCTTCCCTTTGTGTCTCGCTCTCTCTCTGCCCTCTGTGTCTCGGTCTCTCTCTGCCCTCTGTGTCTCGCTCTCTCTGCCCTCTGTGTCTTGCTCTCTCTCTGCCCTCTGTGTCTCTCTCTCTGCCCTCTGTGTCTCTCTCTCTGCCCTCTGTGTGTCTCTCTCTCTCCCCTCTGTGTGTGTCTCTCTCTCTCTCTGCCCTCTGTGTCTCTCTCTCTCCCCTCTGTATCTCTCTCTCTCTCTCTGCCCTCTGTGTGTCTCTCTCTCTGCCCTCTGTGTCTCTCTCTCTCTGCCCTCTGTGTCTCTCTCTCTCTGCCCTCTGTGTCTCTCTCTCTCTCTGCCCTCTGTGTCTCTCTCTCTCTGCCCTCTGTGTCTCTCTCTCTCTGCCCTCTGTGTCTCTCTCTCTCTCTGTGTCTCTCTCTCTGCCCTCTGTGTCTCTCTCTCTCTCCCCTCTGTGTCTCTCTCTCTCTCTGCCCTCTGTGTCTGTCTCTCTCCCCTCTGTATCACTCTCTCTCTCTGCCCTCTGTGTGTCTCTCTCTCTGCCATGTGTGTCTCGCTCTCTCTCTGCCCTGTGTGTCTCGCTCTCTCTCTGCCCTCTGTGTGTCTCGCTCTCTCTCTGCCCTCTGTGTGTCTCGCTCTCTCTCTGCCCTCTGTGTGTCTCGCTCTCTCTCTGCCCTCTGTGTGTCTCGCTCTCTCTCTGCCCTCTGTGTGTCTCGCTCTCTCTCTGCCCTCTGTGTGTCTCGCTCTCTCTCTGTGTCTCCTCTGCCCTCTGTGTCTCGCTCTCTCTCTGCCCTCTGCCCTCTGCTCGCTCTCTCTCTGCCCTCTGTGTCTCTCTCTCTGCCCTCTGTGTCTCGCTCTCTCTCTGCCCTCTGTGTCTCTCTCTCTCTCCCCTCTGTGTCTCTCTCTCTCTCTGCCCTCTGTGTCTGTCTCTCTCCCCTCTGTATCACTCTCTCTCTCTGCCCTCTGTGTGTCTCTCTCTCTGCCCTCTGTGTGTCTCTCTCTCTGCCCTCTGTGTGTCTCTCTCTCTGCCCTCTGTGTCTCTCTCTCTCTCTGCCCTCTGTGTCTCTCTCTCTGCCCTGTGTCTCTCTCTCTCTCTCTCTGCCCTGTGTCTCTCTCTCTCTCTCTGCCCTGTGTCTCTCTCTCTCTCTGCCCTGTGTCTCTCTCTCTCTCTCTCTCTGCACCCTGTGTGTCTCTCGCTCTCTGCACCCTGTGTGTCTCTCGCTCTCTGCACCCTGTGTGTCTCTCCACTGCCCTCTCACTCCCTGCCCTCTCTGCCCTCTCTCTCTCACCGCCCTCTCTGCCCTCTCTCTCTCACCGCCCTCTCCGCCCTCTCTCTCTTCCCGCCCTCTCTGTCTCTCTCTCACATTTTTAACCCAGTGTGAGAGAGAGCGAGTGAGATCGTGCTTGGCTAAGCACATACTCCCCACAAGGACTTTCTGGAGACCTGTCACAGAAGTGTGAGTGACAAATGATTTATTTTCCTGCTAACATACATACATGTGTATGACTAGTAGCAGTAGGGCTATTCCACAGTAATGGAATTGCGCTGAGACTACGATTTTTCACTTAAAATGTATACCAAACAACAACAAAAAACATTGATTTCAAACTCGAACAAACCATACATCTCTATACACAAGGAATCCTTTTAACTATTTACACTGAAAAAACAAATGTAACAGATCTCGGTAAAATCTCCCTCTGTTTTTGTGTGTCCATGTTTTCCAAAAAATCTTAAATATGTGCTCTGAATTCAAATTCAACAATGTCTGCAGAAAGAATGGGGTGCCAGCTATGACATGACACTCTCCCTCCTCGTGAGGGCGAGAAATGTGAAAATATATCTTAAAGACGTGGATTTTTTGGTAACAGAATTTCAAATGCACATCATGGCAATGTTTCTTAAGCTTACAGAAGGCAGACAAATGTCTCCAAAACTAAATATAAAAGTGTTAGTTGGCTGGGGTGTTTACGTCAACACGATTGTGTTTTGATGCATTTCTAATACCTTTCTCAAGCTTGAGTTCCAAATATCTCTAACGGTCGCCCCAGCATGAGTTTTTTTTATGTGCGTGATGTCACAATGCACTCACTGTTCCAAAATGTGATTGTTACGCAACAGGACAGTTAACCCGCGGTGCCTTCAAACCAAGACACGCTGCCTGCTAATTATCTATAGGCTGTGTTTCAACTTGTCAATTTCAAATTATTTTCAAACGAGTTTTATTTTCTTACAACAGTTTGAATTGAGGTATGTTCAGCTTCCTCAGTAATTCTCATAAAAGTAGGCCATTTCACTGTTGCAGGCAATTTAGGTTTGAGGCTTTACCGAGCCGGACAAACTTCTCTTTTCGACGAGAGCCCAAGCACTTCCCCGGTGTTTCCCCAGATCAAGTATGCAGGCGTTTGCGCAGTCTTGCAAAAACTTTTTCCACCTGGCACATTTTCTGGCTGGCGCTGTCATTGCCTTCATTGTCGTATTCCTTACAAATAATAACTTTTGGACATGTGTGCGTTCCCATCAAAGAAAGTGTCTTATTTTCTGGATATCGTGTTGTCGTTTCTACTGTAGAATACCGTATATATGGAGCATAATGTACTTCATTTTTTATTCACGTCTATTCAGTACGGGTGACAAATCGTTAGGGCTGTCCCCGACTTTAAAAATATATATATTGGTAGACCGAGAGTCGTCTGTGCTTTCGACCAATTGCTTGGTTGAAATTTTAAAATGTGTTTTTTTCATATATATTTTTTCATATACCTTATGTTCGAATAAAATCAACTATATGTAGGCTACTGAGCTTGTCTGATGCTTTAAGCACTGCGATTAAAAATTAAGACACACAAATTACTAAAGAGGGAGCCAGAGATCAATATAGCCTAACCAGAAGAACAATAACTGTTCCCACTGCTGCTGGCCTTAGCAGATTTCTGCCGTTATGCTCCTGAAGTTACCGGTAATAGGCTACACCAGGGTTTGGCAACCTTTTTCCATTTGGAGTGCCAAGTTATCGTATCATTTCTACTGATCCGCGTGCCAGTTATGATTTTCATATGCACATTTTTCATATCGCAAAATCAATGTCATGTGGTTAATCAAAATTCAATCTAAATGAAAGTGACACAAATCTAAAAGTAACTTATATTTCCATTTCCAATATGTAAAAATAGCCTACATAAAGCCAACAAATAAAAACATTGCAGCCCGCAGGTAGAAAATATCTTGATTAAAATAAATATCCTATAAATGACATTGGCTACGCATGGCCTGTCTGCAAGGAACATTCCATCAACTATTAAACTTGGTCCGGTCCAAAGCTCGTGCTAGCAAACTTGCTCCCGCCAATGAGAAAACAGCTGTAGGCTATTTGCCCAAAGAATAAGAAGTAAATCGGGGTAGACCTATTTTAGGACGTTTCCAACAGATGCATGACATTTTTTCCCCTGGAAAGATTGATGGGGGGGGGGGAGAAATTGCGTCAGGAACAAATCTTCGCATCGCCGGATAACTTTCCATTTTTTTAATCTGTTTTACTCAATTATTTTGATCAATGGTGAGCTCACCCATGACGTGATGAATTGTAAGTAGAAATTGCTATTAGCTAATTCATATTACGGTTTGTCAGCTGAGAGTTTGCTAAATATGACCACTTGTGTTAGGTCAATCTTTCCTCAGTTTGCCCTAGGATTAACGTAGCCTACATTTTCCGGTTTGGATGATTGTGTTGTGCTGTAGCTACTTCTGTGAACGTCTGAACATTGCATCCAAAATAAACTGGTCACATTCAAGGACATAACGTTGTAAGGATTGTTTGTGCAATATATTTCTGTGAACAGTTTGGCCAGCTCAAAACGCTGTTGCGTCAATCATAACTGGACGTTCCAAATAAGCGTTCTAAATCACACCGGTTTGAGGTTATGCTGCCGGGACCACTGTAGAATGAACACACCCGTGTGTTGGTACTAGAGCTCGACCGATTCATCGGAATGGTATTTTTGGACACAGATTTGGCCGATTTTTTAAAAATGTATTTATTTACACCTTTATTCATCCTTTATTTAACTAGGCAAGTCAGTTAACCTGTTTGGGGTAGGGGTCAACATTTTCACATTTGGATAAATAGCGCTCCCAAACTGAACTGCCTCCTACTCTGTCCCAGATCCTAATATATGCATATTATTTTTAGTATTGGATAGAAAACATTCTAAAACTGTTTGAATCATGTCTGTGAGAATAACATAACTTATTTAGCAGGTGAAACCCTGAGGACAAACCATTCAGATTTTTTTTTTTGAGGTCACTCTCTTTTCAATACGTTTTCATGGGGAATCCAGAATTCCCCATGAAATTCTGGATTCCTACCGCTTCCACTGGATATCACCAGTTTGTAGAAATTGGTTGAGGTTTTTCCTTTGTGTAATGAAGAAGTACCATAGATCAGAACGAGAGTCATTTCATGTGTACGCGTAACCAGAAAAGTACCGTTTGTTTTGCTCCTGTATTGAAAACAGATCATCCCGTCTTCAATTTGATCGATTATATACATTTAGAAATGCCTAAAGTTGTATTACAAAAGTCGTTTGAAATGTTTTGGCAAAGTTTACAGGTAAATTTTGAGATATTTTGTAGCGGCGTTGTGTAAGTTGGAAGCAGTGTTTTTCTGGGATCAAACGCGCCAAATAAATGGACATTTTGGATATATATCGACGAGATTAATCGAACAAAAGGACCATTTGTGATGTTTATGGGGCATATAGGAGTGCCAACAAGAGAAGCTTGTCAAAGGTAAGGCATGATTTATATTTTATTTTTGTGTTTTGTGTCGCGCCTGCAGAGATGAAATATGCTACTCTCTCATTGTTTACTGTTGTGCTAACATCAGATAATAGCATCTTATGCTTTCGCCGAAAAGCCTTTTTCAAATCTGACATGTTGGCTGGATTCACAACGAGTGTAGCTTTCATTTGCTATCTTGCATGTGTAATTTAATGAAAGTTTGATTTTTATAGAAATGTGTTTGGATTTGTTGCTCTGCATTTTCCCTGGCTATTGGCCATGTGGGACGCAAGCGGCCCTCCTACCCCAGAGAGGTTAAGAACACATTCTTATTTTCAATGACGGCCTAGGAACGGTGGGACGGTTAACTGCCTTGTTCAGGGGCAGAATTAAAGATTTTTACCTTGTCAGCTCGGGGATTCAATCTTGCAACCTTTCAGTTACTAGTCCATCGCTCTAACCACCTGATTACATTGCAATCCACGAGGAGACTGCCTGTTACGCGAATGCAATAAGAAACCAAGGTAAGTTGCTAGCTAGCATTAAACTTATCTTATAAAACAAAATCAATCAATCATAATCACTAGTGAACTACACATGGTTGATGATATTACTAGTTTATCTAGCGTGTCCTGCGTTGCATACAATCGATGCGGTGCGTATTCACGAAAAAGGACTGTCTTCCTCCAATGTGTACCCAACCATAAACATCAATCCCATTCTTAAAATCAATACAAAAGTATATATTATTATAAAAAATGTTTGACATGTTTCTGTGGACATTACGGATACTATTTGGAATTTTTGTCTGCGATGTCGTGACCGCTCGAGCCTGTGGATTTCTGAACATAACGCGCCAAATAAATGGAGGTATTTTGGATATAAAAATAATCTTTATGGAACAAAAGGAACATTTATTGTGTAACTGGGAGTCTCGTGAGTGCAAACATCCGAAGATCATCAAAGGTAAGCGATTTAATTTATCGCTTTTCTGACTTTCGTGACCAATCTACTTGGCTGTTAGCTGTTTATTATAATTTGTCTACTGAGAGAGATGTCCTTACATAAAGGCTTGTTATGCTTTCGCCAAAAAGCTGTATTGAAATCTGACACGCCAGTTGGATTAACAACAAGCTAAGCTGTGTTTTGCTATATTGCACTTGCACTTGCAATATTGCACTGCTGCTATTGCAGCGGGTGTTGATGAAAATTATCCCGCTAACAGGATGGGTGCATCAAGAAGTTAAAATCAATACATTGAAGTATATATTTTTAAACCTGCATATTTTGCTAAAAGAATTCCAGGTTAGCAGGCAAAATTAACCAGGTGAAATTGTGTCACTTCTCTTGCGTTCATTGCACGCAGAGTCAGTGTATATGCAACAGTTTGGGCCACCTAATTTGCCAGAATTATGACATAACATTGAAGGTTGTGCAATGTAACAGGAATATTTAGACTTATGGATGCCACTCGTTAGATAAAATACGTAACGGTTCTGTATTTCACTGAAAGAATAAACGTCTTGTTTTCGAGATGATAGTTTCCGGATTCGACCATATTAATGACCTAAGGCTCGTATTTCTGTGTAATTATGTTATAATTAAGTCTATGATTTGATATTTGATAGAGCAGTCTGACTTAGCGATGGTAGGCACCAGCAGGCTCGTAAACATTCATTCAAACAGCACTTTTGTGCGTTTTGCCAGCAGCTCGTTGCTGTGCTTCAAGCATTGCGCTGTTTATGACTTCAAGCCTATCAACTCCCGAGATTAGGCTGGTGTAACCGATGTGAAATGGCTAGCTAGTTAGTGGGGTGCGCGCTAATAGCGTTTCAAACGTCACTCGCTCTGGGAGTGGTTGTTCCCCTTGCTCTGCAAGGGCCTCGGCTTTTGTGGAGCGATGGGTAACGCTGCTTCAAGGGTGGCTGTTGTGATGTGTTCCTGGTTCGAGCCCAGGTAGGGGCGAGGAGAGGGACGGAAGCTATACTGTTACACTGGCAATACTAAAGTGCCTATAAGAACATCCAATAGTCAAAGGTATATGAATTACAAATCGTAGAGCGAGAAATACTCCTATAATTCCTATAATAACTACAACCTAAAACTTCTTACCTGGGAATATTGAAGACTCATGTTAAAAGGAACCACCAGCTTTCATTTGTTCTCATGTTCTGAGCAAGGAACTTAAACGTTAGCTTTTTTACATGGCACATATTGCACTTGTACTTTTACTTTCTTCTCCAACACTTTGTTTTTGCATTATGTAAACCAAATTGAACATGTTTCATTTTATTTGAGGCTAAATTGATTGTATTGATGTATTATATTAAGTTAAAATAAGTGTTCATTCAGTATGGTTGTAATTGTCATTATTACAAATAAAAAACATGTAAAAAATCAAATAAAAATCGTCCCATTAATCGGTATCGGCTTTTTTTGGTCCCACAATAATCGGTATCAGCGCTGAAAAATCGTAATCGGTCGACCTCTAGTTGGTACGTGTCAAAGGGTTAAGACTTTTCCTGGTAGATGTTTTCTAAAACCCCTTTTCCATTTGTTTGACCAGACATCAAAGCCTTTGCTTATTCCAATTTTTTTAGGAAGGAAAATAGTTGAAAACTTTATATGTCCGTTTTTTAAATTTTATATATCGACTCTTAGCGTTCATTTGATATGCTCCTACGAACTTCACATTGGTACTCATGGGTCTTTTTTTACATGGAAATGACCAGTAGCATTCTCCACCTGTGCCACCCAGCCCTCACCCAGTACTCCAGCCAGCCCTCCAGCCAGGGCTGTGACAGTTGAGAGGGAAGTTGGTTTACTTGGTTAGCATAGCGTTAGCTGGCCGGTTTGTTTACTTGGTTAGCATCGTGTTAGCTGGCCGGTTTTGTTTACTTGGTTAGCATAGCGTTAGTGGTCCGGTGGTTGGTTGCAGAAGAGCAAGGTGAGGTCCATTCAGGCAGGCTACACAGAAACGCACACCATCACGGTCACACACAGACTCTTAGATAGTTGATGACAGATACGACCCGCCACCCCCTCAGCTGTACATCTGGCCTTAATGGAATGCACTTAACCATTCACAATAAAAACTGAAACCTAGAAAAGCCCCAAATAAAAAAGTAAGAATGAGCGCCGTTGTCTTGAATGGCATGAAATCAATATTTCAATTCTGTCCCCTTTCTCTCACTAAAGAGTGAAATTCTGTTGTCACTGCCTATTTAATATAACTTGGAGCGACTCAGGGGAATTAGGCCTACTAGTTTAATCTAGCAAGAGAGGAGCGAAAGCTGATGCTACAGAAGTGGGTGTCTACTGTATTTATCAACTCCCAGCTGTACAGTAGAGTAGTTCATGAAGCAGATTGAGGTTAGGTTGATTAACGACACCCACAAAACCACGACAGTGTTCTCCTCCGCGATTAATCTAGGCAAGAGGCTCAGCGCAAAAGCGGTCCTTTTGAGTTCTATATGTACTGTTGTCCATGCTCAGCCTAGACATTTGGAGAAGGAAGAGCCGTGGCTACAGCTGTCCTGTCCGCGGCAGAGTTTGGAATCCACCAGCTTGGCAGAGAAGCTGGCATAGATCAGAAATACAATTCTTTACAGTTTGCAGGGAGCGGGGTTATGCACTGAACAGAGGAATAAGGATCTTCCCTCGCTATGAAAATCAGCAGAGTGCTCATCTACTAGATGGCTCTATTTGCTAGAAGACACCGAGGAGAGGAAGAAATGAAAGGACCAGGATGCATAATAAGGAGTGTTTAATTGTCTCCTGCAGCATTGTAAACTTGTAGAAGAGGATACACAAGTAACTGCCCTAATAATGGAAACACTTGAGTAAATGAGGGATACAAAGTACATTGAAATCAGGTGCTTCCACACAGTTGTGGTTCTTGAGTTTATTAAGAAATTGATATCCCATTACGCTTAGGGCCATGCATAAAAATGCTGGGGTGGCCATTATTTTGGCTACTATGGCTATGCCCCTATAGGATGACAACACCCCCATCCACAAGACACAAGTGGTCACTGAACGGTTTGATGAGCATGAAAACGATGTAAACCATATGCCATGGCCGTCTCAGTCACCAGATCTCAAACCAATTGAGTACTTATAGGATATTCTGGAGCGCCGTCTGAGACAGTGTTTTCCACCAAACAATGGAATTTCTAATGGAAGGCTGGAGTCGCATCCCTCCAATAGAGTTCCCGACACTTGTAAAAACCTATGCCACGGTGCATTGAAGCTGTTCTGGCATTTTGTTGGTGTTCCCTTTATTTTGGCAGTTACCTGTACATCGCCACACTGTTGCCAGGGTTGGGGCCAGGTAAACAGCGTCTCTGTGACATCACTACGACAACAAAATGACCTCCAAAAGGGGAGGGAACGAGAGACCCATGTTGGATCATAGCACGCTCGGAGGGTTGAGGCCAAGGTAACGAGAGGTGGGGGTGGAGACCGGGAGGGGTGTAGGATCCTGCAGAACCTCGTCTCCCTTCCCTGATGATGATGGATGCTGGTGACAAGATGTACCCGTGAATGGGATGAGGAGGTGGTCACATAACAGCTGGGTTCAGGCAGAGTCAAGTCACTCGCTAGCTGTGCTCCAACTCTTACAAATGTGTGTGTGCGTGTGCGTGTGTGTCGGTTATTCTATCCTTGTGGGGACCAACAATTTCCAAAGAAAATTATCCATTGTGGGGACACTTCCCACGTCCCCATGAGGACAAAAACTATTTAAGCTTAGAGGTTAGGTTAGGGTTATAATTCGGGTTAGGGTAAGGGGTTAAAGGTTAGGTTTAGGAGTTAGACTTAGGGTTTGGGTTAAGGTAAGGGCTAGGTTTAGGTGTTAGGGAAAATAGGATTTTGAATGGAAATTAAATGTAAATACCCACGAGTATAGAAGAACATAACGTGTGTGTGTATATGTATGTGTGTAGGGGATGGAGCTCTTCAACAGATAAATAAGACTCACTCTTTAACAATGGAAAGAACGTTTTTTTTTTTTAAACAGAACCCCCTTACACACGCCCCTTTCCGGACTCCTTTAACAAGCATCTGTGTCATAATCAGGAAAGTGACAAAATGTGTGTATGTGTGTGTGGGTTGGTTCTTCTATCTTTGTGGGGACCTAAAATCCCCAAATGTCTCCACAAGGATAGTAAAAACAAGGACAATTCTCCCTCGTGGGGAAATTTCCCAAATCCCCTTGGGGACAAAGCATTTTAGCAAAATTTCCACAAAATTGTCATTTATTATTATTTTTTTTAACCTTTATTTAACTAGGCAAGTCAGTTTAAGAACAAATTCTTATTTACAATGACTGCCTAGGAACAGTGGGTTAACTGCCTTGTTCAGGGGCAGAATGACAGATTTTTACCTTGTCAGCTCGGGGATTCGATCTAGCAACCTTTTGGTTACTGGCCCAACGCTCTAACCACTAGGCTACCTGCCGCTGCAACAGTCCCAAAAAGTAATAAACAAAATCCATTTCTAATATTTGTTTCCATTGATCCCCTAATGTAAAGGCCTGAAAAAACGTAATTATACAATTATTATAACATTTAATTTGACTTTTTCCCAATTTCATCTTTTTAGCTATTTCGGTAATGAGAAGACTAAGTGGGGTAAAGGGGATGTTTGAGAATTAGAACCTCATTATGAACATTACCAGTCAAAAGTTTGGACACCTACTCATTCAAGTGTTTTTCTTTATTTTTTACATTGTATAACAATAGTGAAGACAGCAAAACTATGAAATAACACATATGGAATCATGCAGTAACCAAAACAAACCAAAATATATTTTATACTTGAGATTCATCAAAGTAGCCACCCTTTGCCTTGATGACAGCTTTGCACGGTCTTGGCATTCTCACAACCAGCTTCATGAGGTAGTCACCTGGAATGCATTTCAATTAACAGATGTGCCTTGTTAAAAGTTAATTTGTGGATTTTTTTTCCTTCTTAATGCGTTTGAGCTAATCAGTTGTGTTGGGACAAGGTAGATGTGGTATACAGAAGATAGCTCTGGTAAAAGAGCAAGTCCATATTATAGCAAAACAGCTCAAATAAGCAAAGACAAACGACAATTCAACATTCATTTAAGACGAATTTAAGAAATGAAGATCAGTCAATCCGGTAAATGTCAAGAACTTTGAAAGTTTCTTCAAGGTCAATCGCAAAAACCATCAAGCGTTATGATAAAACTGGCTCTCATGAGGACCGCCACAGGAAAGGAAGATCCAGAGTTACCTCTATTGCAGAGGATAAGTTCATTAGATTTACCAGCCTCAGAAATTGAAGCCCAAATAAATTATTCAGAGTTCAAGTAACAGACACATCTCAACATCAACTGTTCAGAGGAGAATCAGGCCTTCATGGTCGAATTGCTGCAATGAAACTACTACTAAAAAGGACACCAATAAGAAGAAGAGACTTGCTTGGGTCAAGAAACACAAGTAATGGACATTCGACCTGTGGAAATCTGTGCTTTGGTCTGAAGAGTCCACATTTTTGATTTTTGGTTCCAACCGCCATGCCTTTGTGAGATGCAGAGTAGGTGAACGGATTATCTCTGCATGTGTATTTCTCACCGTGAAGCATGGAGGAGGTGGTGTGATGGTGTGGGGGTGCTTTGCTGGTGACACAGTCAGTGATTGATTTAGAATTCAAGGCACACTTAACCAGCATGGCTACCACAGTATTCTGCAGTGATACGCCATCCAATCTGGTTTGCGCTTAGTGCGACTATCATTTGTTTTTCAACAGGGCAATGACCCAACACACATTCAGGATGTGTAACGGCTATTTGACCAAGAAGGAAAGTAATGGAGTGCTGCATCAGATGACCTGGCTTCCACAATCACCCGGCCTCAACGCAATTGAGATGGTTTGGGATGAGTTGGACCGCAGACTGAAGGAAAAGCAGCCAACAAGTTCTCAGCATATGTGGGAACTCCTTCAAGACTGTTGGAAAAGCATTCCAAGTTAAGCTGGTTGAGAGAGTGTGCAAAGCTGTCATCAAGGCAAAGGGTGACTACTTTAAAGAATATAAATATATTTGGATTTTGGTTACTACTAGGGTTGCAAAGGGTCGGAAACCTTGTTTATATTCATCAAAGAAGTTAGCTTATAACGGTTAACCTTTTTTGTGGGATACACGATAGGCAATTCTAGGTCCTGTAGCATTTTTGGGATAAACTATCCCCAATTCAATGGATTTGCAACCCTCTGCATGCACAGTGCAATCTTCCATCACATGTACAGTGGATTCTCAAGATCTTGCACACTAATGAGATGCTATTTATCCCACACTACTACACTGTTTGAGCCAAGGACTACATGCTTTCTGGTAAGTTTTGATTACAATACTGGGTGGGGTGAATATATTTTATGACATACATAATTTTTTTGTTAACTAGTAAATAGTAGCCTACAACAAATGGTGTTTAAATCATTTCTAACTTGTTATCCATTTCTGCTAGTTAGTTTTTGCTACCATCTGGGTTTTAGCTTGTTTGAGCCTGCTAACTGAGGATTGTTAATTCACCTGTTTCGATACATTTTTCATTTTTCTTACAAAGGAGTTGTTTAATCTAAGTGTTTCACTATTTATCTGTACATGGAATTGTATTTGGGTTTTTTTGAATAATTTTTTTAATTTGCACTGGTGACAGGCAATGCTGCGAACATGAAGGCTGCTTGGTCTAAAGTGGAGGAGTCCTACCCTAACATCACACCCATTGGCTGTTCCTGCTAATGCATTGAATCTGCTCCTCAAGGACATCATGGCACTGAAATCAATGGATACACTCTGCAAGAGAGCCAAGGAAATGTTTAGGTATGTGAAGGGTCATCAAGTTATAGCAGCAATCTACCTCACCAAGCAAAGTGAGAAGAATAAGAGCACCACATTGAAGCTGCCCAGCAACACCCATTGGGGTGGTGTTGTCATCATGTTTGACAGTCTCCTGGAGGTGGAGGAGTCTCTCCAAGAAAGGGCCATATCACAGTCTGCCGAAATGGACAGCCCAATCAAGAGGATCCTCCTGGATGATGTATATTGGGAGAGAGTGGTAAGCAGCCTAAAACCTATTGCAGTAGCCATTGCACAGACTGAGGGAGACAATGCCATGCTGTCTGATGTTCAGAAGAAATCCGTACTGTCCTGCCCACTTCACTGTTGCTCAAAGCAGAGGAAACTGCAGTTCTGAAATACATCAAAAAGCGCGAAGACTTCTGCCTGAAGCCCATACACGCCGCAGCGTACATGTTGGACCCCAAGTATGCTGGCAAGAGCATCCTGTCTGGTGCAGAGATCAACAAGGCCTATGGTGTCATCACTACCGTGTCTTGCCACCTTGGCCTGGATGAGGGCAAGGTTCTTGGCAGTCTGGCGAAGTACACTTCCAAGCAAGGGCTTTGGGATGGAGATGCAATATGGCAGTCGTGTCAACATATCTCATCAGCCACCTGGTGGAAGGGACTTTGTGGATCTGAGGCTCTTTCCCCTGTTGCCTCCATCATCCTCCAAATCCCACAAACATCATTCGCCTCAGAGCACAACTGGTCCCTGTTTGGGACCACACACTCCAAAGCACACAACAGGCTGACCAGAACAAAGATAAAAAAATTGGTGGCCATCCGGGCAAATTTTAGGCTTTGTGAGCCTGACAACGAGTCATACTTAACAAGGTTGGAAAGTGACAGTGAAGATGAGGCCTCAGAGTCTGATGTTCAAGAGGTGGACATTGAGGAGGTCCAGGGAGAAGACATGGAAGCCTGAGAGGAACACAACCAAAGCTTTAGTTTCTAAACTATAATTTTACAGATGTACATTGAAACGTTTTTGGGCGATTCGATGGATCATTGGAGATCATTCAATATTCCCTTTCTTTTGTTGTTCAGTGAAATCATCCCATGTGAAGAGTCAACTCATTTAATTAAAGTTACGAATTTAACTAAATAGTTTTAAAAAATTATATTGGAAGGATTTAATCATTTGCAATTATGTCTACTTATGATAAGGTAAAAGGTTTATGTTTCTGTCTCCATATGCTATGGTAAATATATCCAATGCAAAAAACATCTAGATTTAAATGGTATTATTATTAATGTGCATATATTTCCATTAATTCCCATATATTCCCTTTAATTCCCACAGAAAGTTTACACCTCTGAATATTCCCCAAAATGTTCAACCCTAGTTA
This sequence comes from Oncorhynchus clarkii lewisi, assembly GCF_045791955.1. NCBI lineage: Eukaryota > Metazoa > Chordata > Actinopteri > Salmoniformes > Salmonidae > Oncorhynchus > Oncorhynchus clarkii. Next base: position 40,979,175 of record NC_092155.1, on the reverse strand, counting down.
CTACATGATTCCATATGTGTTATTTCATAGTTGTGATGTCTTCACTATTATTCTACAATGTAGAAAATTGTAAAAATAAAGAAAAACCCTTGAATGAGCAGGTGTCCAAACTTTTGACTGGTACTGTATGTGAATAAATTAACTTATTTATTTAAAAACAAATTTGAGTTTTTACAGGAATTTGAAAAAAATTGTTACGGTAAAGAGATGTCCACAGACACTGTTTGTACATTAGGTTTTTCTATCGTAAGATTTTAGAAAATTGCCCGAGAATTTAATCCGGATGCATTTCGGTAATGAGAACTTGGGGTGAAAGTGTACAAAATAAAGCCCCAAACTGGACATCTTTATCCTCAGAATACCAGTTGATTTCTGGAGATACACCATGGCTTCTTAACTCAATTTGCTACAGACAAGTTTAAAATGGATTTAATGAGAATCACCCATCCATATTACCCTACAGTCCAGAAACGAAAGACAATTGTGAAACTCTGGTTCCCCCAACAACCCCTACCTTCTCCCTGGGGCTCAAAAGGGGATGACAGCCCCCCCCCCCCCCCCATCCACCCAACAGGACGCAGCCAGCACTAACAGAAAGAGACCCCACATATCACTGACACTCACAGGCTCATCACTAAGTGGATCTGAATGGAGAAACACACACAGGAACAGACAGTCTCACTCACACACAAACTGTGTCGATTTTACTATATACAGTGCCTTGCGAAAGTATTCGGCCCCCTTGAAATTTGCGACCTTTTGCCACATTTCAGGCTTCAAACATAAAGATATAAAACTGTATTTTTTTGTGAAGAATCAACAACAAGTGGGACACAATCATGAAGTGGAACGACATTTATTGGATATTTCAAACTTTTTTAACAAATCAAAAACTGAAATATTGGGCGTGCAAAATTATTCAGCCCCCTTAAGTTAATACTTTGTAGCGCCACCTTTTGCTGCGATTACAGCTGTAAGTCGCTTGGGGTATGTCTCTATCAGTTTTGCACATCGAGAGACTGAAATTTTTTCCCATTCCTCCTTGCAAAACAGCTCAAGCTCAGTGAGGTTGGATGGAGAGCATTTGTGAACAGCAGTTTTCAGTTCTTTCCACAGATTCTCAATTGGATTCAGGTCTGGACTTTGACTTGGCCATTCTAACACCTGGATATGTTTATTTTTGAACCATTCCATTGTAGATTTTGGTTTATGTTTTGGATCATTGTCTTGTTGGAAGACAAATCTCCACCCCAGTCTCAGGTCTTTTGCAGACTCCATCAGGTTTTCTTCCAGAATGGTCCTGTATTTGGCTCCATCCATCTTCCCATCAATTTTAACCATCTTCCCTGTCCCTGCTGAAGAAAAGCAGGCCCAAACCATGATGCTGCCACCACCATGTTTGACAGTGGGGATGGTGTGGTCAGGGTGATGAGCTGTGTTGCTTTTACGCCAAACATAACGTTTTGCATTGTTGCCAAAAAGTTCAATTTTGGTTTCATCTGACCAGAGCACCTTCTTCCACATGTTTGGTGTGTCTCCCAGGTGGCTTGTGGCAAACTTTAAACTACACTTTTTATGGATATCTTTAAGAAATGGCTTTCTTCTTGCCACTCTTCCATAAAGGCCAGATTTGTACAATATACGACTGATTGTTGTCCTATGGACAGAGTCTCCCACCTCAGCTGCAGTTCATCCAGAGTGATCATGGGCCTCTTGGCTGCATCTCTGATCAGTCTTCTCCTTGTATGAGCTGAAAGTTTAGAGGGACGGCCAGGTCTTGGTAGATTTGCAGTGGTCTGATACTCCTTCCATTTCAATATTATCGCTTGCACAGTGCTCCTTGGGATGTTTAAAGCTTGGGAAATATTTTTGTATCCAAATCCGGCTTTAAACTTCTTCACAACAGTATCTCGGACCTGCCTGGTGTGTTCCTTGTTCTTCATGATGCTCTCTGCGCTTTTAACGGACCTCTGAGACTATCACAGTGCAGGTGCATTTATACGGAGACTTGATTACACACAGGTGGATTGTATTTATCATCATTAGTCATTTAGGTCAACATTGGATCATTCAGAGATCCTCACTGAACTTCTGGAGAGAGTTTGCTGCACTGAAAGTAAAGGGGCTGAATAATTTTGCACGCCCAATTTTTCAGTTTTTGATTTGTTAAAAAAGTTTGAAATATCCAATAAATGTCGTTCCACTTCATGATTGTGTTTGACTTGTTGTTGATTCTTCACAAAAAAATACAGTTTTATATCTTTATGTTTGAAGCCTGAAATGTGGCAAAAGGTCGCAAAGTTCAAGGGGGGCACTGTACCAGTGGTAGAAAAAGTACTTATTGTCATACTTGAGTAAAAGTAAATATACACTACCGTTCAAAAGTTTGGGGTCACTTAGCAATGTCCAATGTCCTTAGAATTTTTTTTGTAAATGACTATTGTAGCTGGAAACAGATTTTTTTAATGGAATATCTACATAGGCGAACAGAGGCCCATTATCAGCAACCATCACTCCTGTGTTCCGATTGCACGTTGTGTTAGCTAATCCAAGTTTATCATTTTAAAAGGCTAATTGATCATTAGAAAACCCTTTTGCAATTATGTTAGCACAGCTGAAAACTGTTGTCCTGATTAAAAGAAGCAATAAAACTGGCCTTCTTTAGACTAGTTGAGTATCTGGAGCATCAGGATTTATGGGTTCGATTACAGGCTCAAAATGGCCAGAAATAAATAACTGTATTATGAAACTCACCAGTCTATTCTTGTTCTGAGAAATGAAGGCTATTCCATGCGAGAAATTGCGAAGAAACTGAAGATCTCGTTCAACGCTGTGCACTACTCCCTTCACAGAACTATGCAAACTGGCTCTAACCAGAATAGAAAGAGGAGTGGGAGGCCCTGGTGCACAACTGAGCAAGAGGACAAGTACATTAGAGTGTCTAATTTGAGAAACAGACACATCACAAGTCCTCAACTGGCAGCTTCATTAAAAAGTACCCGCCAAACACCAGTCTCAACGTCAACGGTGAAGAGGCGACTCCGGGATGCCGGCCTTCTAGGCAGAGTTGCAAAGAAGTCGCCCCATCCCAGAGTCGCCACTTCAATGTTGACGTTGAGACTGGTGTTTTGCATTTACAACATTAACAAAGTCTACACTGTATTTCTGATCAATTTGATGTTATTTTAAAATGGACAAAAAAAGTGCTTTTCTTTCCAAAACAAGGACATTTCTAAGTGACCCCAAACTTTATAACGGTAGTGTACTTAATAGAAAATGAAAGTGACCCAGTAAAATATTACTTTGAGTAAGTCTAAAAGCATTTGGTTTTAAATATACTTAAGTATCAAAAGTATAAATCATTTCACATGCCTTATATTGAGCAAACCAGACAGTACGACTTCCATTTGACTTGTATTTATTTTTACGGATAGCCAGGGGCACACTCTAACACTCAGACATAATTTAAAAACTAAGCATTTATGTTTAGGGAGCCTGCCAGATCGGAGGCAGCAGAGATGACCAGGGATGTTCTCTTGATAAGTGTGTGAATTGGACAATTTTCCTGTCCTGCTAAGCATTCGGAAACGTAAGGAGTACTTTTGGGTGTCAGGGAAAATGTATGAAGTAAAAAGTACATTATTTTCTTTAGGAATGCAGTGGAGTAAAAGTGAAAGTAGTCCAAATATAAATAATAAAGTAAAAAATTCCCCCCAAAAACGACTTAGGTAGTACTTTAAAGTATTTTTTACACCACAGATAATTATCTCAAAATGTTCTACTGCTTGAGCTCATGTTCCTCTTTGCAACAATTTTCCCTATATAAAGCCTTGCCTATATTACCATAAATGACCAGAGATCACAAACGATTTATAATGAGAAGCACATTCATTATTTTGTATTGACGTGTGGTCCCGATGTGGGTAGTTGATCACCTGTAAAAGATGAGAAACGTGTATTAGAGTTTGGGGTTGGAGCGACGGCATATGGTTTGGTGCAAAAACCTATTGTTGTGCATCTCCAAGGTAAAACGTTACTCTTCCTAACACGTATAACAGTTCCAACTGTGATGCGAACATGTTTATCAAGAGAATTAGGTAAAGCTGTAGAAATGTAAAGGATTTACCTTGTTTCCCTCTGTGATTGAAGAGGGGTTTCTGTTCACTTCCTGTTCGGAGAATTGACAGGCAAATGAGGCCCATTAGAGCATGGTTTTTCCATTGACGGGTAATGCGGTAATAGGTTATCCTGGAGGGACGTACAATGGTCATACCCCAAAGTGTATCTATGCTAAGGAAATGTTCAAACCTTTATTGACATGTGTAACTTAAGGTTATTAATGTGGGTTTATCATCTGAGGATGTGTATTTTGAAATTCATGCAATTGAATGTTAATTGGGTACCCTGACGCAAAACTGATTCTCATTTGCTGTTGCATCATGGGTATATGTATTTAAGCACCTGTCATTTCCTTATTTGTTGGACAGGACAGGTGGGAATGCTGCTGGGTTACAGGCATATTTGCAACCTGGGTTTTTCTTTTGATAGAGCTCTACATATTTGGATCCAGATGATCTTTGATCAATGACCAGTTTGTTATTTTCTTTTGTAAATATCTGTACGGCTTTGGCCAGTGTATTTTGTCAGGCTGCAAATAAAAAGCCTCACCCTGTGCAAGAAAAGTCAACATTTGCCGTTGCCTCCTCACTGTAAAAATCCAACCACTGGGTCAAACTTCACACTCAAAAATATTGTGGAGCTCCTGCATCTAAATACAAACAGTATCGGCACCCAAATTGAGTACCGGCCCCTACTTCAGTCCAAGTCAAGCACTGATCATATTTAGAACTTTGATGATTCAAGAACATAAAATGCCATTAAAATACGGACATACCTTTAACGATGAGAAAAATATTGTGATATGATATTTTGGCCATATCGTCCAGCCCTATACACATTTACCCCTCAGGGAGGCTAACAACGCCCTGGGCTTGGGAGAGAGAGGCTTTGAAGAAGACTCCAGGTAGCAACATCAGCTAGTAGTCTCAGAGCAATGCAACATGTAGAGAACACAACACAAACCCCTTTCACCACTCCTCTGCATCTCCCCTGCTCTCCTCTCTTCCAACTATCCCCCTCTCTCCATTCCTCCCTCCCTACTTCTGACCAGCTAAATATTTTATCAACTGGCAGAAGAACCTACAACCCCCAAGGCCAGGGGCTCTCTTTTTTTTCTTCCTTTATAGAGGAAAGAGGGGGGCAGTGAAGTGCTTGTGATTGGTCACATTGAAGCGGTTCTCTTCTCTTTCTCCGTTCGTCTCTCCCATTCTCCTCCCCTCCTCTCTCGCTCTCTCCATCCGTGTGCATAGCATTGTGTGTGTGTGTGTGTGTGTGTGTGTGTGTGTGTGTGTGTGTGTGTGTGTGTGTGTGTGTAGCACGCTGCTCGGTTCAGAACTGGATGAACGACCTTGAGCGCAGGGCTGAGTTGCCGTGGCAACAAAGCTTCGCCCAACCAGTAACAGCTGGATGCAACAGCACTCCCTGAATTTTAGCGGGAGTCGCCACGTTAATAAAAATGACACTCTCCTCCTCCCCCCTCTTCTTTCTCCTATTTATCCCGCCCTCCCTCCCTCCCTCACACGTATGTAGACCTGTACTCTCAGACAAAAGAAAAGAGCAACTCTGTCCAAACCATTGACTGATCGTCCACCAGTGAGTCAGAGTAGGAGGTAATGCATTGGTTCCCGTGTCTATAAATTGGTTGCATAAAAACATTTGAAAAATAATCAAATACGTAGTCATTAAACGGTAATACATGCCACTTATTTTACCTCGATTAAAATATTCATGGGGAGGAACCGAAATGAGGGAAACGCAGGGGGGAACGTAATTAGGTCATGCATATATTAATGAATATTATTGAGTAACTGAATCATTTATTGTCAATCAAAGCGGTCCTACAGCCCTTGGCCATTAAAATATGTGTCATTATTTAGTGTTGTGCTGTTGGTCTGTGGACAGGCAACACGGAGCTGACAGGAGAGTCGAGCTGGAGGGAGCAGGACATGGTGGAGGATGTCACAGACTTGGTTCCAACCAGCTCCATCTGGAAAGCATTCCAGCAGAGCTCGCTAGCTAGCGTCACACAACACACCCGCACCAGGCAGGCAGGTACAACACCCACATGAGACAATGCCATCCCATCCACACACACAGTCGCATACATTCACACGCAAACATGTGCTTACAAAACACACACACACACACACATCCTTGCATGTGCAAACACACACAGGCACACACGCACCCCTCCCAAAACACACACGGATGCACAATACATACTTGGAAAAACACAAAACGTCATGTATATTCAAATCACCTTCTCACCTCCCAGTCATTTAAGAGCAGACAACTTATTTAGCCTGAATTCTGCGATTCAGCCTTAAAGGGGATTAAGACTTAGAATTAAATGAATTATGAGTAATGAAAGAGAGAGAGGGGAGAGATGGAGTCTGGGATAGCGAGGGAGAGAGAGGCAGAGCAAAAGAGGGAAAGCAAGTGATGGAATTGGTACAAGAGAGGGGGTGGGAAAAGAGAGAGAGAGAGACATTTGGCATTCCTCTCACAGGGGAGACAGACGGCTCAGTAAAGATCAGAAACCTGAGGACATGAGGTGTACTGGAGGCACTGGCTGGAAATAAGGAGAAGAGAATCACATACAACAGCCTTTCCAACTGTCCCCTCTCCTCCTGTCCTGTTTCCTTCCTCCATCTCAATCAGTCCTCTCTCTCTCTCTCTCTCCTCTCCCCCTCCCTCCTACAGGGGCTTCTTAAGCGCACCACATTTTAAACAGCAGCGATCAACAAAACAGGCATTTTTGGAAACCGGAAACGAGTTGTTAAAGATAGTTCTACTTCCGACCTTAACCGGCGACACTCAAGTGCATGCTGGTCTGCCTTCCGTGAACTTTCAAAACCGGTTTACCAGGGAACCTACTTTCAAAACCACACGTGCACACGCACGCATGTATGCACACGCGCACAAACACACACACACACAACTCCGTCGGCAACCTGACACCTACTGCTTCTGTAAGCCGTAAGCACACACATACCGCAACCATTCAAATGGACAAATATTCAACTGGGCACAGAGACTTTCATTGCGGCTGTGCTCAGACTCCACACGCAATCTTCTCTGAAACACCCCGTAGCGGTCCAGCCCGTGCCAAGCAATCTTCTAACTTCAGACCTGATCGCAAGAGCCAGCCGCTAAAATGTCTTCGGTACAGAAATGAGTGGCTAGTTCAGGGTTTGTCAGTTTAATGCTGCTCACTTAGGAAGTGAATGACTTGGCAGTGACGCAACAAGTAGTCTTTTCTCTTCTGTGCTAGTAGAAAGACAGGGAGATAAAGGTCTGCCCTGGGCATAGACCTCAACGTTATACACCACAACTAGATAGAATTAGCTGCTACTGTTGTCAGTCTGTCAGTCTGTGTGTGTCTGTGTGTATTGTGCATCCCAGACTAATCTGCATTTAAGCAATAAGGCATGAGGGGGTGTGGTATATGGCCAATATATACCACGGCTGTCAGCCAATCAGCATTCAGGGCACGATCCTCCCAGTTTAATTGAATGCTGATTGCCTGACAGCCGTGTTATATCAGACCGTATACCACGAGTATGACAAAACATTTATTTGCACTACCTTAATTACGTTGGTAGCAGGTTTATAGTAGCAATCAGCCACCTCAAGGGTTTGTTATATATGGCGTAGTGCCTAACAACAGCCCTTAGCTGTGGTATATTGGCCATATACCCACACCTCCTCGGGCCTTATTGCTTAATTAGAGGTCCAAGTGACAGGACAACCCAAAAACCTGTCCTTATGGAGAAGGGTACTGCCTGAAAATACCCAAAACCTCAGGCATCAGGACGGCCACCTCTCTCTGGTTTAGAGAGAGGCAACGCAACAGATCAGCTCATCACACTGCAGCTGGGGGAGACAGGGGCACTGTCACACACACCATAGAGCGAGCAAGAGAGAGGCCGACACATCCAAACTGAAAAGAAAGAGATGTGATGAACAAACTTGCAGCAAAAAGAGCAGGAGGAAACAGACAAAAAGGCGAATAATGAGGTAAAAAATTCCAGCAGGTAGTGTCACGCTGGAATAAAGGGTCGGGAGACAGGCGCAGGAATGCGTAATCGTTTTTTTTACTATACCCAAATTACGGCGTGCCGTGTAAAGGCACGGGGACGAAGACCAAACAAACACGTAACAAAACACAGGGTTGAAACACAAACAAAAGAGCGAGGAGTACCTCGAATAAATAACGAGACCCGTAATCATCTGCACAATCCACAATGGCACGAAAGCCAAAGCACAGGTACTCACACGAACCAACGGACATTGGAACAATAATCGACAGGACAATGGTAAACCAAGGACACACTTATACAATTACTAATCACTGGGAATAGGGGCCAGGTGTGCGTAATGAAAGTTCCGGAGGGATCTATGACAGGTAGCTTAACCTGAGCCACTTCCCTGCAGGGACTCCAAATACAAACACCACCCCCCCCCCACCCCCACCCCCCGAACCAACACACACACATCCCCCCTTGTCTCCTCCCCATCATCCCAGACTAGTGTAGGAGGTCCCCACTGCCTCCTCTGCTTAGCACCCATTGCCTATTCTCCTCCATCCACCCCTCACCCCCACAGCCGGACCCAGTCACTAACATCACCCCTGCCCTCGACCCCCCTTCTTCTATTTAGCAAACACCATGCATCACTGTCACCCCCCCCCCCCCCCCATCCAACTACTATCCCCAACCCCCATCTGGGGGCCTATAGGCCCAGCAGCCTGTCTATGTCCAGTCTCCCTGCACCACCTCAATTTAGGAGCCCTCTGTAAGCCAGCGTGGAGGGGAGAGGTGGGGCAAGTGTGTGTGACTGCGAGGGTGTGAGCGTGTGTCTGTTAATTGAAGGTTTGGCCACAGAGAGACATCACTGTAAAATCTGCCAGCGGGGCGCTGAGGAACAAGACGCTGTCTGCCCGGCCGCCACACCCTCTACTCGGCCCTCTACCCAGGCAACACAGTCACACAGCCAGGTCATCCGGGAACAAAGCCGGAGACACAGAGCTAAATTTAAACCGAGGCTTTTATAATTAACTCAACCTTATTGCCCTGGCCCTGCTGCCTGCAACACACCTCATAGACTCTCTCTTTGACACATGGAGACACTATATTAATAAGCAGAAGGACAATATATAAGATCATAGATGTTTCTATAATAATTCAAGTAAAAGAACTATGCAAGGGGATGGTTATATAAATAGGGATTGGGGGAGGGTCATGAAAGACAGGACCTTTAGAGTAGATTAACTATTTCACACACACACACACACGGCAAGTTGCAGCAAAGTCTAAGATGACACTGGCATACATGTGAGACGGGAAATTAAACGAACCACGTTGGGCTCGGGTAAAGGAAACATCGACACTATCTGCACATTGTCTACTGTATCCTGGGAGAGCACTGTCTGACTTGCACACCGCACGTCTGTCCCTTATTGGCGTTCGGACCCTTATCATGTGAACCAGAATCACATCTCTGCACAGTGCACACCTCCTAAAAGTATCCATGTACAGAGTTATGACCTATCACAACCCTTCCCCGTCGCCCCTTCTCCAACAGCGATGGGCTTCATGGACTAAATGACGGAGCAACAATAAACATTAAATTCACAAGAATATACTCCCTTAGTTAACATTTGACAACACACACAGACTAGCGACATTATTTATTTTTTATTCAAATCATTCCGTTGATTCTTCAAACATTGTGCAAGGAACCAGTGGGGGGCGGGGGATAATTTGCCGTTTTATATGGAAACTCGTGCTATTCTACACATTTTACCAAAATTATGCCTTTTTTTAAAGCTAAAATAGGCCATAACTCTGTGTGATGGCTGTGACAACGGAACTGGATTAAGAGCTGTCTTGTTTGCTAAATGAACAAATGAAACAGTCCGTGACACGGTGCATAACGCCATAGAAGCACTGTGACATACGCCTCAGTGCAGTCATATTCGTGGCTTATTGGGGGTGTCGCTTTCAGTTCAATATTTTTGGGCAACGCCAACCTGTAAGAGAATTCATCCCAGTTCCGTTTCATCAAATCTGACGAACCCAGTGCACCACTTGCTAGGAATTCTATCTGATGATGTTTGCATGTTCAGGTAAAAAGACAAATCCTCCCCTGTTTGGAACACTGACAATTAAAGAGCACAACAAATTCAATCTGATTGGGTGGCCCTGTATCTAACTTGAACATAGACGAGCAACATTTGCAGCTGGCTACAGTGTATCAATAGTAGGATGGGTATCACACGTAGGCTGCGACGTACCGACATACACTGACACCATGTAACAAACTCGAGCAGCAATAACAATGTAATAATGGAGCAACACACAGCAAGGCTTCGCTGTAAAGTTAAATCTCCTTCGGTGAAGTAAACCTTGACTAGAGGTGTGTGAGTGAGAGAACTAGAGAGCGAGAGCTAGAGAGAGAGAGAGAGGGAGAGAGATAGAGCGCATTTACATTTGACTTGGTTAGACTTTACCCCTGCGCCGCCGGGCGACATGAACTTACCGAATGAAAGCAACATGTCCTAGGCTAGTTTACGAGTCAGAAAATACTGTCATTTATGTCGTGTCGTCCGCGCCAAGTGTGCCAGAACATAAACAGCACTTTTTTTCTCTCTCAACCTTGTCCTCTTAGTAAGTTAGAAAATGTGTCCCTTCAAGTTCCAAACTAAAGGGCACTTTATTTTCAATTCCTCGGCTATGACCATTCATAGGTTCAAAGCCACTATGCCAGAGACCATAGGGTTCAGCGCGCTATACCCAAACCAAAATCCATGACCTTGGCTTGGACCTGGAGTTATACTTTTAATTTGCTGTCAAAATAAACGGGAATATGCACAGTGCCCGTGTGTGCGGCGCACCAACCTGTATTGTGTTATGAAGAGTGTATAGAGTGCTACTACACATTAGTGGACAACAAAGTCCGTCCAACGGAACGACGGACAATGCCATTCGTGCGCAAAACCGAGCTTGGTATAGAAGGAACGTGTAAAGGGGAAAACGTCGTAAACTCACCAAATCGATGTATCTCTGTGAGCGCACCGATATCTTCTTCGTTTCGCTATTAACTCTCCGCCATCTTCAGCGCTGTGTTTGTTTAAATGGGAAACACTCCCGAAGCCCAAGAAGCCAGCTTGTGGCTGAGCGTTGGGGTTTCTGGGTAGAGTAGTTTTATTCCCCGTCGAACACTGTTCTTTTCGCTAGGGCAGACCTCCCGGATACGGACTACAACTACGTATGCCCCCAAGAGGAGATCTCGAGTTCTGGTGTAGACGGCTGACAGCGACGATATTAGAGCAGAAAAATGCCATGGTGTTTATTTTTAGTTAACATGAGGAGCACTTGAAAAGCAAACAGTGACTTGTTGTGTGCAAATGCCTGTATTACCTAATAGGCTGTTCTGCTATCATCTGCTCTAACATGGTCATGACGATTTGCAGAAGGGGTGTGGATTGGTCATAATGTCTAAGTAAACTTATAACATTTACAGCAGGGATCATCAACTAAATTCAGCCGCTGGGCCGATTTTTTCATGAGCGGATGGTGAGGGGGCCAGGAACATAATTGCTAATAATTTGTAGACTTCAAATTGACTGCAAGAAACTCAAACATTATATAATATTTCACTAAAACATAATCATTTCAAACCTTGCTTGCGTTTGCACATGATCACGTATCTCTTTATTTGTTATGAGTGGTAATACTTTGCAAGGTGCCATATTCAATCAAACCACTTTAACCGTGATTTTGAGTTTGATTGAACTGCTATTAAATAACATGATGCTTTGATTTAGTCTGGCAGTCTTTACGCCTTAGTGAGAGCTAACTCTGAATTGCTAGCTGTACTAATATTTTCTGGACCTGGAAAGGGCTGCGTGGTTTCATTTTGTATCTGTAGAACAGTGGGACCTCCAGGCCTGTATGTCTTATAGATGAGGCCCATATGTGGACTCAATATGGGGAAGCTGGCAGGGTCAGTGTGGACCGGTGGCGTCAGAGCCTGCATGGTGGCCTGGGGACTGGGGCACAATCTGCACAGTCGGCCCAGAACCTGTACCCCTGCCAAGAAGAGACAGGGTAGGATAGCACCAACCCGTCACCATGGTGATACCAGGCAGGCAGGGGAGTAGGCACACACACAGGCAGAGCAGAGAGTAAGGTTTCAGCTGTGCCAGGGAGGGGTAGAGATTGAGGGAGGGAGAGCGATAGGAAGAAAGTGAGAATCAGGTAGAGAGAAGGAGGAGAGAGTGTAAAAACAGATATGGAGTGGCAGAAAGGCTGGAAGATGGGTGAAGAGGGACACAGATGTATTGCTATAATTGAGTATTTAGTATATTGTATTTACTAGGATCCCCATTAGCTACTGCCAAGTACTCTTCCTAGCGTTCAAACAGCGATAAAACAATTACATCACAATAAATCAAATGAAACAGCCTACATCCTACGTAAAACAACGCATCATACAATATATAATTATATTATTAATCTATTAATACACATGTACAATATAAAATCCACAATACCACAACATTACAATGTACAATCTGATTTCACTGCTCGCTTGAGTTACTTGATGTGTAAGAGAGTTCCATGTAGACATGGCTCTCTGTAGTACTGCACATTTCCTAGAGTCTGTTTTGTACTTGGGGACTGTGAAGAGAACCCTGGTGGCATGTCTTGTGGGGTATGTATGCGTGTTTGAGCTGTGTGTTAGCTATTTGAACAGACAGTTTGGTGCTTTCAACACGTGAATACCTCCCACAAATGCAAACTAGTGATGCAGTCAATCTCTCCTCTACTTTGAGCCAGGAGAGATTGACATGCATGTTATTAATATTGGCCCTCCGTGTTGATTTAAGGGCCAGCCGTGCTGCTCTGTTCTGGGCCAACTGTAATTTTCCAGTAGGACTTGTTTTGTTGATTGAGTGAGTGTGAGAGGAGAGGGCGAAAAATGGTTGGAAATACAGAAAACAAGGCAAGGAGGACAATGAGAGAAAAGGAGAGAGAGAGAGGGCAAGAGAAATAGAGGGAGAAACAGTGAGTGATGTGAATGTGCAGGGTGGGTGAAGGTGAGGAGGGAGAGAGTGATAGAAAACATTAAGCAGAGCCAGTCAGAGAATTACCCAGAGAGAGAGAGAGAGAGAGTGCTAAAAGAAAGAGAGTGAAAGAGAGGCGACAGAGAGCGAATGGGGAGGAATGAGCAGGAGGAGAACAGGACTTTGCAATTAGCCTGTCCTGGGCATAATCCACCAAGTCAAGGAACACGACCAGAGGAAAAGAAAGATGCTTGTACTATGTCTCCTTTCAAACCTCTTTTTTAAGAAAAAGAGAGAGAAAGAGAAAAGGGGTGGACGTGTGACACTGCAGAAGTTACATCAAGTTTTTAGTGATGAAAAGTGTCCAAGTGAAAACTGCAGCTCAAGCAGCAGCAGCAGGCTGGCAAGCAGCACATTTTCTGAACATGTCCCAAACAGCTTCGAACAAACAAGACACACGCTATTTATACCGCCGGAGAAAGGCCTTCAATTATGGTACTTCTTTTAGGAAGCAGTGTCAGCACAAACAGACTGGTACTTGATAGCTTCTCGGCGTTGAGGACTGTGTTGCCCGGCGAAAGGTGCCTCAGGAACATCCTGATTCTAAAGTTAGTTTTTCTTTGGATTGACCTTCTCTATTGGTTCCCATCTATATATGTGAATGAATCATTGCTCGCGTGAAGTTATTTGGTGACAACTCTTCAAGCCTAAAAGTATATTTTATTGGATTTGCTGATGAGGTTTGTCGTCTGTTTATGTGTGTAACTGTGTGTGTGTGTGCTCTCCTCTCCATTTTCTCTACAGAACTAGGGGTGGGCTTGAGTCTTGTCTTCCCCCCCTCCCCCATCACCACACAATGCAGAAAGCCAAACCACTATCAGTGCTTTTGTCCATACTCCCCCATTAAAGCGAGAGGGCACAGAGAGGGGGAGAGGAGGAGGAGGGTGAAAAAGAGTCATCTGTCATGAAAAATAATATGTCTGAGAGAGGTTGAAAAAGATGTCCTTAAACCCAAACCCCTAACCCTAAACCAAACCCCTAACCCTAATCGTAACCCTGACCCTAAACCTAACCCCTAAGCCTAAAATAGCCTTTTTCCTTGTGGGGACCGGTGAAACGTCAGCACATTTCCCTGTTTTCTCCCTGTTCTACTATCTTTGTGAAGAATTCTGGTCCCCACAAGGACAGTAAAAACCAAACAAACACGCACACATACACACACCTCCTTCCTTTAGGATCCTTCGTAGTCGAATATGAGATATCACGGGTCCGGGTTGTGGTGTGGGTCCGGCTGGCCATGGGTCCGGAAATGGCTAAATAGGCCAACCCGTGGCCTGCAGATCTGGTCGCAGTTGGTACAGCGATGGTTCCTCTTGTGAACAGGGCTTGTCGTTACTGGCAAATGTGTCTGTGTTTTAATGCATGCTCTTTTTCCAGATAAGTGCTGCCTTCTTTCGGCCTCCAAGAGTTGGTGGTTTTGGTCCTGACATGAGGATCCCCCCCCCAGTTGTTTTGATCTATATTGCATTTCTTGAGGCGTGCTTTGAGGTCGTCACGGTAACTCTTCCCCCCTGACCTCCAGGGGCACGGGATCTATCCCTGAGCTTGGGATTAGAAAACTTGTTTAGGGAGCCTCGATTTGCTCATCCTCACGAGGTGACCGGCCCGTCGGAGGTGATGTTTCCTAGGGGTGACTTCTATACAGGGGGAGTTGGTTTTCTCCAGGACTCCGATGATGGTTTGTCTGTCTTCCCAGCTGATGTTAAGCGTTATCCTGAGGCGGCGTTGGTGAAATGTTTCGATGGGGTCCAGGCTTCCAAACTGTATAGCAGGGTAGGAATGATCGCACGCGCACACACACACACACAAACTGTGGTGGAAAACTGTCCTATACCCCCCACCTTCATAATCACATACGCGCATGAAACTGAACAGGCAAAGAGCCCGGGTCTGTATCAAACACATGTAGAGCAGAATAAGTCAAAGAGCAGTAATTGGATAGAGATGTCCCGGATGTTACTGAGACAGAATCCTGGAAGTTTTCAGTACTGCAGTGACAGTGAGAGGGAGGGAGGGGAATAGACAGAGAGAGGCTGTTTAACATTCCAAACAGGTAGAGAGAATTCAGGAGCAGCAGAGCAGCCAGTGGCACACACAGGTATAACGCACAGGGGCTCAGTGGGAGGGAGAGGGGGAGGCAGAAAGAGAGAGTGAAAGTACAGAGGAGATGGATGGGTTTGGAAACGTCCACTTGCACACAGGTGTCCTGTAGGGAAAAAGAAGGGGAGGGGGTAGAGAGTAGTAGGAGATTGGTAGAGAGAGGTGTTAGGCGCTATTGAAAATACATGTACTAGCCGATTCTACACCACCCCAGGTTTAAACCAGAGCAAGGGGAGCTCTACCTAACATTACAATACAGGTTCTTAAATCTGGTGGAAACTCACACTGTTTACCCAGCGAAGAGGCTTGAGACCAGAATAACATTATGATATTTTTTTGGGGAAAAGTCTCTTTTTAAAAAGGTATCAAATAATAAAAGTGATAAACAAATTAAATATAAAATGAAAAATAAAACAATGAAGGTACAATATACAATAAAGATAAGTCCTTAGATTGTTGACGCTGACGCTCTCACAGTAGTATGGGCCCGTAGTGCAGATCAGCAGTAGTGCACTTGATAATTGGACCGTGGCGAGAGTTCAGAGTTCTAGGGGAGTCGCGTCAAGGCCACCCACAACATCCGCATAGGAACTGCGAGACAGAGAAAACTGGTGACTGTATGACATCTGAATCACTGAATAACTCTGTCTGTCAAATCGTCAGGAACACTAGCAAAGCAAAATGCCCTCGGACTAAACCAAATAAATATAGTAAGGGTGCCACAAAGAGAGGAGACAGTTCAAACAATAACACAATCAAAAACCAAACAGTCGCTCCAGTGCTCACTCCCTCCGCGAGTCGACACGCATTCAAAACGCACACACCTGTAATTCTACCACCAGCTAATAGTAGGCTACTTCAGCAATTTTTGGCCTCATCTTCTTCTATTACGTTCGCCTCCACACTTCAACACACACAACGTTATCTTGGTGTGGTAGCTAGCTGGCTGCAATGTTGTAGTAGCGTTTGGTGTCGTAATGGCTGTGCCGGAGCGTGGAGCGGGAGCTCGGGTTGGTAGTGAGTGCGGGAGGAGAGAGAGACAGGTTTAGTCCATTCCTCATTATAAGGGGCCCGCTCAGGACGGACTTAATAGCATAAGATTGTTATATCGTACCTTAATCACAATAACCCTCTTTTGCCACATATGACAGAGGGACAGGTACACTCTTAGATAAAAAGGTGCTATCTAGAAACAAAAAAGGGTTATTTGGCTGTCCTAATAGGATAACCTTTTGAAGAACCCTTTTTGGTCCCAGGTGGAAACCTTTCGGATTCAATGTAGAAGCCTTTCCACAGAGGGTTCTACGTGGAATCCAAAAAAGGATTCTAACTGGAACCAAAAATAGTTCTACCTGGAACCAAAAAAAGTTATCCTACGGGGAAGCAGGAGACCCCTTTTAGAGGCCATTTTTATAAGAGTGTAGAGGCGGAGAGAGAAAAAGAGAGCGAGCGTGGGGTGAATAGAGAAGCTTGCAGGGACTCAGGTGTATCATTTTGAGGGAAGGAGCTAGATGAGGGAAGACACAAAAGGGAGAGGTGAAAAGCAGGGGGTGGGATAGATAGGAGAGTGGATAGGAGTACAGAGGAAGAGAGAGAGAGCTGACAACACAGAGAAAAAGATGGATGGAAGGATGGGAAGGTGTTGTGCGAGGGGTGGGGGGGTGCGAGGGGTGGGGGTGAGTGCGAGCGGTGGGGGGGCAAAAAAAATCACCTTTCTATATAAAGTGGGCTAGTACACCAATGTGTTTGACATGGGCAGGAGCAGGCCTGCGAGCTGAGGGGGAGAGAATGTAATCTTCCTTATGTGATATTTTTTCCATTACCTTTTCGCCAAGTTTAGAATTGTAAACTATTGCGAGCACCGCTCCACATCACGTGATATACACCACAAGGGGAGAGAAGAGAAGAGGGAGAGAGAGAGAGAGAGAGGAGAGAGGAAATGGACAGAGGGGGGAAGAGAGGGACCTGATTAACTCAAACTAAACTGTTTATCGTACAGCAGAGTGTGTCCAACTCCAAACTCCCACAACAGAATAGATAAGAGCGTACTATGAGTGCACCGCTCTCCAAGAGCTCTCCCATATATAAATATCACATGTTTTTCTCTCGCTTCCACCCCAATCCCATTATCTTTTATATCAATAATGCAACAGAAATTTTTAAAAGATTTTTGTTATTTAAACAACACAAATTATTGCAGTTTTACCATCTCACCACCAGGGGATGCTGCAGCACCAGCAGCACCTGTACTTCCCGCCGCTGTGTGGAAGGAGAGACAAAACAAGGAGGGCTGATCATCTCTCTGTCACCCATCTATTCATAGTCTCAGCTACCATCCCACCACTGCAGGCACCTCTTACTGCAGGCACCTCTTACTGCAGGCACCTTTTACTGCAGCCACCTTTTACTGCAGCCACCTTTTACTGTAGCCACCTCCTGTTGCAGCCTGTAGAGCCAACATCAGCACAACAAAGCCAAATCAATAGGACTTTATGATTATAGCAGATCAATCAGATTATTATTTATTTTTTTCATTTAACCTTTATTTTATCAGGGAGTCATACTGAGACCAAGGACTCTTTTACAGATGAGCCCTGAATTACATAAGTTACACACATCAAAATAGAACATACAAAATGTGAGCAGAAAGCAAAACAAGGTCTTAAAGAACAAACCCATTCATCAGTAATAAGGTCCTCAATCAGATTTCTAAATTGACCTAGAGGCACCAGAACATCACATTTAAGTACATTTTGAAGATTGTTTCGCAAATAAGCTGATTTACCTAAATCAGTAGAGACCAAAGGGAATTTCTAGACTTAGCCAGCCCTGAGACCCGGGTGTGGTAACTCGTATGTCTAAAGACTTAGCCAGCCCTGAGACCCGGGTGTGGTAACTCGTATGTCTAAAGACTTAGCCAGCCCTGAGACCCGGGTGTGGTAACTCGTATGTCTAAAGTGTCGTTATGACGTTAGGTGCAGTGGGACCTCTTGTAAAAGGGTTGAAAATGAAAACATAGCCATGTCTCAATCTACGTGACCTCAAAGAGGGCCAACCAACTTTCTGGTAGAGAATGCAGTGATGAGTACTAAAATGGTTGCCTTTAATAAAGGGCAGTGCGCCATCGTCTAACTGCTTTAATGAAGTGGCAGCTGCGTTCATATAGAAGATGTCGCCATCGGTCTAGGACCGATAGAAGAGTCGACTGAATAATCTGCTTCCTGCTGTTTAGCGAGAGGCAGGACCTATTTCTATAGAAGAAGCCCATTTTTATTCTCAGCTTCTTAGCTAACTCATCAATATGCTTTTTAAAAGACAGCTTTTCATCTTTCCAGATGCCCAGACATTTGTAAGCAGGGGCACCATCCAAAGTACATATGCATAAATCTTCAGAGTTATTTTGATGTGCTCTAGAGAACAACATATACATCGTTTTTTTCCTGTTTTCAATACTCATTTCTGGTCAATTAAGTTTTCCTGTAATCCAACGAAGGCAGACTGTAGTTCAGATAGAGCCTGGTCAACCATGGGGGCAATAGCACACACCGTAGTTCAGGTTGCAATTTTTATTTTTTTTACAGACAAGTTGATATTAATATAAACAGTAAACATGAGAAGATGAATGTTGCAATAGGTCCATCCTCAGAAACTGCCTCTAGGGACTCCCATGCGGTTGTTCTCTGTGAAAACACACTAAACTAAATGTACAGTATGTGAACAAGTTGGATTCAAGGTTCGTCCTTACTCATGGAATTTTAGGCATACGTTTGCCACAGGAGATTATTACACGGATTTAAGGAGTTAAAATCAACGGAAAATATAAAAAGGGCACAGCCAAACAAAACAGCACACATAGAAGCAGTGAGACTGGGTCTAAAACCAACACCTGACCTTACTGGTGCCGTCAGCTGCCAACGCAGCTGGCCATGCCACTGCTGTGTGTGTTGTGTTGTGTTTGTGGTAAATATTCACGGTGCCAGATGCACAGTTTGTTATTGATCCCAGCTGCATGGACATGATCACACACACTTGCCGGCACGTACAAAGACACATGCACGCACGCAACTTGCACACACACACACACACACACACTCACAAACATACACGCACAAAACAGACTTCCCATGGTGCCAAGTAATTAACAGTGTCTGTTTTTTTGTTTTTTGTTTTGCTCTACTTGTCAGCATTCCAAACAGGACATTATTTGTTTTTGAACCTAAGCACTGGTACTTGACTTGGGCAGGAGCTCACCGGAACTGAGTACCTGGCAACTCACATTTTCTTCCGCTTGAGTTCCTGCACCTCCCATAGAATATTAGCTCAAATGCATTGAGGAGTTCCTGCACCTAAATATAAATGGTACCGGCACCTATTTCAATCTAGCCAACTTGACACAACTGTGGGAAGCATTGGAGTCAACATGGGCCAGCCTCCCTATGGAACGCTTTCAATACCCAATCCATGCGCCAACGAATTGAATTATGATGATTATTTACCCTGAAAAAAAATTCTAAAACAAAAACAATCAGCTTATCAATTTCAAAATAATGGGCAGGTCTTGGCAAGTGTCACTTCGCACGGATACTATGTGCTATCGCTGTGTAGGCTAAGCTACACTGTGTAGGCTACTCACCGTTAGCAAGGTAGTTCAGACTCACTAGCCAACTTGGCTGGCAAAAACAAGTAAAATTGCAAACAATTTTTTTTCAAGAGACAGTGATTTTGCCATGAAGGGCCTCCAGTCCCCCTCTGTATCAATCACTGATTACATTGACCTAATCGAGGGCCTTAAAGACAGTTTCAGTACATTAAGAGACAATGATCAGCACCACAACAATGTTTTATTTCAACACTTTTAGAAATCATGAAGCATGCTTCTCACTTCAACTCGCTGAGACACGATTATCAGTCCAGTGAAATAAAAATCAAGTTATTTCAATTTATTCTCTGATGTGCCTCGCAAGTAACAGGCTACAACAACTGATCTATTACGTTTCATCTTATAGCTTAGCTTGAGACTCGAGTTTTGAAATATAAGGAACTCTACATTAATTACAATAAGGGGTAGGCCTACTTGGAGAAAAGCGGATTTCTCTTCTTATATATGGAAATAGGCAAATGCGGAAAAACTATATTTATAGCGGAGTGCCTGGATACAGCCCTTTAGCCGTGGTATATTGGCGATATACCACAAACCCCCGAGGTGCCTTAAAAATATATGTTTTGTCATACCCATGGTATATGGTCTGATATACCACGGCAGTCAGCCAATCAGCATTCAGGACTTGAACCACCAAGTTTATCATTGGAAATATAACTTTAGCCTGTGCTTCTACTCCCATGCACTATAGTTAGGCCCTATAACCAGTCTATTGATCATTTAATTGATATCACACAATACATTGTAGGCACACTTGATCCCCCGGACCCAGCAGAGAATTGCACTTGGCTTGCATTTCGACTCATAAAGTGATCTCAACTAAGAAGGATGATTTGAGTGCCCAAATTTTGGTCAACCTACACTTTTGCTGGCCCTGTCATCAATGGATTTCTGCCTACGCCACTGACACGTGCACGAAGGCACGCTCGCACGCACACACACACAGTCATAATGTAATGTAAGCTCTAGATTGAGGAGAGTTGCTCATGCAGTTTTGGAGTGGCAGTGTCCTAGATTCAGAGCACTGCCATGCTCCCACCCCTCCCTTCTCCTTTCCCTCTTTTCCTCTCCTCCCTCAACTAAACTCGTTCCGTCCTTCCCCTTATTTCCACCCCCTCATTTCTTCTCTTTTACTGTGGTTGGTTACATGATAAATAACCTCTCTCCTCACAGTTATTCTATCCCTGCCTACCTTCCACCCACCTTTCTGTTCTCCTCTCCTCCTTCATTTTAGTTCTCCCTCATTCTCTCTCTCCCATTGGCTTGCTGGCTGGACACTGACACTGATTCGCCACATCCCCCTCCTCACGGCACACTGGAGCCTTAAAGGAAAATTCCACCCCAAAACGATCTCTTGGTATTTGTTTTATTAGTCCATTGTTGATATAGTCCCAAAATCTTTTGCATGTCAGCAATCAAGTTTTGAAGATATATAACTTTCAAAATACAGAAATACAGCCGGTATACACTCTTAGAAAAATAGTTCTAAAGGGGTTCTCCGGCGGTTCCCATAGTGATCCACTCTTACATGCTGACTATACCAGGCGCGTACATCCGTGTGCGCATGTTGATTTTGTCTACCCACATCAGAGGCGATCAGGACACACAGGTTGAAATATCAAAACGAACTCTGAACCAACTACAGTGCCTTGCGAAAGTATTCGGCCCCCTTGAACTTTGCGACCTTTTGCCACATTTCAGGCTTCAAACATAAAGATATAAAACTGTATTTTTTTGTGAAGAATCAACAACAAGTGGGATACAATCATGAAGTGGAACGACATTTATTGGATATTTCAAACTTTTTTAACATATCAAAAACTGAAAAATTGGGCGTGCAAAATTATTCAGCCCCTTTACTTTCAGTGCAGCAAACTCTCTCCAGAAGTTCAGTGAGGATCTCTGAATGATCCAATGTTGACCTAAATGACTAATGATGATAAATACAATCCACCTGTGTGTAATCAAGTCTCCGTATAAATGCACCTGCACTGTGATAGTCTCAGAGGTCCGTTAAAAGCGCAGAGAGCATCATGAAGAACAAGGAACACACCAGGCAGGTCCGAGATACTGTTGTGAAGAAGTTTAAAGCCGGATTTGGATACAAAAAGATTTCCCAAGCTTTAAACATCCCAAGGAGCACTGTGCAAGCGATAATATTGAAATGGAAGGAGTATCAGACCACTGCAAATCTACCAAGACCTGGCCGTCCCTCTAAACTTTCAGCTCATACAAGGAGAAGACTGATCAGAGATGCAGCCAAGAGGCCCATGATCACTCTGGATGAACTGCAGAGATCTACAGCTGAGGTGGGAGACTCTGTCCATAGGACAACAATCAGTCGTATATTGCACAAATCTGGCCTTTATGGAAGAGTGGCAAGAAGAAAGCCATTTCTTAAAGATATCCATAAAAAGTGTTGTTTAAAGTTTGCCACAAGCCACCTGGGAGACACACCAAACATGTGGAAGAAGGTGCTCTGGTCAGATGATACCAAAATTGAACTTTTTGGCAACAATGCAAAATGTTATGTTTGGCGTAAAAGCAACACAGCTGAACACACCATCCCCACTGTCAAACATGGTGGTGGCAGTATCATGGTTTGGGCCTGCTTTTCTTCAGCAGGGACAGGGAAGATGGTTAAAATTGATGGGAAGATGGATGGAGCCAAATACAGGACCATTCTGGAAGAAAACCTGATGGAGTCTGCAAAAGACCTGAGACTGGGACGGAGATTTGTCTTCCAACAAGACAATGATCCAAAACATAAAGCAAAATCTACAATGGAATGGTTCAAAAATAAACATATCCAGGTGTTAGAATGGCCAAGTCAAAGTCCAGACCTGAATCCAATCGAGAATCTGTGGAAAGAACTGAAAACTGCTGTTCACAAATGCTCTCCATCCAACCTCACTGAGCTCGAGCTGTTTTGCAAGGAGGAATGGGAAAAAATGTCAGTCTCTCGATGTGCAAAACTGATAGAGACATACCCCAAGCGACTTACAGCTGTAATCGCAGCAAAAGGTGGCGCTACAAAGTATTAACTTAAGGGGGCTGAATAATTTTGCACACCCAATTTTTCAGTTTTTGATTTGTTAAAAAAGTTTGAAATATCCAATAAATGTCGTTCCACTTCATGATTGTGTCCCACTTGTTGTTGATTCTTCACAAAAAAATACAGTTTTATATCTTTATGTTTGAAGCATGAAATGTGGCAAAAGGTCGCAAAGTTCAAGGGGGCCGAATACTTTCGCAAGGCACTGTATATTAATTTGGGGACAGGTCGAAACGCATGTAACATTTATGGCAATTTAGCTAGTAAGCTTGCTGTTGCTAGCTAATTTGTCCTGGGATACAAACATTGGGTTTTTATTTTACCTGAAATGCACAAGGTCCTCTACTCTGACAATTAATCCAGAGATAAATTGGTAAACCGAGTTAGTTTTTAGTAATCTCTCCTCCTTCAGGCTTCTTCTTCTTCTTCTTTGGACTTTATATGGCGGTTGGCAACCAACTTTAAGGTGCATTATCACCATCCACTGGACTGGAGTGTGGATGGCAGTTCCTCTTTTAATCACCCACGTGTGTATATGGTCCTAAAAACCAATGAGGAGATGGGAGAGGCGGGACATGCAGCGCATGAAGCATCACAAATAGAACCAAGTTCTACTTTTTGCGCCTACGACGACATTTTGGATGCAATGATTGAGTAACATGTATGTGTACATTTATTTTGCAACGCCCGCGCATGTAACACAAGCAGCGTGGTCAGCATGTTAGAATAAAAGGCCCTATCTAGAACCTACAATGGTTGTTTGGCTGTCCCCATAGGAGAACCCTTTGAATAATATTTTTTTTGTTCCAGGTATATACAAAAGGGTTCTCCTATGGGGAGCACCTTTTTTCTATGACCGTATCACTGAGACACACAGATTAAGATCCCTTTATTGGTCAACAAGGTCCAACTGAAATGCTGATTAAACAGCTTAATAGTGGGGTATTTGATCTGGGTATGTGCCAGGTAACGGGGTAACGTCATGTTTCCCTCTTACACCATACCCAAACTGGACGCGCGCGTGCGCCATCGTGAGCAAATTGATTTTGTCCCCTCCACACCAAACATGATCACGACACGCAGGTTGAAATATCATAACAAACTCTGAACCAATTATATTAATTTGGGAACAAGTCGGAAAAAATTTAACATTTACGGCAATTTAGCTTGCAAGTGCTAGCTTATTTGTCCTATTTATCTAGCTTGCTGTTGCTAGCTAATTTGTCCTGGGATATAAGCGTTGAGTTGTTATTTTACCTGAAATGCACAAGGTCCTCTACTTCAACAATTAATCCACACATAAAACGGTCAACCAAATCGTTTCAAATCATCTCTCCTTCTTCCAGGCTTTTTCTTCTATGTACTTTATATGGCGATTGGCATCTAACTTTCATAGGTGTATTACCACGACCGACTGACCTCAGTTCAGCTTTCAATCACCCACGTGGGTATAACCAATGAGGAGATGGCACGTGGGTATCTGCTTCTATAAACCAATGAGGAGATGGGAGAGGCAGCGTTCAGCATCACAAATAGAACTGACTTCTATTTTAGCACTTGGCAATGCAGATGCTCGTTGGCGCACGCGAGCAATGGGGTGCAATGATTGAATAACATGTATGTGTACATTTATTTTGCAACACTGCAAGTGAAGTGAGTTCGTAAAAACTGAAAGTATGCATCTTATAAACAGTTTTCACATACAAACTTTATATATGTCTGAAGTCAGAATCAAATAGTCTTCGCTAAAATAACATGGTCACTGTGGTAGAACGTTCATTTTGTATGCCGACTTTCAGAATTAATCAAAGTCCCATTTCATATGTGGCCATTTAGGGAAATTGTTTATTTTCTAACTATTACATTGACCTGACTATACACAATAATCACATTAATATGTGCATGTTACCATTCTTATTAAGTTCACCATCAAGTTCGTATGTTATGAATTTCGAGATAGTTATGAATTATTTGAATACATTTTTTCTAAGAAAACCAGACAGTATCTCGTGTGACCACTATTTTCCTCATGCAGTACGACACATCTTCTTAGCATAGAATTGGTCCGGCTTTGATTGTGGCCTGTGGAATGTTGTCCCACGTCTATTCATTGGCTGTGCGAAGTTGCTGGATATCGGAAGGAACTGTAACACGCTGTCGTACACGTCGATCCAGATCATCCCAAACATGCTCAGTGTGTGAAATGTCTGGTGAGTATGCAGGCCATGGAAGAACTGGGACATCTTCACCTTCCAGGAATTGTGTACAGATCCTTGCGACATGGAGCTATGCATTATCATGCGGAAACGTGATGGTGGCGGATGAATGGCACGACAATGGGCCTCAGGATCTCGTCACAGTATCTCTGTGCATTCAAAATTATTAGAACATTAGGTACATTATTTTCAATATTAAATTATTAACCTATCATAGTTAATATAAAAAAAATGTTTTTACAATGTACTAATAAAACTAACGGTTTCTTTTTATTTTCTTGTTTTTTGCAAAAACTAAACATCCAGAGAGCCTCTGTATTGCCCAAACCCCCTATTTAAATGAAATGGTTCGGTCCTGCCCCCAAACCAGGCGCAATCGTGACTTGCTAGCAGTGAATTGCGAGTGAGGAGTGCCAGTGGAGCATGATGTCTCAGCTTCCTAAAGTAAAATCTGGCACCCAAAAACAAAAAGAAAGAAAAGAAAGACAGGAGAGAGAAAACTGTCACCCAATTTGGTGGTTGTTGTCTGTGAGTGGTGGAAATGAACCTGTTAGCTTAGTCCATAGTGAAATAGGCTACTTTTGCTCCCCTAACATTAGTTACTTAATATCTTCACAGAAAATGCAGAGTGTTTACATTTCACTCCTCTTTTAGCCGACATTTAATCAATGCAGGCAGGCTATTCATACCAAATCAGTTGGCCCTGCCCCTGCCTGGTACCAGGCCCAACAGATGCAGCTTCAGGCTCAGCAGCACCGTCTCCCCATCCCAATACCCCTGAACCAGCCCTACTCCCAACTAAAGAAGGAGGTGAACAGCATTGTGTTGAATGGCATGTCAGTTGGCATAATTGCAGATACTGCAATGCATTGAGGACAGGAATGTGATTCTCCAGTCAGGAAAAATCTCACTTGACACAGAGGCAGCCAATACCAGAGCCTTAAAGGAAGAGATGCAGGCTCTTAGAGATGGATGGGAGTCTCTCCTGTCTGAGGCGACACTGATTTCTAAGCAAATTAATGTTGCACCTCAATTTAGCAAGAAACACAGCCACCAGAGGAAAAGGGAGAGATTCCATGATAAGACCTCTCAAGAGGACACAGCTCAGGACAGTGCAGCAATGGTGTTTCGGAAACACAGTGTTTTTTACTGCTATGGACAATATCATAAGTGACTTGGACACCAGGTTCCACACCACTGCTAAAATTGTAGAATAATTTTCTGCTGTTCTGAAAGTTGGGCAGATGAGTGAGGATAAAGTCCCTTCTGTGTGCCAACCACTGATCAGTAAGTATCCCAGAGATCTTACACCTGGTATTGATGGCGCCGAAGAACATGGCTGACGTTTTACATTCTCCCAAGCAATTGTGCTATTTTGGTAAAGAACTTTCTGGACATCAGAAAAGCGATTACTCACCGCGGACTGGGAGAAACTTTTTCCTTTAACGAGTCCGACGAGAAGGATATCCTGCTTTCACTGGAACAGGCCCAGATCCACATCTTTTACGTGAAGAAAAGACACAGGAAAAGAGGCAGCAAATCGGGCACCCTTCTGAGAATCCGGAGAAGAGCGATTAAACTCCCATTGCCTTCCATTCTTCTTGCTAACGTGCAATCATTGGAAAATAAAATTGATGACCGACTTAAGATTATCCTACCAACGGGACATTAAAAACTGTAACATATTATGTTTCATAAAGACGTGGGTGAACGAAGATACGGACAATATAGGATATAGGATTTTCCATGCACCGGCAGAACAGAGACGCTACCTCTGGTAAGACGAGGGGTGAGGGTGTGTGTCTTTTTGTCAATAACAGCTGGTGCGCGATGTCTAATATTAAAGAAGTCTCAAGGTATTGCTTGCCTGAGACCACACTATCTACCAAGATAATTCTCATCTGTATTATTCGTAGCTGTCTATTTACCACCACAAAGCGAAGCTGGCACTAAGACTGCTCTCAACCAACTCTATAAGGGCATAAACAAAGAAGAAAATGTTCACCCAGAAGCGGAACTCCTAGTTGCCGGAGACTTTAATGACTGCAAAATTAAATCAGTTTTACCAAATTTTTACCAGCATGTCACATGTGCAACCAGGGGGGGAAAAAATCCTAACGACCTTTATTCCACACACAGAGATGCATACAAAGCTCTCCCCTGTCCTCCATTTGGCAAATCCAACCATAATTCTATCCTCCTGATTCCTGCTTACAAGAAAAAACGAAAGCAGGAAGTACCAGTGACTCGCTCAATACGGAATTGTTCAGAAGACGCGGATGCTACTAGGACTGTTTTTCTAGCACAGACTGGAATATGTTCCGGGATTCATCCAATGGCATTGAGGAATACACCACCTCAGTCATCGGCTTCATCAATAAATGCATCGATGACGTCGTCCCCACGGTGACTGTACATACATATCCCAACCAGAAGCCATAGATTACAGGCAACATCTGCATCTAGCTAAAGGCTAGAGCTGCCGCTTTTAAAGAGCGGGAGACTAATCCGGACTCTTATAAGAAATCCCGTTATGCCCTCAGAAGAACCATCAAACAAGCAAAGCGTCAATACAGGATTAAGATTGAATCCTACTACACCGGCTATGATGCTCGTTGGATGTAACAGGGCTTGAAAACTGTTAAGGACTACAAAGGGAAACCCAGAGGAGAGCTGCCCAGTGATGCAAGCCTACCAGTAGAGCTAAATGCCTTTTATGCTCGCATCGAGGCGAGCAACACTGAAGCATGCACGAGAGCACCAGCTGTTCTGGATGACTGTGTGATAACGCTCTCAGTAGCCAATGTGAAAAAAACCATTAAACAGGTCAACATTCACAAAGCCTCCTGGGCCAGACGGATTTAACAGGACGTGTACTGACATTTTCAACCTCTCCCTGACCGAATCTGTCACGTTTCTTCAAAATCGAACCCAGAAGCAGACCAGGACAAGGAGAGTAGGAAGAAGGTGAGTATTTATTTACAAGTGAATGTGAATGGGTAGATATATCCAGGTGGCCTAGCGGGTAGCGGTGGTGAGTTGATGGGAGTAAATAGGTGGATCCAATGGAGAAGCGGAATCCTCCGACGACCAGGCGGGAATGGGGTAAATGATCCGGGTGAGTAACTGAAGACAGAACAAACGGAGGTAAGTTCAAGGCAAGCAATACGTAACAAACAACAAAACAAATTCTATCCAACATGAGGCTGATACTCTGGCACAACATACTGTTCATGGCTAACGATCCGGCAGGGAATGGATGTCAGGTCCGGGCTTATGAAGAGGAGAGATGATGATCAGGACCAGGTGTGCAGATAGCTGATGGGATACAGGTGCGCGTAATCAGAAACCCCAACTGGCTACATTGCCCGGCAACCAGACAGGGTGCGTTCCAGGACGCCGGAAAAAAACTCTCCAGGACAGAACATAGGCAAAAAACAGACTCAGGAAACGGGATTCGTGACAGTACCCCCCCTCCGACGAACGCCACCGGGCGGACTACCCGGAGCGCCAGGGTGGAGGCGCGGTAAAAGTCACGAAGCAGGTCATCGTCAAGGATCTGACGCCGAGGAATCCAACTCCTCTCCTCAGGACCATATCCTTCCCAATCCACTAAATACTGGAACCCTCGACCCAGCCGTCTGGAGTCCATGATGCGGCGCACCGTGTAGACAGGACCACCTCCGATCATCCGAGGAGGAGGAGGACGAGGAGGAGGGGGTAACAGAGGACTGAGGTGAACCGGCTTGAGGCAGGAGACATGAAAGGTGGGGTGTACTCGAAGCGTTGCCGGCAATTTGAGTCGGACCACAACAGGGTTAATGATTCTCTCCACCACGAACGGACCAATGAACTTTGGTGACAGTTTCCTTGACTCAGTCCGTAGAGGAAGATCCCGTGTAGCCAACCACACCTTATCTCCGATGGTATAAGCGGGAGCAGGAATACGGCGACGATTCGCCTGGATCTGATACCGGTCAGAAACTCTAAGGAGGACCTTCCTGGCCCGATGCCAGGTCCGGTGGCAACAACGAATGTGGGCCTGGACAGAAGGGACCGAAAGATCCCTCTCCTGAGAAGGAAACAAGGGAGGTTGGTATCCGTACAGGCATTGGAAGGGGGACATCCCAGTGGCAGATGAAGGAAGGGTATTATGGGCATACTCGACCCAGGGTAATTGAGATGACCAAGAGGTGGGATCAGAGGAGACAAGACAACGCAGCGTGGACTCCATCTTCTGGTTGGCTCTCTCCGCCTGACCATTAGATCGGGGGTGAAATCCAGATGTGAGACTGACTGTAGCTCCAATGGCCAAACAGAAGGATTTCCAGACAGCAGAGGTAAACTGAGGACCACGGTCAGAAACAATGTCACAGGGCAACCCGTGGACCCTGAACAGGATCTCGGACATCTCAGTGGCAGAAGGCAGCTTGGAGAGGGGAACAAAGTGGGCAAACTTGCTGAATCTATCCACAATGGTCAGAATAACCGTGTTACCAACAGAAGAGGGCAACCCCGTGACAAAATCCAGGGCCAGATGCGACCAAGGTCGCCGGGGAATAGGTAGGGGTTGAAGAAGCCCAGAGCTGGCCCGATTGGTACTCTTATTCTGCTCACAAACAGGACAAGCGGCAACAAACCTCTGGGTATCTTCTCCCATGGCAGGCCACCAAAATCGTCTGCGCAGTAACGCCATAGTCCGAGCAACACCAGGGTGACAAGCTATCTTGCTGGCGTGGGACCACTGAAGGACAGCAGAACGAACCGACTCAGGCACGAACAACCGACCGGGTGGACCGTTATCGGGCCCGGGCTGTGTCCGAAGAGCCGCCATCACCTCCTCCTCAATCCTCCATGTAACGGCTCCCACGACAACGTTCTGGGGAAGAATCGTCTCAGTCTTGGCCCCACTCTCCTGCGTCTTGGAGAACATCCGGGACAGGGCGTCCGCCTTCCCGTTCTTCGACCCAGGTCGGAACGTTAGGGAAAAATTGAAGCGTCCAAAAAACAAAGCCCACCGGGCCTGACGGGAGTTGAGACGTTTAGCCGATTGCACGTAAGCCAGATTCTTGTGGTCAGTCCAGACCACAAACGGTTGCTCCGCTCCCTCCAACCAGTGACGCCACTCCTCCAAGGCAAGCTTCACAGCGAGAATCTCCCGGTTACCCACATCGTAGTTTCTTTCAGCTGGAGAAAGACGACAAGAGTAGAAGGCGCAGGGATGGAGTTTACCGTCAGTGGAGCTACGCTGGGACAGGATGGCGCCCACCCCCACATCAGACGCATCCACCTCCACAACGAACTGACGGGAAGTGTCAGGTTGAGAGAGAATCGGGGCGTTGGTGAATCGGCTCTTCAAATCTAGAAATGCTCGGTCTGCCTCAGGAGACCAACAGAACTTTCTGGTGCAAGACGTCAGTACAGTTAAAGGGGCGGCCACCCGGCTGTAATCACGGATAATCCTCAGATAAAAATTTGCAAACCCCAGGAATCTCTGGAGCTGCAATCTCGTACCGGGCTGGACCCAATCCCGAACCGCCCGAACCTTCTCTTGGTCCATCTTGATCTCTCCCCTGGAGATGATGTACCCGAGGAAGGACGTCGTGTGGGCGTGAAAATCGCACTTCTCAGCCTTCACGAACAGACGGTTCTCCAATAACCGCTGCAGCACCTGCTTGACATGCTGAACGTGGCTAGAAAGCTCCTTCGAGAAGATGAGGATATCATCCAGGTAAACGAACACAAAAATACCAATTATATCTCTCAGAACGTCATTCACCATACTTTGGAACACAGCAGGAGTGTTGGTCAGTCCAAACGGCATCACCTGGTACTCGAAATGTCCCATCGGATTATTGAACCCAGTCAACCACTCGTCCCCCTCTTTGATCCGAACCAAATGATAAGCATTACGTAAATCAAGCTTCGTAAAAACCGTAGCACCCTGTAAAGAATCGAAAGCCGAGCTCATCAAGGGCAGGGGATACTTGTTCTTGACCGTAATATCATTCTAACCCCGATAATCAATACACGGTCGAAGAGAGCCATCCTTCTTGTTCACAAAAAAAAATCCTGCTCCCAGAGGTGATGACGAGGGCCGAATGAGACTTGTAGCTAGAGACTCCTTGATGTAGGTCTCCAAGGCCTCACGTTCAGGTCGAGAGATACTGTATAACCGTCCCTTGGGAAAGGCGGCTCCAGGAAACAGATTAATCGCACAGTCATAAGGTCGGTGGGGAGGAAGGGACTGAGCCTTCTGTTTACTGAATACTTCACCCAACTCGTGATATGTTTCTGGAACCAGGGACAAATCAGGAGGAGCAGAGTCACTGACCTGACTAGAAACGGCAGGAGAACAGGCAGTCCTAAGACAGTTAGCATGACAATCAATGCTCCAACTAGTTACCTTACCCGTCACCCAATCAAACGAGGGATTGTGTTCCTTCAGCCAGGGGTAACCAAGAACCAGAGGAACATGGGGCGAGGACAGAATGAAGGAGATAAACTCTGAATGATTCCCAGACAACAACATCTTAACCGGTTCAGTCCTCATAGTGATCCGTGCCAGACTACTGCCGTTCAGAGTGGTTGCTTCAATGCCTTCCGGCAATTGCTCCTTGGAAAGCCCCAGCTGTTCCACCAAGTCGGCATCAATAAAGCTGCCATCGGCACCTGAATCGATAAAAGCGTTCATCTCTAAGCTCTGATCCTTATTCATAAGGGTCGCAGGAAAACGGGGTCTGACAGGATTCTTGAGAGGTTGAATCTGGCTCGCTAAAATTCCTCCCAAAACTAGCGAGCCGGGCAGTTTAACGAGCGCTGTGGACAAGCGGAGATGTAATGTCCTGAGCTACCACAGTAGAGACAGCTGTTGGTCTCACGTCTACGTTGGCGCTCCTCCTTAGTTAGCCCGTGTCGCCCCACTTGCATTGGTTCAGGATCTGGTGGCAAGACCCCTCCACTAATCCCGTGTGGGGAATAACGATCAATACGTTCTGGTTCACTTCCTGAACCGAATGGTAACCGAGTTGCTGATTGATTGGATGGGCCCCACTGCTTCTCCCTCCTTCTCTCTCGGACTCTATTATCTACCCGAATAGATAAAGTGACCAAGCTGTCTAGGTCACTAGGCTCTGGATAGGATATCAGCTCGTCCTTGAGTTGCTCCGACAACCCCTGGTAAAAAGCTGCTTGTAGTGACTCCTCATTCCAACCACTCTCCACAGACAATGTCCTGAACTCGATCATAAAGTCTGCCACACTGCGAGCTCCTTGGCGAAGAGTGAACAAACGTTTAGCTGCGTCCTTACCTCGGACTGGATGGTCAAAAAGCCTTCTCATCTCTCCCGTGAATTCCTGGTATGAAGCCATGCAGGTCCCCTGTCGTTCCCAAACGGCTGAAGCCCATTCCAGAGCTCTTCCACGCAGCAGTTCAATAACAAAGGCTATCCTAGCCTTGTCAGTGGCGTAAGAATGGGGCTGCAGATCAAACACTAACCCACACTGCATAAAAAACTAACGGCATCTTCCCAAATCCCCTTCATATTTATCAGGCGTCGGTACCTTGGGTTCACGGAAGGAAACCGCATCAGACACGGCAGGTGAGATGGGTGAAACAGGTGGTGAATGAATCGCCAGCAAACTGAGCTGATCCTGGATTTGTGTCAAGCTAGCAGATAAGTTCTGGATTGCAAACGCTATCTCCTGTAGCGCCGTCTTGTGTTGTCCCAATGTCTTCCCCTGCTGGGTAATGGCATGGCAAACGGAATCCAGGTCCGCTGGGTTCATTCTTGGCCGGATCGTTCTGTCACGTTTCTTCAAAATCGAACCCAGAAGCAGACCAGGACAAGGAGAGTAGGAAGAAGGTGAGTATTTATTTACAAGTGAATGTGAATGGGTAGATATATCCAGGTGGCCTAGCGGGTAGCGGTGGTGAGTTGATGGGAGTAAATAGGTGGATCCAATGGAGAAGCGGAATCCTCCGACGACCAGGCGGGAATGGGGTAAATGATCCGGGTGAGTAACTGAAGACAGAACAAACGGAGGTAAGTTCAAGGCAAGCAATACGTAACAAACAACAAAACAAATTCTATCCAACATGAGGCTGATACTCTGGCACAACATACTGTTCATGGCTAACGATCCGGCAGGGAATGGATGTCAGGTCCGGGCTTATGAAGAGGAGAGATGATGATCAGGACCAGGTGTGCAGATAGCTGATGGGATACAGGTGCGGGTAATCAGAAACCCCAACTGGCTACATTGCCCGGCAACCAGACAGGGTGCGTTCCAGGACGCCGGAAAAAACTCTCCAGGACAGAACATAGGCAAAAAACAGACTCAGGAAGCGGGATTCGTGACAGAATCTGGAATACCTACATACCTACATAATACCTACATCATCTAGGATCTGACAATGATAAATAAAATCTCTTAATTTTTGCCAAATTTTTGCAGGCCTTCTCGTGCAGCTGCAACTGCGAGTACATTTGTAATTCAAGACCTGTCTTGAGTTGGGCTCTGGGGTGGTGCAATTGTCGAGTAAGTGAGCTTATGGTTGTCTAGGGGTATGGGTTGAGTGTGTGTGGGTGTATGTGTGTATCCCACAACTGTTGGGAAGAAGTAAAAGATGTTAGGGACAATAGAGGATGATCCACAGCTATATATAATACAAATCGAGGTGAGGGCGATGGAAATGCATTTGGCAGTTAACCTACTTCAATTCGGTAAATGGCACTGTGTGCTCTTTCCAAAGGATGGATCCCAGTCGGTTATGGGTTATGGGATACAGGGGGTTGAGGGTGGTCTGCCGGCCATTGGGATAACAAACCAACCTCGGGATGAGGAGGGCTTTTAGCGGGTGGAATAGTAGGGACCAATTGGAGGTTTACTTAGTAGAAAGGCAAAGATCATGGTACAGCTATATAGACACTCCATCATCATGTTACTTTTTAATGGTACGTTTACAAACATATATTTTGATAAATAGAATTGAAAGTTGTGTCTCATTATGGTAAGTGGTGAAATAAGTATAGCCAGTTACACTTGTAATGGCCTAGCAGATAATAAGAAAAGACAATCAGTATTTACCTGGCTAAAAGAGAATGAATATAATATCTATTGTTTACAGGAAACCCATTCAACAGTTTTAGATGAAGTTTTGTGGAAAAAGAACTGGGGGCGAAATATACTTCTCCCATGGGTAAAGAAATTCAAAAGGGGTGATGGTTTTAATTAACAATAATTTTGATCCAAATGTGCAAATTGTCCAAACAGATCCTCAAGGTAGATGGATTATTTTAAATATGTTATTGGACAATAAACAGATATGGCTTATTAACCTATACGGTCCGAATAATGATGATCCAAGCTTCTTTGAAAATATATATAAGAATCTATCAACTCTACAAGCAACACTAGACTCTATTATTATGGTGGGAGATTTTAATACGGTCTTAAATACCTCTATGGACCGGAAAGGAAATCACACCACAAACTATCACCCTCAGGCATTTAAGGAAATCATGAATGTCATGGATATATTGGAATTAGTGGATATATGGAGACTTAAATACCCTGACCTGGTGAGATATACAAGGCGGAGGCTTAATCAAGCTAGTCGCCTTGACTACTTTCTTATACCATTCTCTCTGGCACCAAAAGTTTAAAAAGTGTTGATAGGGGACAGAATCATCACGTAATTGGCATATATATATTACTCTTACAGAATTTCCACGTGGGCGAGGATATTGGAAATTTAATCAAAGCCTACTAGATGATAAATTGTTTAGAACTAGGACAGAAGAATTTATAACTGACTTTTTCAGACATAGCATAGGTACAGCAGATCTCCTTTCTGTATGGGACACTTTTAAATGTGCCTTTAGAGGCAATGCAATACAGTACTCATCTATAAAACAAAAGCAATTTAGATCAAAAGAGTCCATATTAACAAAGGAAATTGAAGGACTAACAGTACAGTTAGATAGCAAGAAAAACGGTACTATAGAGGCACAGGATAAGTTAGAGGAAACCTCTAACCTCACTTGCTTTGGCAATGTTAACACATGTTCCCATGCCAATAAAGCCCTTGAATTGAATTGAATTGAAAAACAAAAAGAAATGGAGGAACTTATTCAAGAAAGATCTAGTGTAATATATTCTAACTCATGTGAAGGCCAAATTACAGAGGAGGAACTCCTTGAGGCAATTGGGGCCTTTAAGGATGGGAAAACTCCAGGGCTGGATGGCATACCAGTGGAAGTATACAAAACTTTTTGGGGTATTCTCAAAGGACCATTGTTGGCTTGTTTCAATCACTCCTATATAAATGGTAGATTATCAGACACGCAACAAGAAGGTCTGATATCATTATTACTGAAACAGGACCCATGTGGTATATATAAAGATCCAGTCCATAAAAAAATATTGGAGACCTTTTACACTTCAGTGTTGTGATGCAAAAATCCTAGCAAAATGCTTGGCACACAGAATTAAAAAAAGTATTGTCAGATATTATTCATCCTAATCAGACAGGTTTTTTACATGGACGATACATTGGAGATAATATAAGACAAGTACTGGAAACTACTTTAAATCCCTGGGGCCTCCACATCACTACTTCCGCCCCTGCACGCACGCACGCACATGCACACATGCACGCACGCACACACACACATACACACCATTGATACTACAGCCATGCTAATCGTTGGCTATTAGTGGGCGAGTCTAGGATTACATGTCTTATTAAATACAGAATTCCAAATGAGACTCGTTAAACTAGAAAGTCTCCCTTTTTAATAAAGCTCATTTATATGGAAATTACACATAATTCGCACGATTCAGAAAGAGATGTATGCTCATTGGATGAAGGGGGAGGAATTAGACTAAAAGAACATGAGTGATTTTGACCGATTTCTTCTAATTGGTTGGGACCGTCTTTTCGGGGCTGTAAAGTTAAGGACGAAAATGTGTTGAGGAGTACGCAGACAGACACGCTGATGATCGTCCCGTGTACTCATGTAAAAATAAATAATTGATAACCAGACAGCGACGATTTACGTTTTTTTTTTTTTTGTTACCTTTATTTAACTAGGCAAGTCAGTTAAGAACAAATTCTTATTTACAATGACGGCATACCCCGATCACGACGCTGGGCCAATTGTGCGCCGCCATATTTGATACAGCCCGGGATCAAACCAGGGTCTGTAGTAACGCCTATAGCACTGCGATGCAGTGCGGAGCCCCAGTTGATGAGAAGCACATTTATTTATTGATAATAATGTGGGTTAGAGATGTCCTCTTGATTGTTGTTGATCACCTGTAAAAGAAGAGCGTCGGCATGTTACATATTGTCGGCGCCAAAACCTATTTTTGTGCCTCTCCAGGTACAATTTTACACTTTCTTGTCATGTATGATTGATTATATTTTATTCTTCGTTTATTGAAGAGGCTTCTGTTAATTCCCTGTTCAGAAAATTGAAGGGCAAATGGGGCGCGTTCGAGCACATGGTGTTTCTATAGGCAGGTTTCCGTTGACCCAGGTTTATTCGACAAAAGCAATGACGCAAAAAAATGTAGCGGGAACGGCAGATACAGACGTCATTTTCTAAAGATCCACGACAGTTTAATCCATTTGATAGATGTGTATTTTTATTTTGTCCAACTTTCTTTATTGCGAGAAATTATGGAAACTGTGTTTTTCGAATAAATAATTGCCGAATACTTTTGAATGTATTCAGGGTTCAGTGATGTCATCACATACAGTAACTATAAGCTCCACTTCACATTTCATTCTAAATGCCTACTGCTTGCAAAATACATTTTTTCAATTATAAAATGTTTTATTTGCATGACAAGGATTTTCCTGACTTTCAAGAACGCCTGAATTGCTTCGCCTTGATTTTCTGGTTGGCTGGCAAGTTTCACCATCCAATTATTTCAGATCTACAGGAGTGCAAGTTTCCCCATGGCACGGAGCTTGGCAATACGTTGGCACATGAGAATGATTAGAATATAACAAGTATTAGTAAATTGCTTGGCTTACGCGGGCTACCTGAGACATGAGACAGATAGGTGGGAGGAAAAGTTTTTTTCTTTTTTGAAGTGTCTTGTCATTACGTCCAGCAGTTTTCTTCGAGTATAGGTAGCTGCGTCCCGGACTGGTCTCGGAGCGGTGGGTGTGTCAAAAGCGCTCTGCTATAGGTTAGACGCTCTTGATTGAACGGTGTTGTCCGTGCCACTTAAAAGGGTTCCCATGGTGAAACTTGCCCTCCTGTGGATCTGAAATAGTTGGAGGGTGAAACATGCCAGCCAACCAGAAAGCAAGGCGGCAGGTAGCCTAGTGGTTAGTGCCTCGAATCCCCAAGCTGACAAGGTACAAATCTGTTGTTCTGCCCCTGAACAAGGCAGTTAACCCACTGTTCCTTGGTAGGCCGTCATTGTAAATAAGAATATGTTCTTAATTAACTGACTTGCCTAGTTAAAAAAAGGTTACATTTTATTAAAAAAGGAAAGAAATACCACAAATTAACTTAAGGCACACCTGTTAATTGAAATGCATTCCAGGTGAGTGTGCAAAGCGGTCATCAAGGCAAAGGGTCGCTATTTGAAGAATTTGATTTGTTTAACACTTTATTGGTTACTACATTATGTGTTATTTGTCTTCACTATTATTCTACAATGTAGAAAATAGTACAAATAAAGAAAAACCCATGTATATATCCATTGATTCTTGAAGAATATAACTTGTAAATCCTGCATGAGTTTAGTTCAACTGCCACACTCCATGAGACCCCAAAATATAAGCTTGTTTTTCTCCAATGTTTGTAAACATTGTAAATGTAAACAAACGCCTTATAGCCTCATAACACGGTTAAAACAATAATGTTGATATCATGGATGGTCAGTCCTTACATCCATAGCTCTGTCTATTAATCTGAGAGTGGTTACGTTTCTCCAGGCCCATCCCTTAGCTTTGTACTAAAACAGAGGCATGGTGGCCATTTTGTTATTGTTTCATCTGTGGATTTGCCCTTTAAACAGCTGCATATTGTCAAGATATCAAAGTGTCCCCAACAAAAAGGTAAACAATAGGCCTAGAGCAAAGGCAGCATAAGGCATTCATTTTTCTCACATACAGTTGAAGTCGGAAGTTTACATACACCTTGGCCAAATACATTTGATCTCAGTTTTTCACAATTCCTGACATTTAATCCTAGTAAAAATTGTCTTAGGTCAGTTAAGATCACCACTTTAGTTTAAGAATGTGAAATGTCAGAATAATAGTACAGAGAATGATTTATTTCAGCTTTTATTTCATCACATTCCCAGTGGGTCAGAAGTTTACATGCACCCAATAAGTATTTGGTAGCATTGCCTTTAAATTGTTTAAGTTGGGTCAAATGTTTCAGGTAGACTTCCACAAGCTTCTCACAATAAGTTGGGTGAATTTTGGCCCATTCCTCCTGACAGAGCTGATGTAACTGAGTCAGGTTTCTAGGCCTCCTTGCTCGCACACGCCTTTTCAGTTCTGCCCACACATTTTCTATAGCTTAACCAACCCATAAAGTAAAATGTAACATCTACAGTGCCTTGCGAAAGTATTCGGCCCCCTTGAACTTTGCGACCTTTTGCCACATTTCAGGCTTCAAACATAAAGATATAAAACTGTATTTTTTTTGTGAAGAATCAACAACAAGTGGGACACAATCATGAAGTGGAACAACATTTATTGGATATTTCAAACTTTTTTAACAAATAAAAAACTGAAAAATTGGGCGTGCAAAATTATTCAGCCCCTTTACTTTCAGTGCAGCAAACTCTCTCCAGAAGTTCAGTGAGGATCTCTGAATGATCAAATGTTGACCTAAATGACTAATGATGATAAATACAATCCACCTGTGTGTAATCAAGTCTCCGTATAAATGCACCTGCACTGTGATAGTCTCAGAGGTCCGTTAAAAGCGCAGAGAGCATCATGAAGAACAAGGAACACACCAGGCAGGTCCGAGATACTGTTGTGAAGAAGTTTAAAGCCGGATTTGGATACAAAAATATTTCCCAAGCTTTAAACATCCCAAGGAGCACTGTGCAAGCGATAATATTGAAATGGAAGGAGTATCAGACCACTGCAAATCTACCAAGACCTGGCCGTCCCTCTAAACTTTCAGCTCATACAAGGAGAAGACTGATCAGAGATGCAGCCAAGAGGCCCATGATCACTCTGGATGAACTGCAGAGATCTACAGCTGAGGTGGGAGACTCTGTCCATAGGACAACAATCAGTCGTATATTGCACAAATCTGGCCTTTATGGAAGAGTGGCAAGAAGAAAGCCATTTCTTAAAGATATCCATAAAAAGTGTTGTTTAAAGTTTGCCACAAGCCACCTGGGAGACACACCAAACATGTGGAAGAAGGTGCTCTGGTCAGATGATACCAAAATTGAACTTTTTGGCAACAATGCAAAATGTTATGTTTGGCGTAAAAGCAACACAGCTCATCACCCTGAACACACCATCCCCACTGTCAAACATGGTGGTGGCAGCATCATGGTTTGGGCCTGCTTTTCTTCAGCAGGGACAGGGAAGATGGTTAAAATTGATGGGAAGATGGATGGAGCCAAATACAGGACCATTCTGGAAGAAAACCTGATGGAGTCTGCAAAAGACCTGAGACTGGGACGGAGATTTGTCTTCCAACAAGACAATGATCCAAAACATAAAGCAAAATCTACAATGGAATGGTTCAAAAATAAACATATCCAGGTGTTAGAATGGCCAAGTCAAAGTCCAGACCTGAATCCAATCGAGAATCTGTGGAAAGAACTGAAAACTGCTGTTCACAAATGCTCTCCATCCAACCTCACTGAGCTTGAGCTGTTTTGCAAGGAGGAATGGGAAAAAATTTCAGTCTCTCGATGTGCAAAACTGATAGAGACATACCCCAAGCGACTTACAGCTGTAATCGCAGCAAAAGGTGGCGCTACAAAGTATTAACTTAAGGGGGCTGAATAATTTTGCACGCCCAATTTTTCAGTTTTTGATTTGTTAAAAAAGTTTGAAATATCCAATAAATGTCGTTCCACTTCATGATTGTGTCCCACTTGTTGTTGATTCTTCACAAAAAAATACAGTTTTATATCTTTATGTTTGAAGCCTGAAATGTGGCAAAAGGTCGCAAAGTTCAAGGGGGCCGAATACTTTCGCAAGGCACTGTATATCTGGCCAACTATGTCAACTTTAACATGGATTTATCCTGCAATAGATGTCGTTCAATTGGTAACATACATTTTTGTCTTCTTCTGATGCCCCTTAAGGGGAAAGTACGTTACTGATTACAATTTTGGACAGGTAACTAGTAACTAACAGATTACATTTAGAAAGTAACTTACCAACCCTGTGTACAGGTTATACTCAACACATAAATCCTAAGATGGTAAAGCAGCATACATAGGAGTCTGAAAGTGCTTTGTCTGCAGTAAAGTGATGAAGTCCATTGGTATCATCAACAAGACGAGTCCCGTGGTTCATCAGGCTTGCATCCTAACTATATACTACATTTAGTTTAAAACATCTAATTTGCTGCAATATTGTGTGGGCCAGTACATATGCTTCCTGCCTACACAAATTACACATCATCCAAAGTAAATTTGCAAGATAGCCATCTTATAAGACTGCTGAACAGTTAATCAAATGGCTACCCGGAGTATTTGCAGTTTAGCCTTACCTACATGTACATATTACCTCATCAAGTCAACTGCCAATACACAGACTCGGTACAGGTACTCCTTGCATACTGAACAGAAATATAAACGTAACATGTAAAGTGTTGGTC
Source organism: Oncorhynchus clarkii lewisi (assembly GCF_045791955.1). NCBI lineage: Eukaryota > Metazoa > Chordata > Actinopteri > Salmoniformes > Salmonidae > Oncorhynchus > Oncorhynchus clarkii. The sequence goes on along the minus strand of NC_092155.1, from coordinate 40,938,053 downwards.
CGATGTTTCACAAGCTAAAATAAAAGATCTCAGAAGTGTTCTGTACCCCAAAAAAGCTTATTTCTCTCCAATTTTGTGCACACATTTCTTTACATCCCTGTTAGTGGGCATTTCTGCTTTGCCAAGATAATCCACCCACCTGACAGGTGTGGCATGTCAAGAAGCTGATTAAAACAGCACGATCATTACAGAGGTGCACCTTGTGCTAGGGATAACAAAAGGCCACTCTTAAATGTGCAGTTTTGTCACACAACACAATGCCACAGATGTCTCAAGTTTTAAGGGAGCGGGCAATTGGCATGCTGACTGCAGGAATGTCCACCAGAGCTGTTGCCAGAGAATTTAATGTTAATGTCTCTACCATAAACTGCCTCTAACGTCGTTTTAGAGAATTTGGTGGTACGTCCAACTGGGCCTCACAACCGCAGACCATGTCGAACCATGCCAGCCCAGGACCTCCACATCCAAATCAAATCAAACTTTATTTGCCACATGCGCCGAATACAACAAGTGTAGACTTTACCGTGAAATGCTTGCTTACAAGACCTTAACCAATAGTGCAGTTCAAGAAGAAGAAACTATTTACCAATTAGGCTAAAATAAAAAGTACAAATAAAAAGTAAGACAATAACACAGCTCCTTCACCTGCGGGATCGTCTGAGCAGCCAGCTGATGAAATTGAGGATTAAGAAAGCTGTCTGTAATAAAACCCTTTTGTGGGGAAAAACTCATTCTGATTGGCTGGGCCTGGCTCCCCAGTGGGAGGGCCTGGCTCCCAAGTTGGTGGGCCTATGCCCTCCCAGGCCCAACCGTGGCTGCGCCCCTGCCCAGTCATATGAAATCCATAGATTAGGGCCAAATCAATGTATTTCAATTGACTGATTTCCTTATATGAACTGTAACTCAGTAAAATCTTTGAAATTGTTGCATGTTGCATTTTATATTCTTGTTCAGTGTATACATACAGTATAGCCTTGTTATTGATATTTTGTTTTACTATTTCCTTTTTTTTATTTGCAAATGTTGTACTTTGTAAACCCCCTAAGGTTGATGTACTGGAAATCAATTAGCATAAGAAAAATAAAAATCTGTACATTTAATATAGAGATATCCACCGCATTCGCCTATGTCTCACTTCCGCATCTGTGGTGACAGAGCTAGAGAGGTGTTTGTCAGGCCATGAGACCTCCCGGCAATCGGTCTTCTCACAGAATTGTCTGTAGCATCCGAACGGCTTGGCCGACAAAAACTATTATTCTATTATTGTACCCCTCTATGGAAACATGAGACTCTCACGATGGCGTACTCCGTTTTGCTCTACTACCCCCACAAGCGTCTCGGGACTCGTCTGATGTGTACACCTGTTGTATGTGGTGCATGTGACAAATAAAATGTGATTGATTGATGGGTCAACTAGTAGTCTCCTGCATGTAGTCTAACAAACACACAAAAACACATGTACACGAAGTCTATCATGTTCAATTGTAATTAGTATGCGTTGTGTGATTGATTCAACAAACTGTTTAGTAGGAATGTAGTGTGCAGTGTTGTTTTGTTCTTCGGTGTGGTTATCATATAATCCCTCATGGAGTTTCTCTCTCTTTCCTCAGTACCCACGCAGCCCCCCCCCCCTTCACCTAAATGTAAAGGATACACCCCCCCTTCTCTTCCACCCCTCTGTCACAGACATAACATACCTCCATCCCCCTGCTCTCTCTTTCCCCAGTACCTAAAACTGGCAGTCTAGGCACCATCAAGGAAAGGATGGGCATGTGAAATACCCCCCCCCCCCCGGAGAACTCCACGTTTCCAATTCCCTGTGTACCCCACACTGTCTTTGAAGTACTCATTGCAGTTAATACACATCAACACTTCAAACGTCTGTAGCATGCTCTCGACGCCTGTATCAAGGAACAGAGGGAGAATCAGGGAGAACATAACATTACTAAATTTAACATGCTTATAATTAGAATACTGTCTAAGATGACATGATACATGAAACAGGGAGAGGATGGTAAATTCCATTCTTGAATCAATCAACCGTGTTGTAACATTTTCATGCCACTGTTGCTCTGCTGCCTGAGCCACAAGGGCTTCATAAAAACAGATGTCGTTTCTGTTCATCATTCTTTTACGGTCCTTATTGAAATTTTCTCAAACATGGAATAATACTGAACAATATAGCAAGAGACGTGTTGATTGGTACCTACAGTGCATTCGGAAAGTACTCAGACCCCATGACTTGAATCATTATTTTCTTATCAATCTACACACAATACCCCAAAATAACAAAGCAAAAAAACAGATTTTTTGAAATGTTTGCAAATGATTTACAAATAAAACACTGAAATATCCTATTTACATAAGTATTCAGTCCCTTTACTCAGTACTTTCCGAATGCACTGTCTATATCAAATTACATTTCAGACTAATTGCATTGGCTACTTACAGTCCAGCCAGGCAAAATGGGTCCACTTTCGAAATTCTCCACTGCTCACAACAACCCTTAACCCCCTGCATATCAAGGAGAGGGTCAGGTAGGCAAAATCAAATCAAATCAAATTTTATTTGTCACATACACATGGTTAGCAGATGTTAATGCGAGTGTAGCGAAATGCTTGTGCTTCTAGTTCCGACAATGCAGTAATAACCAACAAGTAATCTAGCTAACAATTCCGAAACTACTACCTTATAGACACAAGTGTAAGGGGATAAAGAATATGTACATAAAGATATATGAATGAGTGATGGTACAGAGCGGCATAGGCAAGATACAGTAGATGGTATTGAGTGCAGTATATACATATGAGATGAGTATGTAAACAAAGTGGCATAGTTAAAGTGGCTAGTGATACATGTATTACATAAAGATACAGTAGATGATATAGAGTACAGTATATACATATGAGATGAATAATGTAGGGTATGTAAACATTATATTAGGTAGCATTGTTTAAAGTGGCTAGTGATATGATATATCCCCCTCTGAGAGAACGACCTCCAAATCGATCTCCTCCAAGACACGTTGTTGCATCTGAAGGGCAAATAGCAAATTCAGTGTAATTATAAGGGTTGTTACTTTTACCAATGGACAATGCATACTGTACAATGCTTGTAATTACAATAATTCGTACAATTATTAAAAGTCGTGTAGACTTACCTGTAAAAATAGGGCAGGGTCTGGTGGCTTTCTATATTGATGTCTATTCAGATAATTTTTGTTTAGCCCTAAACTGCATAGGACATTTGATCTTTGGTTCTGGGGGTCCGGAGGCGGGAGGATCTGGTCCCAAAGGTCCCTTGGCGTAAAGTGCTGGTTCTGCACAAACGGCAAATAAATATAGTGAATTCTGTCATGGAAAACATATCACTCTGTTAAGCGTTCACTCTAGGAGATAAAAGCATTACGTCATTGATAATAAAACGGAATGATTTCAAACACTATTTTTATTTGTAGGAGCAAAACAATTCAACACAAGCAGAAGCTGTATTATACAGTGGTACAGGACAGGGTTCTACAGTGCGACCATTTTACTTGCATATGCGCCTAAATATTTTGCTGTGTGACCTGGAATTTTTATTTAGTAGAACCAGTGCGCCTAGAAAATAAAGGAAGAATTCTAGCTTTAATATCTAAAATATTTTTCATTTCTTTGTGTGTGCCTACATTTTTCAACTGAGGCGCACACATGCTCCTTGTAAAAATGGTCAGCTTAGAGCCCTGCCATTGCCATGTGTTATCCTTGTCAACTCCATGCATGGAGAACGGCAACACAAACCTCTATGCAGGACTGCCTTCAACCTATAAGACTCCAGGTATAACCACTGTCCAGGTCGCAGGGCCTGTAGACAGAGGTTAACAAAATGGGCAACGGTAGATTCTGCAGCAGTCGTTTCATTTGCAACAATTTAGGATGCTCACCTCTCCTTTGAACTGTGATACGCTGTAAAGCACCAGCATTTCTGACATTAGCTAGTCATTAAGTGAATGACTATATTCACTCAATACGCCCATTGATGAACATACGCATGATGTCAGCAGGCACAATAGGAGACTGGAGTTGATCTCAGACTGGCCACATACAGACAGAGTATCCTATCCTTCACATCTCTTTCCTCTCCCCTTTCTCTTACATAAACCAACCCACACACCCACTCACCCAACAGAGTGAGGGCTCTATAAGCCGTGTAGATTCTGTCATTGTATTCAGGGACACGTGTGATGTAATTGTCACAGAATGCTTCTTTTCAGTAGACAATATGTTCTAATTTGCATGTGTTGTATTTTGCAGTGATGATTGAAGCATATGCACGGCACATGTTCTCCGTGGAGAGGAGGAGTTTCTACATATTCAGGGGGCCTGTCCTCTCATTGTTTGTGGGACAGGCAACAGGTTGGCATGCTGCTGGGTTTTTGTTTGAAAGAGCTATTTTTGATCCAGTTGATTCTTTTTTTGTAAATACTTTTCGCTGGCCTATATCTTTCCGTTGGCTAATAAAAGCCTCACTCTGGGCACTGGGAAACCTTACCGCTGGGTCATTCTCTCTCACTTTCTCTCTCTCCCTCTCTCACTCACTCACTCACTCACTCACTCACTCACTCACTCACTCACAGAGGTTTGGGAACCTTGTGAAGAGCTGAATAGCTGCTGCCTGGTGTGGTGTGTGTGATGGAGAGTGTGTGTGCGAGAACTGGTGTCATCCTGGCGACCCTGCAGAGCTCCAGTCTGATTGTCTGGTTCCCACTGATCCATCGTGCTGTCTGATCACCGAGAAAATCCCCATCACTCTGAAACATAGCACCCACACCGAGATGCTTTAGCACCGAGGCAGAGGTTTGTTTCTACTGTGTCTCTCTCCCTCGTTCTCTTAATCCATTTTTCCCTCATTCTCTCTATCCATTTCTCCCTGTTTAGTGTGGCTTTTAACGCTAACGATATTGACTGTAGGTCTGAGAGTGTGTGTGTGTGTGTGTGCTTCCGTATTTCTGTGGTTGAATGTGTGTGAGAGCGTCTGTAACTGTGTGTGTGTGTGTGTGTGTGTGTGTGTGTGTCTCTCTCTTTTTCTCTCTCTCTCTCTCTCTCTCTCTGAGTGGTGATTTATTAATGCAGGTCGAGCTGCCTGCATCCCCCTGCAGACTGCAATGGTCCCTCAGGTGAGACTCATCATTGCCCTCTTGTGGGCCAAAGGTAGAAGATGCTTATTGCAGTCCTGCTTTTTCCATATTTAGGAGGATTGTACCATTATTTTCACATTAAGACAGGAAGCCTCAATACCAGAGGGAAATAAGGGAGGATGGCGAGGAAAGGGGGAAAAGAGGATCTGAGAAAACACACTTTTTCTTGTGCACTTGTCTCAAAAGTGCATCATCAAACACCAGCCTATTTGCAGTTATACACATGCACACACACTGAAGACTTCATATGGATCCACAATGAAAATGATTAAGTGCAAAGGACCTAAGCAAGTTAGCTCATTTGAATAAATAAAACCACATGTATTAATTGTAATGTATAATTCCTTAGTTGTGCTTAATTTTGAATGTGTCTCTACTTGTGTCTTGCATCGACTCCCACGTACCCTGTCTTAAATCCCTGCAATTCAAAGGTTTAGTCAACAGCTTTATTTGCATTTGCACATTCCAGATCAGAGCAATGACAGATCTTACAAATGCTAGTGTTTTCTTTACTTTGTTCAGTCAAATATACACTGAGTATAACACCTGCTCTTTCCATGGGATAGACTAACCAGGTGAATCCAGGTGAAAGCTATGATCCCTTATTGACATCAATAAACTGTTTACTCCATTGGATTGTGTATGTGTGCCATTCAGAGGGTGAATGGGCAAGACAAAATATTTAAATGTCTTTGAACGGGGTATGGTAGTAGGTGCCAGGCACACTGGTTTGAGTGTGTCAAGAACTGCAAAGTTGCTGGGGTTTTCACTCTCAACAGCAGGACATCCAGGCAACTTGACACAACTGGGGGAAGCATTGGAGTCAACATGGACCAGCATCCCTGTGGAAAGCTTGACACGTTGTAGAGTCCGTGCCCCAACAAATTGAGGCTGTTCTGAGGGGAAAAGGGGGTGCAACTCAATAATAGGAAGTTGGTCCTAATATTTTGTACAATCAGTGTAGTCACGTACGTACAAGTCACGTACGTACATAAACAATTCCTGCAGCTACTGTACAGCCTCCGCACCCCAGAGCTGTATTATCTTCGTCTCTAACTGCCGTAGTCCCTAACACGGCCACTAGTTTATCACTTTCACTGCTGCTTGTTTATATCTGTGGCCTTTGGGGTAGGGTGCCACATCCGGCCCCACCATCAACCCTGCAATCCCTCCTACTGCTGCACCGCACCCTACAGCTTTACATGTGATTGCCCCCACAACTTATAGGCCCATCACCGCCTGGTATGGCAACTGCTCGGCATATGACGATAAGGCGCTGCACAGGATAGTGCGTACGGCTCAGTATATCACTGGGACCAAGCTTCCTGACATCCAGGAGCTATATACAATTAATCAAATGGCCACCCGGACTATTTACATTTTTCTTTACACTGCTGCTACTGGCTGTTTATTACCTATGCATAGTCACTTTACAAATGACCTCGCCTAACCTGTACATTGACTCTGTACTGGTACCCCCTTTTATATTTTATATAGCCTTGTTATAGAGGTCAAAGTCAGAGGTGGGGAGACTTTCCTTTGTTCCCCTCCACCTTTTCCAGCAGCCCTTTCACCTGCTCGTGGTTGGTGAGGTCTTTGTTGTTGAAGACACCTGGGGGCCATTTTCATGAACTCCGGATCTTCCTCACATTTGAACAGAACCAACCCATATAGTTCTGCAACCCATAGAAGCAAGGTCGGTGCATCTACAACCACAACCACAGGATTTTCCCCCCCAGTCAGGTTCCCCACCCTTTGACATGAATTTGGATGCTACCATGTTTTTTTTAAAATGTTACCTTTATTTAACTAGGCAAGTCAGCTAAGAACAAATTCTTATTTTCAATGATGGCCTAGGAACAGTGGGTTAACTGCCTGTTCAGGGGAAGAGCAACAGATTTGTACCTTGTCAGCTCGGGGGTTTGAACTTGCAACCTTCCGGTTACTAGTCCAACGCTCTAACCACTAGGCTACCCTGCGCCCCATTAAGGATAATCATGAATGAAATGTGAATAATAATGAAAAAGTTACAAATGCACAAAACCATGGCCCCATAACATTCCCCTGAACAGGCAGTTAACCCACTGTTCCTAGACCGTCATTGAAAATAAGAATTTGTTCTTAGCTGACTATTTTGTTCCCCTCCACCAGGATATTTATCCGTAATCATTGTAGCATCCACATTAATGTAGAAGTGTTCAGAAACATATTCTATTCTTATTCACAAATAAAGTGACTCCAAAATGACAATACATTAACCATTCATTTCTATTGGGCACAACATATTCTAAAACACAACCAAAGCAAACTGCAAACCCATCCAAGTTTGTAGTCACAAGCTTGATGTAGTCATTGTGTACTGGGAATACGGGATCACATACAAACTTGACTAAATGTAATACACATGATAAGTGAATTTGTCCAAATACTTATGTCACCTTCAAATGCAGGGACTAGATACATAGTGCTTTAATTTCAAAACAGTAAAACATACAGTAACAGTCAAAAGTTTGGACACCTCATTCAAGGGCTTTTCTTGATTTGTACATTGTAGAATAACAGTGAAAACATCAAAAACTATGAAATAACATATGGAATCGTGTAGTAACCAAAAAAACATGTTAAAACAAAGTAGCCACCCTTTGCCTTGACGGCTTTGCACACTCTTTCGATTGATTCTGTATATATGAAAATACCCTCAAATAAAAGGTGTACTGTCGACCTCAAAGATTTGATCTCAAAATCCAAAATGCTCAGAGTATAAAAGTTCACTGTCCAAATAAATATGTAGGGGAATGCATAGTTAGTTACCTACAGTAGTTGAAATGTCATATTAGAATGTTGATTTGAAATGACAAAATTAGAAGGCTCCAGATCCAAATGAGCTTAACTATTAGTTATTGATTAACCATTAGCCTTGCTAATAGCCCGTCTCCGCTTTTGCAAACTCCTTTGTAGCTTTTTGTTTGATCAAGGAAGTAATGTGTGGAGACTGTAAAGGCATATTATTACAATATCTAACAATTACACAACACACACACAATACTATTTAAGGTACAGAAATATTTAGGCCAAAGTAGCTTTGAACCCAGAGTGAACCTTTGAACCCAGTAACGGCTACAATACAGTTTCAACGTAACTTTCACTGTTTAACATGTAACCCTCACATATTGAAAACGAATGGCTCAGATTTTTCTGGTCTTCTCTGCACACCATTTACAAAATCAGCAACTTGCCTAGCTACCCTGTTATTTAACAAAATACATGAACAATGGAGAGCCATTGCCGAACATCGTTTGCAATCGGAAGGAGCATTACAAAAACGGCCTGCATAATCCAAATGATAAGCAGCAGTATTTTATTCATCGTTCTTTCTGCCCTCACACAAAATGTCCACCTGTTTGTCTGTGAAATAACTTTCCCCGTTGATCTTCAGAGATCTAAAACATAATCCGCTCCAATTCCCCTTGAGAATCGAACCCACAACCCTGGCGTCGCAAGCGCCATGCTCTACCAACTGAGCCACACACACACAATCTTGCTTTCCTCTGATGTTTCGATGGCACAAATAATCATGGAAAATACTTTTGAGATGAAGTCAAAATAGAAACGTGAGCCTCGTCTGCAGAAGTTTCAAATTGGTATCCATGTAGTGAAAATTAAGCATGAGTGTGTGATGGTACACCAATCTAAAGTTGAACATAAGAAAAACAGTGGGAGGGGCAGACAGCAATATAAACATCAGTTGAATGGTGTCTCATAAGCCCCTGCTGTACGACTGACAAGACATTCCTCATTCTAATACAGTAATGAGTATTTTAAAAGGACTGCACCCCCCGCGCCGACATATGTAGAAACACTCCAAACGTTAGGTTACGTAACAAATCCCACTAAAGACGACAGCATCACTCTGGATAATCAAAGGCTTTATTCAAACATGAAATAAGTACAAACAAAATAAATTTGAGAAATACCAAGATTTTTGCATGAATTTACATTCCAGAGCATTTCAGAGACGACACGTTTTTTGAAATAATTTTTTTAAAATCTAGAAGCAAGCAGCAAAAACAACACAAAACAAGGACAGTGCATGAACCATAACCATGTTTCTCTTCTGTGTACCTGGTTGCTATGAAGGAGTATGCATCCCATTGCAAATGCATCAAATGGTCGTTGCCACCTAAACGGCTGATATACACTAATAAATGATTAGCATGGGTCTTTGCATTGTGTTGGCCCATTGCCACCTTACCAGAGATCAAACAGTCCTTGCAGTCAAGACTCGCGCTAGGCTACAGAACAGTGCTTACAACCCAACATGCTGACAGTACACAGTGGCATCCATTGGTGTCATGCTTCACTACACTGTATATTTCAATAGCGGTTGTAGCATTGAGAAGACAACTCTTCTCAATGCTACAGGGTTAGCGTGTGTCCTAACCTGGCTAGAGAAACTCCTGTTACTCGGGCCCCTCAGTGTATCATGACATCAAATCAATTCATAAAGGAATGGATGAAGGGCAAAATGATCATCTTTCCTTTATTGTAATTAACACTTCACCAAAGTGTTGTATATAGTTAGATGTGTTAGTGCCACACACCAGCTAGGTGAAGTGAAATGTGTTGTTTTACAGGGTCAGCAATAGCCTGGTCCTTGATCAGATACTAATATCCTAGTCAACGTCTCTGACTATGGTTGTCATGCTAGCAGAGGAGTTGGCTAAAGAAGACACAGGTCTGGGATCAGGCGAGTAGAGGAGGACGACCCACTGATTTAAATACACCTTAGAACAATAAAAAAACACATCAGGATCCTTGCTGATCAAACAGTAGCTTTGCTACCTAGTGCCATGGACAGCAGATAGCAATTACAGTAGAATACAATACAACTACAGTAGACAGTTTCCACATAGTGCTTTCTGAGCATCATCTTATGGCAGAGTGGTTCTCATTTACTCTACTCAATATATATACATCCGAGTCTATGAAATAGACTACGATGGTGAAACTGAAATGTGAACCCTGACTTAGAAAGGGGAGAAAGCTTTGTCTTTTGATGTAGAAAAACATGCCAATGTGGATGCAAAATAATATTCAGATATTTATATCTGTGTGCCGAATATTGGTGAACTAAGTTCTTCAAATATATAAAAATAGCTTTAAAAATTCGGACCATTTTTAGTACAGTGTAGCGTTAGATTCATGTAATTTTAAACATCCGATACAGTAAAGTACAGGTTCTCTGCTCCACCTTTCCTCCTCAGAGACATTGCCACATAACAGAACACAAGTCCTCCACACTCAACTTAAGATAACACTCTATGAGGACTAAACTAGTCACAACTCCTCATGTACTTCCTGCCAAAAAAAAAATAAAAATGCAACCTACCAAACAAGTAGCCTGGTCCCAGACCAGTACATGCTTCAGCCAACTATAACGCTAGTCAGAGAAGTTGGTGAAGCAGAGTTGAGATCAGGTTCACCATAGCAGGACTGGTAACCTGGCCCATTTGTGGCAACAGCATTGGGTCTACAGTAGGACATAAGTGTCCAAAGGCAAACGTCCAAATCACTGGAAAGGTGGAGCAAGAATCCCCCCCCCCCCGTCACCCCAAAGTTGGCAAACAGAACTCACAGAATCTCTTTCATACAGGACAGGGTTAAGGAAGGGCCAGAGGTTGTAAGCATCCAACAACTAACTTTATATAGAATATACTCAGTTGTCACTCGTCGTCTTCGTTACAAAGGCCTTTCGTCAATGAACAAAAAAGGGTGAAATTAAAACAAGGTAGAGGATTTAAAAAGGAAACAAGGGGAGTCTATAAACTGGTTGTGTCGCATTCTATAACGCCACAAGGGCAACAACTTTTTTTTTCCCCCACCAAGAAAAAAAAGCAAAGACGAAAGCATGACTCATTCGGCGCATTCACTTCCTCACGGACGCAACAGAAGCATTACCACAGGTAACAATGCACAAAGGCTCAAACACGCACCAACAGACACCTCTCCCATCTGAGAACGGGACGTACAGTAGAATAGGTGGGTGTTTCCGGAGGCAGCTGCCCGCCATCATATACCCCGATATAAAAAAAGGCAAACAGAAAAGGAAACCCAAGGAAAATTTCACAGCTCGCGTCACTGACATTTTAAGGACACTTAAAGGAGTTTTGTATTATTTGGGTTGAGCGCTGAGACAAAGCGTTTCACCTCGTCTATGCTGGTTAAGAGAGTTGCCAAAGCATGATCATTTAAAAAAAAAAACAAGATACGACTGAAATAAATAACTCAAAACTCTACCAGCGGATGTGAAAAAAAGGCCACCGAATGCTTCTGAGATATGCAAACATGACAGCACGTCAAAACCTAACCATGACCCTCGAAGCTTAACAACAACTTGAGCGCAGAAAAGGACCGCCGTTGTTAAATGAAGATATGACTCGAAATCCTGAACTGAAACACACAAACCTCACCTGCACAAATCCTACTCTTACACGAATGCATCATCTGCTCAAGAGATCTAGGTCTGCATGGATAAAGACAGTATCTCCCGTCAGGAGTTCCGGTTCCTGGATGAAGGCCAGTTGAGTCAGAAGATGGGGGCTACTAATGACAAACAGTGCCCTCAATCCCATAATAGCCCAGGTTTCATATGGCAAAAGGCAGGTAACAATACAGGCAGTAAACAGACACCTTTTAGGAGTTAATGGTGAGGTCCCTATTCAATCGAAACCAACGGCCAGGTAAACGGCTAAACTTCATGCCCAATGCTTCCCCATTCTTTCTTCCACATGTTCGGTTGAGAACATGAATCCTGACATGCACTCTTTTAATGCAAATTGAACAGTACTTGTTTGACTTCCTCATAAACCCGGTTAACAAGTTTGATAGAATCAGGTCCTGAAGCTGGATGCAATAGGAAGTCCTCTCCAAAAAAGGGACACTTTTTTGACCAATTTATCCAGTTAAAGCGTTTAACCAGTCGACCATGCCCGGCCTACATTAATTACATCCTGAGAAAGAACGACTGAACACAAACGTATCAGGTCATCAAAACAGAACCTAGTTTTTAACAGTTCTAACTCAAGAGATGGTTAAGTTACGGTTTCTTTGTGCGCTTAAGTGGTTGTTTTGGCGAACAGTAAGTTAACTTTTTTTTATGTGGTGTAAAGTGTCACATTGAGAGCAGCCCCCTCACTTGGTTCTCGCCCTCCATCTCTACAAGGCTTTTCTTGCCCGAGGTGATGTCTTGTCATCAGACTTCAGACCAACACCGTTGGCAGAACCTAACAAAACAAAAAGGAACAAGAACAACATGTCAGAAACATATTTGCGTCACAGAGTTACAAATGGCTGGAGGTGGGTGTTTAGAGTGGGCAGCGGTGGGGGACTCACCCCGGGCTGGGTCCTTCTTGTGGGGCTTGCTCTTTGGGCTGATAGCCTTCACCTTGGAAGCCTGGCTCTGGCTGTGCTCCCTCCACTTCTTCAGCTGAAAGTTGATGAATTTCCACATCATCCAGGCCTGGGTGAGGCAAATGGCAGCCAGGCATGTCATCCTGAGTCAGGGAAGGAAACATGAGGACCAGCCATGAGCAGGCTTCTATTCTTTTAGATAGAGGAAAAGTTCTAACTTGCTCTCAAGGCCCCAATCAGAAGGGGAGAGAGGGCAAATTAAAAAGTGACCTTAAGGAACATGACTTGCCTAACGGTGAGCACATTAAAGTTTCCCTCCGCCAATGAGAATCCCTGGTTCTCTGCACGGGGCAGTCCGAAGCCGAATGTCAGTACGGAGAGGGTGAGGGTGACGAGGCGTGCGATGACGAAAAGCATCGCCCACAAAGTGAAACTGGGAAAGGAGAATCAGAGGGGGGGGTTACAAGTCACCACGGCAATAGCAGTGACATCTTCTACGGGCTCATGTAAGAAAGGGTTTCCCTCAAGCTTTATCCTGGGGCAAGTTTTTTTTTTTTTTTGCCCTAGCACTATACAGTGGATTCAAATAATCAAAGCTTGATGAGGAGTTTGTTATTGGAGTCAGCTGTGTAGTGCTAGGGTAAAAAATATATTTAAAAAAATAGGCATGCACCCGGGGGTGGCCCCAGGACAGAGTTTAGGAAACCCTGATGTAAAGACACCATCACTACCAAGTTATTCAAACCAAAATCAGGGGACGCCAACATAGAAGGACAAGCTCCCATTGGAGCACACGAGTGAGTTGCTGAAGGCTGGGGATAATTCTAACTAAACTCCAAAACCCTGTGTGCAGATTCTACTGCCAGTGTACAATCCATACCCCTTCTGCTTGTTCTCGTCACTGAAATAGAACAGGCGCGAGGCGTGGAACAGGAGCTCCACCAGGGAGTGAGGTACAAGCAGCACCAGGCCTAGCCGGTGGAGGCTAGTGAACACACAGGAAACAGCAAGTCAGCACAGCACCAGGTGAAACATATCAGAACTTCAGATGGCATTTTTTGTACAGGGATTAACAGCACTGAAATACTCAATATTATTCACATTTGCAGCAGGAAGCATTGTCTTTTAAAGACATCCAGATGATTTATGCATATCTACCATAACAGCCTATAACTGATGCATGCAATTATAAGCTGCAGTACTCCAATATTGTTCAGTAGTAGGTGTCCGACCTATTAGAAAGATTGCATTTGTTTTATTTGGTAAGAACGGCACCACTGCGAGTGCTGCTACACTAGCGGAAACGTCAACCCTGAGGCCGATTGAGGACATGGTCAGCCAGCCCCGACAGGGGTACAGGATACATCACATTGAAGCGATTTGCAAATAGTCTTGAACATCCTCCTTCCTTCCCTAGACTCCCGTCGGCCATGCCCGGTGATCAGGAACAGATGTGGGGCGCACTAGAATCAAATGAATGCCCTGTGGGGCGCACTAGAATCAAATGAATGCCCTGTGGGGCGCACTAGAATCAAATGAATGCCCTGTGGGGCGCACTAGAATCAAATGAATGCCCTGTGGGGCGCACTAGAATCAAATGAATGCCCTGTGGGGCGCACTAGAATCAAATGAATGCCCTGTGGGGCGCACTAGAATCAAATGAATGCCCTGTGGGGCGCACTAGAATCAAATGAATGCCCTGTGCTGCCAGACCAGCGGTCTTGAAGGAGAGAGGACGGAGGGCCATTACATAATATTGGGCCAAGGTTCAGAAGTACCTCTAACTGGTTTAGTTGACTACTCATGATTCTACCATCTGCTATTACTACTAAATCTTTCCATAGCCACTTTAAAGTAAGGAAATGTTTACAACTAAACCCACCCCCCCCCCCCACCCAGCACACAAACTCTCGTTGGGATATATGACATAAACGGGATTGTTTTGACAGCGGTATCCCTCTGGCATAGTTTGAATACCTCCCTTGTTGTCCGCATCGTCCCATCACACTAAACCAGGCCACCTCACACAGTCACGAGGCGATAAGGGAATATCCACAGCTGCTCACACACACTTCATTGCAATGACGGGAGCACCCAGATATGGAGTGCGTTTACCCCTCTGCCATACCAAACCCTTTCCTCTGCTTGAAGAGAGGTTCTGCCGCTTCATTCAACTATTTGGGAAACGGCTCACTCAAGGCCGTGGAATACAGGCTAAATAAAAGTGCAAACAGAAAACTTCCGAACGGCAGCTCCATTCTAATAGACCCATTCATCCTCTTATCTGACCACTTCACTGAAAAGGACACACTCACTTTAAGACGTAGGCACCGGTGATGTGGAAGACGTAAAGGCAAATGTAATAGAGCTGGCGGGGAATGTCCTCCTGAGAAACAAGTAGGACAGAGCCTTTATTCATGACTGCTGTATCAGTGTAAGATGAGAATAAAGAATAGGAACCGTATATATATATATATATATTAGAAACATTGGGGAATTAGTCACAAGACGTAGCACAATTACAGTATAACAAGATATATCCTTCCAGGTTTTAAATAACAGATGGGTCATCTTTAGGACCTAACCCATGGTGCGATCATGGACGCTTACCTTTCGCACTTTCTGGAAGTACAGCTCAGGAAGGGCGTGGAGCCAGTAGGCCATTTGGCAAATGTAGAAGAACTTCACCTGAAAACTGCAGAGGACAGGTGACAGGCAGGCAGAGGGAGAGATCAGGTCTATCAATGTAGGGAGGGAGTGGATACGATTGGAAGGTTTGACCATGATAACTTCAATCCCCTAATATATGCATTTTACAAACATGTTATTTGATGGTACATTAAAGTCCATCAATAATAAAAAGGTAATTTGGGAGAAAATATTCTGTTCACAATCTATGCATACCTGCTTATTCCATTTCCCACAAATTAAAAGGCATAGAAATAAGATGCCTCGTAACACAATGACAAATCTGGAAAGGATGGGAAGACAGAGAGACACCTGGCGCTGTGTGTCTAGCTTGAGTAAAGTATCCCATTCTTAATAAATATTTCAGGGGAACCTGACATCTAATATGGATTTGATGAGGCAGCCCAATACAGCAGAAGTGTACTCCCACACGCAATACTGAGGCTGCAATGCACCCTGGGAAAGCAAGGCCTGTCCGATGTGCCACCTCAAAACAGCCGAGCCTTCCCAGAAAACCTGTGTTCAAGAATGCTTGGTAACTCTAAACAAGAACACACAGAACGAGCCGTGATGAATAGAGGTCTTACCCTGACCTACTGACATATTGTTGAAATAATGACCGAGCAAGCTGAAGGTGTAAAATGAAATGCATAAATCCTTACTTACACCATGTGGGTGTGTGGATAGCCCGCCCATAGGAAAGTAGGATTTGTTGCAAATTCCTCCTAACAGATGAAAAGAAGAGAAGGCGTGAGCCAAAGAACAAATACAACGGGATGGAGTGCTAGTCTCGTCACATAATGTTCCCTGGCAGTGCTTCGTTGGCCTTTTTACCGCTGTTAAGATGCTGCAGCCCCAGATGAAGGAGATTAAGTAGAAGGCAGCAAGCTGTCCCGACTCATTGAACTTGCTGTGTTTGGTTTTTGACAGATGCAACCGCCTATTCATTTTCTGAAATCAGAGAGAATAGGACATGAGAAGCTGGGAAACGTGTCAGTTATCATTTGTTGTGGGCTGTGTAGTGGATGTGGGGGGATGCTATTAGAATGACTAAGAGGGTGAGGAGGATAAGGCTGATGAGAGAGAAGGCCAGACCTTATTTTATGACTCACACAGAGAGATGGAAAAGAAAGGGGGGGGGGGGGGACACACACACTCGCATACACAGTGACGTATGTATTCTGTGGAGCAACGACCTTTACAGAGGTCCCGCTTTCTCTCTCAGGTCACACACACACACACAGTGTGTCAGGGTCTGTGTGCATAGCCACTCACGTCAAGAACGTATTCCTGTATTAAGGCGTGGAGTATGACAGCGATGAGCAGGTAGAAGAACACAGTGGCCATGTCTTTAGGGCCGTACTGGTACAGGTTCACTGGCTCAGCCCTCTCATCTGATAACACACAAAGAACAAACAAAAAACATGGCTCGAGGGAATCAAATACAAGGTATTGGATACAAGTACTAAATAATGTAATAAAAAGGCAAATGACCTTGTTTTAAAAATAGATACAAAAGACAAATGTAAAAACTTACCAAGACCTTGCGTCACATTGTACTGGACAGTGATGAACATGACGGCAAACTTCGCTGTCACCTACAATAAAGGAAGGACATAAGTGTAAATGTGCGTGAGAGTCAAAAACAGTACAAATGTGTTAGGCAGAGGTTGGGTGGATAATGTAAACAATCCCCGTATTTTGCTGTAACACGGATATATTTCAAAGCTAACTGGCTAGCAATCCATTTGGCAATATTAGATCGCCAACTAGGCTGTGTGAAACGCCAGCTGACCAGGCAGCCACTAGCTTGAACAGTGCCTCCCCCCCCCGTGTGCAATCAGTGTGACACATGAGAAGGGAGACGCTAGCGCCCAGCCCCCCTCGTCAACATAGACGATGCTTTTTTATACAATTTTTTTTAAAGATCTAGCTACTTGCCCTACCTAAGATAACTTATACAGCATTCATCCCAGGATTTAACACTGTACCTCGAACATCAGGCCGAGGAGAATGACCATAGCCACACACGAAACCATATCGGCGTGATTCTGGATCACGAACTCGTGGCTCAGCACCGCCGGGCTCTTGTTCTTCTTTCGGAAACCCATGGCTGACCGATACAGCTCTCCCTCCCTGCCGCACTTCAGTCACTCGCTTCCCCCCGCTTGCACACAGATGCAAACTCTCCTCTTTTGCTCCCTCCACCACTGCCAGTACACTGGGTAAATTGCAGGTCATGTGTTAGCTAAGAAACGACAACAAAAAAAGATGTACCAAACACACACGCGATTTGTTCGTAAGTCAGTTAAACCTCCACCAGTATTTTTTTTGCCAGCTGCACAAATGCTGACGTCTATTTTGTATGGTAATGAGGAAACCGTCAAAATAAAAGCCCGCAATTGAAAACTGCAACGTGGAGAAGTCAATCAAGATGCTGTATTACATTTGAATCAATGTACATTTGTATTGTGCGTATAAGCAAATGTAGGGAGGAATTTACGAAAACAATTACAAACATGCCTCTAAAAACATTTTTTTAAGACCAATATCGAAAAATACAATGTTCAATGTTTAGAGAAACAACTATTCTATGTACAGAGGTAGAAGTGGGGTTGGGAATACTCAATACAGTAGGTTCTGTAGAATCTATATATTTAGAACTCCTACTCCTCCAAGGGCTTTTCTTTATTTTACTTCCTTCTACATTGTAGAATAATAGTGAATACATCAAAACTATGAAATAACACATATGGAATCATGAAAAACAGAAAAAGAGATGAAAAACAGCTTCTATCTCAAGGCCATCAGATTCTTAAACAGCCACCCCTACCTACAGACTTGATATCATTGTCCACTTTAATAAATGGAACACTAATAATGCCACTTTAAGAATATTTACATATCTCACATTACTTATCTCATATGTACAGTGCCTTGCGAAAGTATTCGGCCCCCTTGAACTTTGCGACCTTTTGCCACATTTCAGGCTTCAAACATAAAGATATAAAACTGTATTTTTTTGTGAAGAATCAACAACAAGTGGGACACAATCATGAAGTGGAAGGACATTTATTGGATATTTCAAACTTTTTTAACAAATCAAAAACTGAAAAATTGGGCGTGCAAAATTATTCAGCCCCCTTAAGTTAATACTTTGTAGCGCCACCTTTTGCTGCGATTACAGCTGTAAGTCGCTTGGGGTATGTCTCTATCAGTTTTGCACATCGAGAGACTGAATTTTTTTCCCATTCCTCCTTGCAAAACAGCTCGAGCTCAGTGAGGTTGGATGGAGAGCATTTGTGAACAGCAGTTTTCAGTTCTTTCCACAGATTCTCGATTGGATTCAGGTCTGGACTTTGACTTGGCCATTCTAACACCTGGATATGTTTATTTTTGAACCATTCCATTGTAGATTTTGCTTTATGTTTTGGATCATTGTCTTGTTGGAAGACAAATCTCCGTCCCAGTCTCAGGTCTTTTGCAGACTCCATCAGGTTTTCTTCCAGAATGGTCCTGTATTTGGCTCCATCCATCTTCCCATCAATTTTAACCATCTTCCCTGTCCCTGCTGAAGAAAAGCAGGCCCAAACCATGATGCTGCCACCACCATGTTTGACAGTGGGATGGTGTGTTGCTTTTACGCCAAACATAACGTTTTGCATTGTTGCCAAAAAGTTCAATTTTGGTTTCATCTGACCAGAGCACCTTCTTCCACATGTTTGGTGTGTCTCCCAGGTGGCTTGTGGCAAACTTTAACCGACACTTTTTATGGATATCTTTAAGAAATGGCTTTCTTGCCACTCTTCCATAAAGGCCAGATTTGTGCAATATACGACTGATTGTTGTCCTATGGACAGAGTCTCCCACCTCAGCTGTAGATCTCTGCAGTTCATCCAGAGTGATCATGGGCCTCTTGGCTGCATCTCTGATCAGTCTTCTCCTTGTATGAGCTGAAACTTTAGAGGGACGGCCAGGTCTTGGTAGATTTAGAGTGGTCTGATACTCCTTCCATTTCAATATTATCGCTTGCACAGTGCTCCTTGGGATGTTTAAAGCTTGGGAAATCTTTTTGTATCCAAATCCGGCTTTAAACTTCTTCACAACAGTATCTCGGACCTGCCTGGTGTGTTCCTTGTTCTTCATGATGCTCTCTGCGCTTTTAACGGACCTCTGAGACTATCACAGTGCAGGTGCATTTATACGGAGACTTGATTACACACAGGTGGATTGTATTTATCATCATTAGTCATTTAGGTCAACATTGGATCATTCAGAGATCCTCACTGAACTTCTGGAGAGAGTTTGCTGCACTGAAAGTAAAGGGGCTGAATAATTTTGCACACCCAATTTTTCAGTTTTTGATTTGTTAAAAAAGTTTGAATTATCCAATAAATGTCGTTCCACTTCATGATTGTGTCCCACTTGTTGTTGATTCTTCACAAAAAAATGCAGTTTTATATCTTTATGTTTGAAGCCTGAAATGTGGCAAAAGGTCGCAAAGTTCAAGGGGGCCGAATACTTTCGCAAGGCACTGTATATACTGCATACTGTATCCTTCACTATCTATTCTTTACTATCTATTGCATCTCAGCCGCTCTGTCACTGCTCATCCATATATTTTATACTTATATATTCTTATCCCATCCCTTTATTAGATTGTGTGTATTAGGTTCTGTTGTGGAATTTGTTAGATATTAGGTTTTGTTGTGGAATTGTTAGATATTACCTGTTAGATACGGCTGCACTGTCGGATCTAGAAGCATAAGCATTTTGCTACACTCGCAATAACATCTGCTAACCATGTGTATGTGACCAATAACATTTCATTTGATGTAGTAACAAAAAATGTATTAAACAAATGAATCACTACTAAAGGACACCAATAATAAGAAGAGACTTGATTCGGTTAAGAAACACATGAAATTAACATTAGACCGGTGGATATTTGTCCTTTGGTCTGTAGTCCAAATTTGAGATGTTTGGTTTCAACTGCCATGTCTTTGTGGGTGAACGGATGATCTCTGCATGTGTGTTCCACCGTAAAGCATGGAAGAGGAGGTGTTATGGTATGGGTGTGCTTTGCTGGTGACACTGTTTGTGATTTATTTAGAATTCAAGGCACACTTAACCAGCATGGCTACCACAGCATTCTGCAGCGATACACCATCCCATCTGGTTTGGTCTTAGTGGGACTATCATTTGTTTTTTTCAATAGGACAATGACCCAACACACCTCCAGCCTGTGTATGGGCTATTTCACCAGAAGGAGAGATTATGGAGTGCAGATGACCTGGCCTCCACAATCCCCGAACTCAACCAAATTGAGATGGTTTGGGATGAGTTGGACCGCAGAGTGAAGGAACGTGCTCAGCATATGAGGGAAATCCTTCAAGACTGTTGGAAAAGCATTCCAGGTAAAGCTGGTTGACAGAATGCCAGAAGTGTGCAAAGCTGTCATGAAGTCAAAGGGTGGCTATTTAAATAATATAAAATATACTTGGATTTGTTTAACACTTCTTGGTTATTACATGATTCCATATGTGTTATTTCATAGTTTTGATGTCTTCAGTATTATTCTACAATGTAGAAAATAGTAAAAAAATAAAAATAAAGAAAAACCCTTGAATGAATAGGTGTTCTAAAACGTTTGACCGGTAGTGTAGGTAGAAGTGTGGTTGAGAATAATCAGTAGGATCCATGTATGGTGTTATTTCATGGGGGACTGAATTATTTTTTATTTTACTAGGCAAGTCAGTTAAGAACAATTTATTATATACAATGACGGCCTAGGACCAGTGGGTTAACTGCCTTGTTCAGTGGCAGAACAACAGATTTTTACCTTGTCTGTAATGCTCCGGGTGTCGTGGGTGTGGAGTCAAATGCAGGAGACAGAGAGTTCAATGCTGCGCAACTTTTAATCGCACCAACGCACCACAGGGTGCTCACAAAAAAGTTACGTTCCCAAAACACAGGGAATCAAAATGTACAATGGGAAACAATCCCGACCGGGCACTAACACGTGCCTATACCACAGAGCCGAAGGTTACATAGAAATAATCCCGCACAACAACCAGGCGGGCCGGCTGTCTAATAAAGACAAACTAATTAAACATCCACAGGTGCTACCACTCAACATACAAGGAGGGGGAGGAAAAACAATCAGTGGCAGCTAATAGGCCGGTGACAACGACCGCCGAGCGCCACCTGCCCGGGAAAGGGAAACACCCTCGGTCGGACTCGTGACAGTACCCACCCCCCTGACGCGCGGCTCCCGCAGCGCGCCGACACCGGCCTCGAGGTTGCCCCGGAGGACGAGGCGCAGGGCGATCCGGATGGAGGCGATGGAAATCCCTCAACATGGAGGGATCCAAGATGTCCCCCACCGGTACCCAGCACCTCTCCTCCGGACCGTACCCCTCCCAGTCCACGAGGTACTGCAGGCCCCTCACCCGGCGTCTTGAGTCCAGAATGGCCCGGATCGTGTACGCCGGGGACCCCTCGATGTCCAGCAGGGGGGGAGGGACCTCCGGTACCTCACTGTCCTGCAGGGGACCAGCTACCACCGGCCTGAGGAGAGACACATGAAACGAGGGGTTAATACGATAATAGGAAGGGAGTTGTAATCGATAACACACCTCGTTTATCCTCCTCAGGACTTTAAAGAGCCCTACACACTGCGGACCCAGCTTCCGGCAGGGCAAGCGGAGAGGTAGGTTTCGGGTCGAGAGCCAGACCCTGTCCCCCGGTACAAACACGGGGGCCTCACTGCGGTGGCGGTCAGCACTCCTCTTCTGCCGTCCACTCGCTTGTCGTAGAGATTCCTGGACGGCCCTCCAGGTCTCCTTGGAGCGCTGTACCCATTCCTCCACCGCAGGAGCCTCGGTCTGGCTCGGATGCCATGGTGCCAGGACCGGCTGGTACCCCAACACACACTGAAAAGGGGACACGTTAGTAGAGGAGTGGCGTAGTGAGTTCTGAGCCATTTCAGCCCAGGGAATGTATCGTGCCCACTCCCCTGGCCGATCCTGGCAATACGACTGCAGAAGCCTACCCACCTCCTGGTTCACTCTCTCCACCTGCCCATTACTCTCGGGGTGATAACCGGAGGTCAGGCTGACAGAGACCCCCAAGCGTTCCATGAACGCTCTCCATACCCGGGACGTGAATTGGGGGCCCCGATCAGAAACGATGTCCTCCGGCACCCCGTAGTGCCGGAAGACATGGGTGAATAACGCCTCCGCAGTCTGTAGGGCTGTAGGGATACCGGGCAACGGGAGGAGACGGCAGGACTTAGAGAACCGATCCACAATCACCAGAACCGTGGTGTTCCCCTGAGACGGCGGGAGATCGGTTAGGAAATCTATGGACAGATGTGACCATGGCCGCTGTGGAACAGGGAGGGGTTGTAGCTTCCCTCTAGGAAGGTGCCTAGGAGCCTTACTCTGAGCGCACACTGAACAGGAGGAGACATAACCCTTAACGTCCTTAGCCAACGTAGGCCACCAATACCTCCCCTGAAGGCTCCCCACTGTCCTCGTCACCCCAGGGTGACCCGAGGAGGGTAGGACGTGCGCCCACCGAATCAGTTTGTCCCGAACACCAAGCGGCACGTACCTTCGCCCCGCTGGACACTGAGGAGGCGCGGGTTCAGCCCGTAACGCCCGCTCGATGTGCGAGTCCACCTCCCATACCACTGGGGCTACCAGCTTCGAGGCGGGAACGATGGGAGTAGGTTCGGTGGACCCATCCTCCGTGTCATAAAGGCGGGACAGTGCGTCAGCCTTCACGTTCTGGGAGCCCGGTCTATAAGACAAAGTAAACCGGTACCGGGTGAAGAACATGGCCCACCTTGCCTGACGTGGGTTAAGTCTCCTAGCTGCCCGAATATACTCCAGATTCTGGTGGTCGGTCCAGATGAGAAAGGGGTGTTTAGCCCCCTCAAGCCAGTGTCTCCACATCTTCAGAGCTCTAACCACCGCTAGCAACTCCCGGTCCCCCACATCATAGTTACGCTCCGCTGGGCTGAGCTTCCTTGAGAAGAAAGCGCAGGGGCGGAGTTTTGGTGGCGTACCCGAGCGCTGTGATAGCACGGCACCCACCCCAGCCTCGGACGCGTCCACCTCCACTATGAATGCTAGAGAGGGGTCCGGATGCGCCAACACGGGCGCATCAGTAAACAGCGCCTTCAACTTGTTGAATGCTCCGTCCGCCTCTGCTGACCACTGCAAACGCACCGGGCCCCCCTTCAGCAGTGAGGTGATGGGAGCCGCTACCTGGCCAAAACCCCGGATAAACCTCCGGTAGTAGTTGGCAAAACCCAGAAACCGCTGCACCTCCTTTACCGTGGTCGGAGTCGGCCAATTACGCACGGCCCTAATGCGGTCACCCTCCATCACTACCCCTGAGGTGGAAATGCGATATCCCAGAAAAGAGACGGCTCGTTTAGAGAACACGCATTTCTCAGCCTTGACGTATAGGTCATGCTCCAGCAGTCTACCAAGCACCTTGCGCACCAGAGACACATGCGCGGTGTGAGTGGCCGAGTAGATCAGAATGTCATCGATATAAACCACCACTCCCTGCCCGCACAGGTCCCTGAGAATCTCGTCTACAAAGGATTGGAAAACGGCTGGAGCATTCTTTAACCCATACGGCATGACGAGGTGGCCTGATGTAGTACTAAATGCGGTTTTCCACTCGTCTCCCTTCCGAATACGCACCAAACTATACGCGCTCCTGAGATCTAGTTTTGTGAAGAACTGCGCTCCGTGGAACGATTCCACCGCCGTAGCGATGAGAGGTAGAGGATAACTATACCCCACTGTGATGGCGTTTAGACCTCTATAATCGATACACGGACGCAAGCCTCCTTCCTTTTTCCTCACAAAAAAGAAACTCGAGGAGACGGGTGAAATGGAGGACCGAATGTACCCCTGTCCCAGCGCCTCCGTGACATATGTCTCCATTGCCAACGTCTCCTCCTGGGACAGCGGGTACACGTGACTCTTGGGAAGCGCAGCGTCTACCTGGAGATCTATCGTACAATCCCTTCCCGGTCGATAAGGTGGTAATTTAGTCGCTTTCACTTTACTGAAAGCGATTGCCAAATCGGCATACTCGGGGGGAATGCACACTGTGGAACCCTGGTCTGGACTCTCCACCGACGTGGCACCAATGGAAACTCCCAAACACCTTCCAGAACACTCCTCTGACCACCCCTGGAGAACCCCCTGTCTCCACGAAATGTTAGGATTGTGCCGGGCCAGCCAGGGAGCCCCCAGCACCACTGGAAACGCAGGCGAATCAAGAATAAAGAAACTGATACGCTCCCTATGATTCCCCTGCGTCACCATGTCCAGTGGGACCCTGGTCTCCCTGACCATCCATGACCCTAATGGCAGGCTATCCAGGGAGTGCAGGGGGAAAGGAGAATCTATCGGCACCAGCGGAACCCCTAATTTAAGGGCGAGTCCGCGATTCATAAAGTTCCCAGCTGCGCCTGAATCGACTAGCGCCCTATGCTGGGAAGAAGGAAAAAAGCGAAGGAAAAAAGTTAAGACAAACATGTGACCAACAGGGGGTTCTGGGTGAGTTTGATGCTGACTCACCTGGGGTGACCGAGAAGCGTTCCGCCTGCCATCTCTACTCCCAGACGGACCCCCCCAGCACCGATCAGACGTGTGTCCTCTCCGACCACAGTTGGTGCAGGGAAGGCCTCCTCCTCCGGTACCCCTCGGCGCAGCCCCTCCCAACTCCATCGGAATGGGAGCGGAGGGGCTGGGTGGTGGAACGCACAGGACCCTCTCTGAACGCCCGCGGGCAGCCAGCAGATTATCCAGTCGAATGGACATGTCAATCAGCTGATCCAGTGACAGAGTGGTGTCCCGACACGCTAACTCCCGGCGGACGTCCTCTCGGAGACTACACCTGTAGTGGTCCATAAGGGCCCTGTCGTTCCACCCAGATCCGGCTGCCAAGGTCCGGAACTCCAGCGCGTAATCCTGTGCGCTCCTCCTCTCCTGCCTGAGGTGAAATAGTCGTTCTCCCGCCGCTCGACCGTCTAGAGGGTGATCAAACACGGCACGGAAGCGGCGGGAAAACTCTGGGTAGTGCTCCCGCGCTGAGTCTGGGCCATTCCAGACCGCGTTCGCCCATTCCAGGGCACCCGTGAGGCAGGAGATGAGGACACTCACCCTCTCTGCTCCTGAGGGAGTGGGTCTGATGGTGGCCAGGTATAGCTCCAGCTGGAGCAGAAACCCCTGGCAACCCGCCGCCGCTCCATCATAAGCCCTCGGTAGCATCAGTAGCTGGATTTCGGGAGATGGGGAGTCCGGAACCGTGGGTGCCGAAGGTGGAGAGAGGAGCCCACTCCTCTCCCATCTGTCCATTCTCTCCATCACTTGATCCATCGCGGATCCGATCCGATGAAGGACGGTGGTGTGGTGGAGAACCCGTTCCTCCATCGATGGGAGAGGGTTGGCTGCTGCTCCCGCTGACTCCATTCAATTTGATAGGTGCGGGATTCTGTAATGCTCCAGGTGTCGTGGGTGTGGAGTCAAATGCAGGAGACAGAGAGTTCAATGCTGCGCGTCTTTTAATCGCACCAACGCACCACAGGGTGCTCACAAAAAAGTTACGTTCCCAAAACACAGGGAATCAAAATGTACAATGGGAAACAATCCCGACCGGGCACTAACACGTGCCTATACCACAGAGCCGAAGGTTACATAGAAATAATCCCGCACAACAACCAGGCGGGCCGGCTGTCTAATAAAGACAAACTAATTAAACATCCACAGGTGCTACCACTCAACATACAAGGAGGGGGAGGAAAAACAATCAGTGGCAGCTAATAGGCCGGTGACGACGACCGCCGAGCGCCACCTGCCCGGGAAAGGGAAACACCCTCGGTCGGACTCGTGACATTGTCAGCTCGGGGATTCGATCTAGCAACCTTTCGGTTAATTTCAGTTACTGGCCCAACGCTCTAACCACTAGGCTTCTACGAAGCAAAATATAATTACTGTATATGAATTACATATTGCCTTATAGAGTTGGGTCATGTAAGGACTCTATACTAACCAGCATTTTATATTATTTCCAAAACAATACATACATTTATTGTTGTTGTGTTGAATATCAGTTGGAAAAACAAAACACTGTCATGACTCTCCTGTGAGGATCCAAAAGATCAAGTGACAGTGGATCAGCTCTACAAAGCTCTCGTTCTCTCACAGAGGTGGAGAGGGATGGATGTGGGGTTTTTATGACCCCGCACCTCGATCGTAAACCATAGGAGGCAGACAATTATTTTTGGTGCCTAGTTTGGGTGATCAGAATGTCTTTGTGTCTTATGAAGAGTTCTCTGCCCAAAACTACAACATCAAACCATGGACACTGGGACAATATATTTGAACATCCGAATATTGGGAATGATGCCTATTTTGTGACGTCATTAAAAGTAGCATGAAGACGTTATAACGAAAACATTGTAACTTGAAGATTTTTCCATACTGTGTATATCAAGTTTACATACTTTATGTTGTGTGTGTCATGCCCTGGTCTTAGTATTCTGTGTTCTCTTTGTTATTTTGGTTAGGCCAGGGTGTGACATGGGTGATTTATGTGGTTTGTTTTGTCTAGGGGTTTTGTAGTTTATGGGATTGTGTTTAGTTAAGTATTCTAGGTAAGTCTATGGTTGCCTGGAGTGGTTCTCAATCAGAGGCAGGTGTTTATCGTTGTCTCTGATTGGGAACCATATTTAGGCAGCCATATTCTTTAGGTCTCTTGTGGGTGATTGTTCCTGTCTCTGTGTTTTGTTTGCACCAGATAGGCTCAGTCACTTTGTTTTTTTCTTTTTTCCTTGTTTTGGAAGAGAAGAGAAGAGAACATGAGCCGGGTGCGCCATTCTCCTTGCGGAGATGGTGCAAAATACATCAACACGGTCGGTCCCTGGGATTGGCCTGGCCAACACGATTCGGTTTGCTTGGAAGGAAAAGGAGTTGGAGCCTTTAGGATGGGAAACTTTTGGAAGGATAATATTGATGGGGATTCTAAAGCTGACGGTGAAGGACGTGTTTTGTTTCCAAGGCAACATGTTGGCGGTAGCATACGACGTGGCACTACATACAGAGGAGAAACACGATGATATCCTGAGAAGGGCAAGAGCAGTGGGAGGTGAGAGGCCGATGAGCCACTATGAAATAACAAGCCTGTCGAGGAACAACTTTAGGGTTGTAACTGTCAACATATACAACCCATACATTAAGGACGAAGAGGTGAGGGCCTTTCTGGGTAGATACATGGATAACGTCTCCTCAGCAAGGCACCTCAAAGACTCCCTTGGGTTTTGGAATGGGAGGAGAGGCTTCCAGGCCCTCCTCAGGGAGGACCCAAAGGGACATGGTGGCTACCTCCATCCTCCTGCTATGTTCTCCCTGGGGGCTGACAGGGGGACGTTGTTTTATGCACGTCAGCCTCCATTTTGCAGGCGCTGTATGGCCTATGGCCACATCTTCGCCTCGTGCAGCGCAAGAAAATGCAGATTTTGTGGATCTGGGGAGCACGAGGCGAAGGATTGTGACGAGCCTAAGGCGTGCCACGGGTGTGGCTCGTTAGCACACCTGTGGCGGGGGTGCCCGGCTCGTCAGAGGTCATACGCGTCTGTGGCTGGGGGGGAGCAGGAGCGGGGGATGGGGGAAGAAGAGGAGGGGAAGGAAGAATGACTCATGACCAGAGTACAGGTCCAGAGGGGAGGGTCGCAAGGAAGGAGGAGGAGCAAGAAGCGGCGGATGGAAGAGAGAAGGAAACGGAAGGCAGTAGGAGAACCAGGAAAAGCGGCGGAAGAAGGCAAGCGAGTGGAGGAGCATGAGAGAGAAGAAAGCGAGGGAGGAGAGGTGGAGAAGGAGATGGTGGAAGAGCAAGTGGAGTGGGGGGAAAGTGCCCTGGTGGAAGAGATGAGGGGTATGGTGGAGGAACTGGCGGGGGGGGGGTGGTATCTCTCCACTGCCGCCATCACCAAAGAAGAGAATGAAGAGGAGGGTGCGATTGGCCGACAGTGAGAGGGAGGGGATGGTCAAGAGAGTGATGGGGGTGGGAGAAACCTCTGGGTTGCTGCTGGTTTCCCCAGGCCCTTGTTACGAATCCCTTTTGGCCCGACAGTCTAGGGGGGATGGTAATGAGACCCGTAACATAACTCATGTAAATTATAATTGTGACAAAGTAAAAGTGTGAACGTAATAACCAGGACAACTGAAATCTACCGTCAAACTCAAGGTTTATTTGATAAACACACGGTAATGGGGGGAGCAGGAAAAGGGGCTGAGCTGGACCCAAGGAAAGAAACAAATATGCAAAAACACCCCAAAAACACCCCTAAGCTACTTTAACAACAGCTAACTAACTAACCAAAAATACAGTGGGTGGTCCGCCCAGTTCTAACTAGTAGTGTATTTAACAAAGTTCACCTACGGGTAGTGTATGCCCATGGGCGACTTGTCTTGGTTTCCCCTTTTCCCACTAGCAACAAACAAACACCATAACCAAAACAATACTCACAGGTGATGACAAAGTGCTATGGAGGTGCTCAAACAAAAGAGAGGTTTAAGACACAAAGAGAGAGAGTCGAGAAACAGAGATCTACAAACATGGCATTTACAAAGAGATTGAGCTACTGAAATCTATGAAGAACAGAGATCTACCAACATGGCATTTACAAAGAGATTGAGCTCCAGAGCAAACAAATGATGGGGTTTTTAAACCATGGGGAAGGAACTGTGATAGGGTAGGAAACAGGAGGAGGTGTGTCTTCTGATTGATGGGTTGGTTGATTGTTGACTGATTGGGGAGTGATGATTTTCACCTGTGAGGGGAGAAGGAGAGAAAAGAAACCCACACACAGGATACACACACAGGATAACTGTATCCGTAACACCCTCAACTTCTGTTGGGTGGGGACACACCTAACAAGTCTCAGGACTGGGTGCAGGAGGAGGTGGGGAGTTTTTTGTTTGGGGACTCAGCCTCCCCTATTTTTTTCCAAAACAGCTGCAGCGCTGGGGAGGAGGAGGAGTGTGGGGGTAGACCCAGGGTGCAGGGCACCCCGGAGCCAAACACTATTCCTGCATCCTGGGTTGGTGAGATGGAGGAAGAGGGGGGGACGTCGGGAGTACGGATGGTGTTATCACCGGTAGATATGGAGCAGGGAAGCATCGGGGGAGTCTCCTGTTTTTGTTTTTTTTCTGTCTGAGTTTAGTATTTGAGTGTATTACATGTTTTTATTTTATTCTTTCATGGGGTCTAATTTTACTTTTGTTAGTTTAAATGTAAGGGGTTTAAGGGATTATGTTAAGAAGAGGGCGGTTTTTAGTTATTTGGAGGGTGTGGGGTTTGATTTTTGTTTTTTTACAGGAGGTTCACCTGAGGGATGGAGGGGATGTTAGTAGGTTTAAGAAGGAGTGGGACAAAGGGGAGTCGGTTTGGGGTATTGGAGGAGCACTCATCGGGGGTAGGGATTTTGTGTGGGCACAGGGAGGTAAAAGTGGAGGGTTCTTTTGTGGTGATGCAGGGGAGGGTTATAGGGGTGGATGTCACGATAAGGGATTGTAAATTTAGATTAGTGGTGGTGTATGGGCCACAGGTGGTGGCAGACAGGAGGGAGATGGTGGACTGTCTGGCGCCCCTGTGTGTCACAAATAGGAAATTAGTGATAGGGGGGGATTTTAATACAGATTTAGGAATAGGGGGGGATAGCAGTGCAGGCACCATCACCGGGCTAATGGCTTGCCATGGTTTGGTTGATGGTGGCCTGCACACTACTCCGGAAATGGCCGGTCCTACATGGCGCAACTCCAGGGGGGTTGTCTGGGCGGCTGTTGCCTGTTTTCTTTTCGGATCACGACGGGGTGCTCCTGCAGGTGGGGTCGCCAGTCTGCCTCTTTGGTAGGGGGTACTGGAAGTTAGATCGGGATGTGCTGGAGGAGCAGGCTTTTGTTGACGGGTTTTTTGGTTTCTTTTGGAGGCTTGAAGGCCTCCGATCCATGTGCGAGGGGGTGTTAGAGTGGTGGGAATTAGTTAAGGTGAGGATTAGGGCTTTTATAATAGGGTATTGCAAGAGGGAAAAAAGGGAGGAGAGGAGGGAGGTGGATCGTATCCAAAGGTTAATTGAACCCGAGTACGAGGCAGGCAACCTCGGCGGGTCGTTTGACTGGGAGAGATCCGCAACCCTAAAGGCGCAGCTCAGGGAGTTGCAGGAGCGGAAGGCTCAAGCTTTCCTGGAGCGTGCGCATAGTGGCTTTCTAGAACACAATGAGACTTGTTCTGCTATGTTCTTTAAGTCGGTTAGGGCCAGACAGATTAGGAAGGTAAAGCATGGCGTTAGGGAAGAAAATGGTAGTATAGTTAGAGAACCAGAGGATATGGTCAGGGTGACAACTGATCATTTCCAAGGTTTATTTAAGGAAAGGGAAATAGATGTAGAGCAGGGAAATGTGTTTTTAGAACACTTGTCCAGGCGGTTGCCGGAGGACATTAGAGAAGTGAAGGAGGCCCAGATTTCACTAGAAGAGGTTGAGAGCGCTCTTAGGAGGATGGGAAAAGGGAAGGTGCCTGGGATGGATGGGCTGCCGGCTGAGTTTTATCTCAAGTTTTGGGGTATACTTGGACCAGTGGTCCTCGAAGTCTTGAAGGCCATCCTTGAGACGGGGGTCCCGGGGGGGTCAATGGCTGTTGGTGTGCTGTCACTTTTATATAAGAAGGGGGAAGTAACAGACCTTGGCAACTGGCGGCCGTTGACCATGCTGTGTGTAGATTACAAGCTACTTGCAAAGGTTTTAGCAGACCGGTTGCGTACAGCCCTTCCCTACGTCGTCCATGAGGATCAGACGTGCGGGGTAGAGGGCCGCTCTATTAGATGGAACCTACAGTTAATCAGGGACTCCATCGCTTGGGTTGAAGATAGAGGACTGCCTTTAATGGTAGCAGCGCTAGATCAGGCGAAAGCCTTTGATCGCGTGAATAGATCATTTTTATTCAGAGTGTTAGGTCGATTAGGATTTGGGGTGAAGTTCATAGGATGGATTCGTACATTATATGTCGGAGCGGGGTGCCGAGTTAGTGTAAATAGTCACTTGGGTGACGTTTTTGACCTCTCGTCTGGGGTCAGGCAGGGGTGCCCACTCTCGGCTCTCCTCTTCGTTCTGTACATGGAGCCTCTGGGGGCTGCCATTAGGGCAGACACAGGGGTGGAAGGCTTGTTGATCCCTGGAAGTGGTGGGCTGCGTGTTAAGATGACGCAGTACGCCGACGACACTTCCTTGCTGCTGTGCAAGGACTCGTGCCTGACAAGGTCCCTTGCCATCTTTGGGGATTTCACCCGAGCGTCGGGAGCAGTTCTGAACCATGCAAAGTCTTCCGTCAAGTTTTTCGGAAGATGGCGCGGTAGAACAGATGTGCCCGGGGGTTATCTCTCTGTGAGGGGGCCCTGAGGATTCTCGGGGTCCATTTTGAGACCTCCGGCTCAGCGATGCTAAACTGGAACATGCGTATCACAGTGGTACAGAGGAAGCTAGCAATGTGGAAGGCTAGGTATTTGTCTTTTATGGGCAAAGTCCTGGTCCTAAAGGTGGATGTGTTGCCGTCTCTTTTGTATTTGGCGTACATCTACCCATTGCCGGCTTGTCTGAGGAGGCCTGTAGTGAGGCTTGTGTTTCAGTTCATGTGGAGTGGCAGGTGCGAGTGGGTCGCCAGGGCACGCATGCTCTGTCCCATCGGGGAGGGAGGTAGGGGGGTACCACATTTCCCCCTCAAGCTGGACGCAATTTTTCTTTCTTTCTTGTTAACGGAGCTTGCTCATCCAGTGATACACCAGTCCGGTTACCTCCTGCGGGTGTTCTTCTCGTATCAGGCGAGAAGCGTAATGGTGTGGTCTAACACGGGTCCTCGGGCGGAACAGCTGCCGTGGCACTTTGGTCATGCGGCCAAGTGGCTGCGTGCGCACCCGGAGGTTGAAGTTGCCCGAGTAGGTTTAGATCACAGGCACCTGTACGAGGAGGTCAGAAAGGCAGGGAGTCCGGCGCCTGTAGTGGGCATCTCGGAAGTGGTCTGGTAGGGAGTGCAGTCTGGATAACAGGCTCAAGGACCTGAATTGGTTGAGCCTCCATAAGTGCTTGCCGGTACGTTCCATCATGTACCGGTATAGATCCTCTTGTGACAGGGAGGAGACTGTGCGCCATGTCTTTTGGGACTGTGCCTTTGCCGGAGTAGTATGGGCTAGGGCACGGGTGTTGTTAGGTTTGGTAAGGGGGGATTTTGTATTAAGGTGGGCCAGGTTAGAGAGAGGTGTAGGGAGAGCGAGAGGGATGGATAGGGATAGGTTTCTGCTCCGGCCTCTCATGAGTCTCTTTAAACGGGGGCTGTGGGAAGCCAGGCAGAACATGGTGAAGACAGGGAGAGATTGGGGGGTGGAAGGGATAGTGAGGAGGGTGGAAGGAGATTTAAGGGGGAGGATGAAGAGGGAGGAGAGGAAGTGGGGGCAGCATGCTGCCCGGGAGAGGTGGAAGGGGGGTTTAGGGCTGGGTGTCATTTAGATTTGTAAGGGGATAGATTAGGGACGGGGAGATAGGGAAAGGTAGTTTGTAGTATGACGGGGAGGGAAGATGCTCCCCTGAGGTTTTGTTTGGGGTTTTTGTTTAGTTAAATTAAAATACCATTATTGAAGTATGAATGAAAATTATAAGTTGTAAAGAATTAATGGTATTGAATGTAATAAATTATTTTTTCAAAAAAAAATAAAATAGGCTGTTAGGTTTTCGTGTTACGTTTCTTGTTTTTGTATTGTTCGTTTTTCTTCATTATTAAAGATGTATCTAAATTACCACGCTGAAAAAAAAAATAGGGCTATTTCGGTTTTTTCACGTTTATTGTTTTTGTATATTGTTCGTATTTTCATCTTTATTAAAGATGTTTATAAATAACTACGCTGCATTTTGGTCCTCCTCTCCTTCGACGGAAGAAAACCGTAACAGAATCACCCACCACAACAGGACCAAGCGGCGTGGTGACAGGCAGCGGCAGCAGGAGCAGCAAAATCAAGATTTCTGGACTTGGGAGGAAATCTTGGACGGAAAAGGATCCTGGGCACAGCCAGGAGAATATCGCCGCCCTAAAGAAGAGCTGGAGGCGGCGAAGGCGGAGAGGCGCTGGTATGAAGAGGCAGCACGGCCAGGGAAATATTTCTTGGGGGTAGGCACACTGGAAGTATTGCGAAGCCAGGTAGGAGACCTGAGCCAACTTCCTGTGTTTACTACTTCCTGTGTGCCCCCCACAATAATTTTTCTGGTTGTGCCCAGGGTCCTTTTCCGAGACCGGGCAGGCACCGTGTTATGCTGTGGAGCGCACGGTGTCCCCAGTGCGGGTGCATAGCCCGGTGCGGTACATACCAGCTCCGCGTATCGGCCGGGCTAGAGTGGGCATCGAGCCAAGTGCCATGAAGCCGGCTCTACGCATCTGGTCTCCAGTGCATCTCCTTGGGCCGGCTTACATGGCACCAGCCTTGAGCACGGTGTCCCCGGTTCGCCTGCATAGCCCAGTGCGGGCTATTCCACCTCGCCGCACTGGCAGGGCGACCGGGAGCATTCAACTAGGTAAGGTTGGGCAGGCTCGGTGCTCAAGAGCTCCAGTGCGCCTGCACGGTCCGGTCTATCCAGTACCACCTCCACGCACCAGCCCTCCGGTGGCAGCTCCCCGCACCAGGCTTCCTGTGCGTGTCCTCGGCCCAGTACCACCAGTGCAAACACCACGTACCAGGCCTGCAGTGCGTTTCGCCTGTCCAGAGCTGCTGGAGTCTCCCGTCAGTCCAGAGCTGCCGGAGCCGCCAATCTGCCAGGATCCGCCAGATCCGCCAGTCTGCCAGGATCCGCAAGAGCCGCCAGTCTGCCAGGATCCGCAAGAGTCGCCAGTCTGCCAGGATCTGCAAGAGCCACCAGTCTGCCAGTCTGCCAGGATCCGCCAGTCTGCCAGGATCCGCCAGTCTGCCAGGATCCGCCAGTCTGCCAGAAGCCACCAGTCTGCCAGGAGCCGCCAGTCTGCCAGGAGCCGCCAGTCTGCCAGGATCCGCCAGAGCCACCAGTCTGCCAGGATCCGCCAGAGCCGCCAGTCTGCCAGGAGCCGCCAGAGCCGCCAGTCCGCCAGGATCCGCCAGTCTGCCAGGATCCGCCAGTCTGCCAGGATCCGCCAGAGCAGCCAGTCCGCCAGTCCGCCAGGATCCGCCAGTCTGCCAGGATCCGCCAGTGTGCCAGGATCCGCCAGGATCCGCCAGAGCCGCCAGTCTGCCATGATCCGCCAGGAGCCGCCAGTCCGCCAGGAGCCGCCAGTCCGCCAGGATCCGCCAGTCTGCCAGTATCCGCCAGAGCCGCCAGCCTGCCAGGATCCGCCAGAGCCGCCAGTCTGCCAGGATCCGCCAGAGCCCCCAGGAGCCGCCAGTCTGCCAGGAGCCGGCAGTCTGCCAGGAGCCGCCAGTCTGCCAGGATCCGCCAGAGCCGCCAGTCTGCCAGGATCCGCCAGGATCCGCCAGTCCGCCAGGATCCGCCAGTCCGCCAGGATCCGCCAGTCCGCCAGGATCCGCCAGTCCGCCAGGATCCGCCAGAGCCGCCAGTCTGCCAGGATCCGCCAGAGCCGCCAGTCTGCCAGGATCCGCCAGAGCCGCCAGTCTGCCAGGATCCGCCAGAGCCGCCAGTCTGCCAGGATCCGCCAGAGCCGCCAGTCTGCCAGGAGCCGCCAGAGCCGCCAGTCCGCCAGGTTGCGCCAGTCTGCCAGGATCCGCCAGAGCCGCCAGTCTGCCAGGATCCGCCAGAGCCGCCAGTCTGCCAGGATCCGCCAGAGCCGCCAGGATCCGCCAGTCCGCCAGGATCCGCCAGTCTGCCAGGATCCGCCAGTCTGCCAGGATCCGCCAGGAACCGCCAGAGCTGCCAGTCTGCCAGGATCCGCCAGAGCCGCCAGTCTGCCATGATCCGCCAGGAGCTGCCAGTCCGCCAGGAGCCGCCAGTCCGCCAGGAGCCGCCAGTCTGCCAGTGTCCGCCAGAGCCGCCAGTCTGCCAGGATCCGCCAGAGCCGCCAGTCTGCTAAGGATCCGCCAGAGCCGTCAGGAGCTGCCAGTCTGCCAGGAGCCGGCAGTCTGCCAGGATCCGCCAGTCCGCCAGGATCCGCCAGTCTGCCAGGATCCGCCAGGATCCGCCAGAGCCGCCAGTCTGCCAGGATCCGCCAGAGCCGCCAGTCCGCAAGGATCCGCCAGTCTGCCAGGATCCGCCAGTCTGCCAGGATCCGCCAGAGCTGCCAGTCTGCCATGATCCGCCAGAGCCGCCAGTTTTCCAGGATCCGCCAGAGCCGCCAGTCTGCCATGATCCGCCAGGAGCTGCCAGTCCGCCAGGAGCCGCCAGTCCGCCAGGATCCGCCAGTCCGCCAGGATCCGCCAGAGCCGCCAGTCTGCCAGGATCCGCCAGAGCCGCCAGTCTGCCAGGATCCGCCAGAGCAGCCAGTCCGCCAGTCCGCCAGGATCCGCCAGTCTGCCAGGATCCGCCAGTGTGCCAGGATCCGCCAGGATCCGCCAGAGCCGCCAGTCTGCCATGATCCGCCAGGAGCCGCCAGTCCGCCAGGAGCCGCCAGTCCGCCAGGATCCGCCAGTCTGCCAGTATCCGCCAGAGCCGCCAGCCTGCCAGGATCCGCCAGAGCCGCCAGTCTGCCAGGATCCGCCAGAGCCCCCAGGAGCCGCCAGTCTGCCAGGAGCCGGCAGTCTGCCAGGAGCCGCCAGTCTGCCAGGATCCGCCAGAGCCGCCAGTCTGCCAGGATCCGCCAGGATCCGCCAGTCCGCCAGGATCCGCCAGTCCGCCAGGATCCGCCAGTCCGCCAGGATCCGCCAGTCCGCCAGGATCCGCCAGAGCCGCCAGTCTGCCAGGATCCGCCAGAGCCGCCAGTCTGCCAGGATCCGCCAGAGCCGCCAGTCTGCCAGGATCCGCCAGAGCCGCCAGTCTGCCAGGATCCGCCAGAGCCGCCAGTCTGCCAGGAGCCGCCAGAGCCGCCAGTCCGCCAGGTTGCGCCAGTCTGCCAGGATCCGCCAGAGCCGCCAGTCTGCCAGGATCCGCCAGAGCCGCCAGTCTGCCAGTCTGCCAGGATCCGCCAGAGCCGCCAGTCCGCAAGGATCCGCCAGTCTGCCAGGATCCGCCAGTCTGCCAGGATCCGCCAGAGCTGCCAGTCTGCCATGATCCGCCAGAGCCGCCAGTTTTCCAGGATCCGCCAGAGCCGCCAGTCTGCCATGATCCGCCAGGAGCTGCCAGTCCGCCAGGAGCCGCCAGTCCGCCAGGATCCGCCAGTCCGCCAGGATCCGCCAGAGCCGCCAGTCTGCCAGGATCCGCCAGAGCCGCCAGTCTGCCAGGATCCGCCCAGAGCCGCCAGTCTGCCAGGATCCGCCAGAGCCGCCAGGATCCGCCAGAGCCGCCAGTCTGCCATGATCCGCCAGGAGCTGCCAGTCCGCCAGGAGCCGCCAGTCCGCCAGGATCCGCCAGTCTGCCAGTATCCGCCAGAGCCGCCAGTCTGCCAGGATCCGCCAGAGCCGCCAGTCTGCCAGGATCCGCCCAGAGCCGCCAGTCTGCCAGGATCCGCCAGTCTGCCAGGATCCGCCAGAGCTGCCAGGATCCGCCAGATCCACCAGTCAGCCAGGATCTGCCAGTCAGCCAAGATCCGCCAGATCCGCCAGTCAGCCAGGATCCGCCAGAGCCGCCAGTCGCCAGGATCTGCCAGAGCCGCCAGTCAGCCAGGATCTGCCAGAGCTCAGGCAGGTTGACGGCTATCTCTTAGTCCTGAGCTTCCTCTCAGTCCTGAGCTACACCTCTGGCCTGAGCTACCCCTCAGGCCTGAACTTCCTCAGTAATGAGACACCCCTCAGTCCAGGTGGGCCCTTTGTTAGGGTTACTAGGCCAAGGTCGGCGGCGAGGGTCGCCAAGCTAAGGAGGTGGACTATGATGGAGTGGGGTCCACGTCCAGCGCCAGAGCCGCCACCGTGGACAGACGCCCACCCAGACCCTCCCCTATGGGTTTAGGTGTGCGGCCGGGAGTCCGCACTTTTGGGGGGGGTACTGTCACGCCCTGGTCTTAGTATTCTGTGTTCTCTTTATTATTTTGGTTAGGCCAGGGTGTGACATGGGTGATTTATGTGGTTTGTTTTGTCTAGGTGTTTTTTAGTTTATGGGATTGTGTTTAGTTAATTATTCTAGGTAAGTCTATGGTTGCCTGGAATGGTTCTCAATCAGAGGCAGGTGGTTATCGTTGTCTCTGATTTGGAACCATATTTAGGCAGCCATATTCTTTAGGTCTCTTGTGGGTGATTGTTCCTGTCTCTGTGTTTGTTGCACCAGCTGGGGCTGTTTAGGTTTTTTCACGTTTATTGTTTTTGTATATTGTTCGTATTTTCATCTTTATTAAAGATGTTTATAAATAACCACGCTGCATTTTGGTCCTCCTCTCCTTCGACGGAAGAAAACCGTAACAGTGTGGGAAATATCCAGGATAAAGAGAACGTTTTTGTGACAATAAGATTGTGATTTCAGTTCTCTAATGAGATCATAGTAAATTGTGATACCTTGCCTCGTAACTAGCCACGCCCCAGGGAACCCAGAGAGCATGTCAGCCTGACGTAAACGCACCCATTTTAACACGAGGGTATAAAGCATTTGAGTTAAGAATTAACATAACTGACTAAACGGACCACAGCTGCAGTGTGGGCTAAGATAGTCGCAACCCCGAAAACACAACACGAGGTTGAAGACAAAGGAACCTCTTAACAATCAATGCTAGAGTTGAGTAACTGCTATGGTTGAATACATTATCTAAGAAGATGAATTTAAGTAGGACCATCAAGTTATTCTCTTCAAATCACCGTGTCCTACACTGCTTTCATCACCACTGGTATTTTGGGGTATTTTATTAGGATCCCCATTAGCTGTTGCAAAAGCAGCAGCTACTCTTCCTGGGGTCCACACAAAACATGAAACATAATACAGAATGACAAGAACAGCTCAAGGACAGAACTACATTTTTTATTTTTTAAAGGCACACGTAGCCTACGTATCAATGCATACACACAAACTATCTAGGTCAAATAGGGGAGAGCCATTGTGCCGCGAGGTGTTGCGTTATCTTTTTTTTTTAAAACAGGTTTGCTGTTTATTTGAGTGATATGAGATGGAAGGAAGTTCCATGCAATAAGGGCTCTATATAATACTGTACGTTTTCTTACATTTTTCTGGATTTGGGGACTGTGAAAAGTCCTCTGGCGGCATGTCTGGTGGGATAAGTGTGTGTGTCAGAGCTGTGTGTAAATTGACTATGCAAAAAATGTGGGATTTTCAACACATTAGTGTTTCTTATAAAAAGAAGTGATACAGTCAGTCTCTCCTCAACTCTTAACCAAGAGAGACTGGCATCCGTAGTATTTATATCAGCCCTCTGATTACAATGAAGAGAAAAACGTGCCTCTCTGTTCTGGGCCAGCTGCAGCTTAACTAGGTCTTTGCCTGCAGCACTGGACCACATGACTGGACAATAATCAAGATTCGACAAAACTAGAGCCTGCAGAACTTGCTTTTTGGAGTGTGGTGTCAAAAAAGCAGAGCATCTCTTTATTACGGCCAGACCCCTCCCCATCTTTACAACCATTGAATCTATATGTTTTGAAGATGACAGTTTAGCCGTCCTTAGGAGACCACTCTTCCAGAACGAGTGCACGTAAACAGACAACTAAGGACATTGTGACCTCTTGTGGACAATCAGAGACTTAAACCTGAGAACAAAGGACAAGGCCATCCAAAGAGGGCCCAACAGAGAGGAAGACCGTCAACACGTAAATAGATCATTACATTACTTCTTACCCAAAGGAACGGCAGTTCAGGGCAAGGTATTAGGGCTAAACTAAGCGTAGTTTACAAATGATTCCATGTGTTGTTTCTCTTTCTCTCTCGTGCTCTCTCTCTCGCTCTCTTTAAATCTCCATCTTGTGTAACAAGTGTCATATTGTATTAGTCCTCTAGGGACTTGTTGTCCATAATAAAAATCTATTTGTGTGGTACGGAATGATTAGTAAATCAAATCAAATTTTATTTGTCACATACACATGGTTAGTAGATGTTAATGCGAGTGTAGCAAAATGCTTGTGCTCCTAGTTCCGACAATGCAGTAATAACCAATGAGTAATCTAACCTAACAATTTCACAACAACTACCTTATACACACAAGTGTATTTGGAGGGTCCTTCAATTTTTTGGTGCATCTAAAGTTCATTTCCTGCACTTCTACACAATCTGATATGACCCACGGCCCTTTTAGCCATCTCTATTTAGATCAACAAAAAGTAAGCAAAAATTACCACAGTCATCAAGCAAGGTAAGATATCATTATTAAATATGTTTAAGTGATTGATAAGACATAAATAGATCAATGATAATTCACTAATCAATATTGTGTTGCACCTTTAACCAACAGCCTAACAAATGAACAACTCTTACAAATAAAGTACAAAGACGTAACTTTTGATTGTATTTATCATTCTCCATATCAAATTAAATCCAGACCGCCCAGCCAGCCCAAGCCGCCGGCACGCCCGACCCCCACCAGTCTAGTCAATAACGCAACTCTCTCCAGAGGAAGAGGAAAAATTGCCAAAGACTCCAGCCACCTTAGTCATAGACTGTTCTCTCTGCTATCGCACGGCAAGCGGTACTGGAGCACAAACTCTAGGTCCAAAAGGCTTCTTAACAGCTTCTGCCCCCAAGCCATGACTGCTAAACAGCTAATCAAATGACTACCCGGACTATCCAACCCCCCTTTTTTTATGTTTCTGCTACTTGCTGTTTATTATCTATTATCTATGCAGTCACATTACCCTTACCTACATATTATATACATATTGTCTCAATTACCTCGACTAACCTTGACACACACATTGACTAGGTACCAGTACCCCCTGTATATAGCCTCGCTATTGTTATTTTATTGTTGCTATTTTATTTTTTACTTTAGTTTATTTAGTAAATATTTTTCTTAACTGTATTGTTGGTTAAGGACTTGTAAGTAAGCATTTCACGGTAAGGTCTACACCCGTTGTATTTGGTTCATGTAACATTTGATTTGTTTCGATTTTCATACAACAAAAAAGATGGGAAGGAGGTTGTGTTGTCTCAAGGGAAAGGTTTGAAAAACAAAAGAAACAAAAATGTAAAGACACATACACCTACACATTAACACACAAACTGTACATCCTCCATTTAATTCATATCATAGGCCTGATAGTACCGTTGAGCTCTTTTAACTTGACAACAGTCTCCAGTATCAACATTTCCAAGCAAACAAAAGCAGGGAGAATCTGTAGACATGTTGAGATAGAAGAATATAGTATTTTACCATATTCAGCCTCCGTTCACAAGACCATAATATATGCAAATATATTTACACCTCCAGCAGAATAATTACATTTCTGAGTGTATGATATTCAGTTTCACTGGAATATAGTACGTTCTATGGATGGTCTTTAAACTGCAGTAATTTATGTCTGAGATTATATGAACATGAGCGGGCATTCTAACAGATCTGTATCCATCCATCATCATCCATAGCGTCTCCCAGGTCTTCCTCAGATTTTTGTTTGAATTGGTTTGTGTCATCAGGAAAAGCCTCTTTCAACCCTTGATACAGTTTGGAAATCAACTTTAGAGATTTGTCAGACTGTCACGACCGTCGTATGGAGAGGACCAAAATGCAGCGTGGTTAGTATACATTCTTCTTTATTGAAGAAAGACCATGAAGTAAACTGAACCAAAACAATAAACGACCGTGACGCTATAATAAGAAACCTGTGCTGACACAAGCAACTGACATAGACATAGATAATCACCCACAGAATATGGCTGCCTAAATATGGTTCCCAATCAGAGACAACGATAGACAGCTGCCTCTAATTGAGAACCAATGTAGGCAACCATAGACATACAATTTACCTAGAAAGGAGAACAGCCCCATGAACATACAAAACCCCTAGACAAGACAAAAAACACATACATCACCCATGTCACACCCTGACCTAACCAAAATAACAAGGAAAACAAAGAATACTAAGGTCAGGGTGTGACACAGACCACCTTAAAATAGTTTCAACCTTTGAAGCTTCTTGCTTGTCCAGTGTTTGCTGCACAGAGATAATAAAGTGTTTTATCTGCAAAAGCTCACCTCTGCGCCATCACAGACTTGTCTTCCCTGGCTGCCTGACCCTAATGAGACCCAGGTCACTATCTGATCCTGCTCAGATGAGGCATGAAAAATAATTACCTTGGTGTACATTTATACATTATATTATCCAAGAATATAATAAGTGGTTCAATAATTGAAATTACCATTATTCCCTGATCCCAGACTGTAGCCTACCATCAACTCAATATCCAACTTCGTATCCATTCACTGATTGTTATGGCTAATATACTACAAAATTCTCCTGAGCTCCGTAGACTGGTCTTCCCTGGCTGTCTGATCCTGCAGGGACACCTGTCACCATCTGATCCTGCTAAGACATGATGAGCACAGTCTTGTGTACTGACTGTGCACCATGGCAGTGAAGCCTGTATAGCTGTTTATACCGTGTCAGTGTGAAAGGTAGGGAATTAGCTAGGGAAACTGACAGCTCAAAAGTGTTACATTGCTATCCTGACTAATAAAAACTTGCATTGCTGTCACGTTCTGACCTTTATTCCTTTGTTTTGTCTTTATTTAGTATGGTTAGGGCAGTCTATGTTAGTTTTTCTATATTTTCTATTTCTATGTTTGGCCTGATATGGTTCTCAATCAGAGGCAGCTGTCTATCGTTCTCCCTGATTGAGAACCATATTTAGGTAGCCTGTTTTCCTTTGTGTTTTGTGGGTGGTTATTTTCAGTCTTTGTGTGTCTGCACCAGATAGAACTGTTTCGGTTGTCGGTTTGTATTTTTTTTGAAGTGGTCAGTTTCTTATTAAAAAGATGAACACTAACCACGCTGCGCTTTGGTCCTCTCCTTCTTCCACAGACGACAGCCGTTACAATTGCGCTGAAGAAAATGTCATAATATCGGTGTTCCATCATTTGGCTGCTGGTTTCATTTGATTCAGGTCTGGTGTAATTGAGGTAAAAATAATAGCAAAAGTTAGTGAGCTAGCTAGATAGCTAATGTTTACCATTTACCATTAACTCTAGCTCATGGTACATCATCAAATTTACTTATATTGAAACAGAACAAAACAGGCTACAAAACATTTCCATATACACAACAGATGTTAGATAGTGCTACCTGGTAGATAGCTAGAGCTGAACTGGCTGTGGTAGCTACTAGCTAACTTCTACTAGTTAATTCACTTCAGTCGAGAGAGGATGAAACATTTGCTAAGGTAACATAAGTTACACTACAAGCTAAGCACTGGGAATAAATATGTTTTTTTACCTGTCAAACAGCAGTTACCCTGCCAGATCAGTCAAAGAGTAACCCGTTTCTGCTCTGCTTGCTTTTACTTGGAGAAAAAGGGCAACACCGACAGCAGCTGCCTCTTTATTTCTCCCATGCTGGTCCTATACGCCAGCCTTTCAGAAGCTTTGTCTTCACACAACCTGTCCGCATGCTCCGTCGTGTTCGTGCGGTCCTAAACAACCATTATCAATTGATTTGCACTTTTCGCACCAAAGTATGTTAATCTCTAGGAGATGGAACACGTCTCTTTCCTGAGCGGTATGACGGCTGTGTGGTCCCATGGTGTTTATACTTGCATGCTATTGTTTGTGCAGATGTACATGGTACCTTCAGGCGTTTGGAAATTGCTCCCAAGGATGAACCAGACTTGTGGAGGCCTACAATTGTTTTTCTGAGGTCTTGGCTGATTTATTTTGATTTTCCCATGATGTCGAGCAAAGAGGCACTGAGTTCGAAGGTAGACCTTGAAATACATCCACAGGTACTTCTCCAATAGACTCAAATGATGTCAATTAGCCTATCAGAAGCTTCTAAAGCCATAACATCATTTTCTGGAATTTTCCAAGCTGTTTAAAGGCACATAGTGTATGTAGACTTCTGACCCACTGGAATTGTGATACAGTGAAATAATCTGTGTTAACAATTTTTGGAAAAATGACTTGTGTTATGCACAAAGTAGATGTCCTAACCGACTTGCCAAAACTGTAGTTTGTTAACAAGAAATTTGTGGAGTGGTTGAAAAACGAGTTTTAATGACACCAACCTAATTGTATGTAAACTTCCAGACTTCAACTGTATCTGTTTCATGTCTCAGGTAGCCCTCAAATGCCAGTATTGATAGAATGCAGTAATTTACTAAAATTTGCCTTATTCTAATAATTCTCATGTGCCAACGTATTGTCAATGTCTTTGCCATGGTGAAACTTGGACTCCTGTGGATTTTATTTTTGTTAATTTAACTAGGCAAGTCAGTTAACAACACATTCTTATTTACAATGAAGGCCTACCAAAAGGCATAAGGCCTCCTGTGGGGACGGGGGCTGATATTAAAAATGTAAAATAATAGAAAAATATAGGACAAAACACTCATCACGACAAGAGAGTCACCACAACATAAAGAGAGACCTAAGACAACAAAATAGCATGGCAGCAGCACATGACAACACGGCATATTAGCAATACAACATGACAACAACATGGTAGAAACACAACATGGCAGCAGCACAAAACATGGAACAAACATTATTGGGCCCAGACAACAGCATAAAGTGTCACACCTGTGTATCATGAGATTCTCTACCTCAGCCGAGAAAAACCTTGAGACTTAGATTTCGTGCACCAGCTGTTGTTTACAAATATACATAGACCTCTACCACTTGCTTTACCAGAGGTCGCTGTTCTATCCTGCCGAAAGAGCTTAAAACCCGCCAGCTGTGTGTTATTCATGTCGTCGTTCAGCCACGACTCGGTGAAACATAAGATATTACAGTTTTTAATGTCCCGTTGGTAGGATATACGTGCTCGTAGCTCATCTATTCTATTATCCAATGATTGTAGTTATTTTATTATGTCTTTGTTTTAGTATGGTCAGAGCGTGAGTTGGGTGGGTTGTCTATGTTCCTTTTTCTATGTTTTGGGATTTCTGTGTTTGGCCTGGTATGGTTCTCAATCAGAGGCAGCTGTTTATCGTTGTCCCTGATTGAGAACCATATTTAGGTAGCCTGGTTTCACTTTTGAGTTGTGGGTGATTATTTTCCGTGTCAGTATTTGTTACCACATGGGACTGTTTCGTTTGTGGCACTTTGTTATTTTGTATTTTTGTCATGTTCAGTTTATCTTATTAAAATGGACACTTACCACGCTGCAAATTGGTCCGACCTCTCTTACTCCTCATCAGAGGAAGACGACGAACGTTACAAAATATGTTAATAAACCTCAAAATAAATGGACCTTTACAGCAAGATAAACAAAAATAGAGGAAAAGAGGGGAATGAGTTACTCACCTAGACTACTTTTTCTATGGATATTTTTTGCTGCTCTTGACTGATTCGAGCCGTACTTTGACCTTTTGCATAGCCACAGTTCACAGATATTTGAAGTTTATTTTTGATCAGCTCTGTCACAGAGCCTCTGTGTTGCATCTGTTTCTGGAGTCTGACCATTTAATGGTCATCAGAGAGAAAATATTCTC
The DNA here is from genome assembly GCF_045791955.1 of Oncorhynchus clarkii lewisi. Classification (NCBI taxonomy): domain Eukaryota; kingdom Metazoa; phylum Chordata; class Actinopteri; order Salmoniformes; family Salmonidae; genus Oncorhynchus; species Oncorhynchus clarkii. The sequence goes on along the minus strand of NC_092155.1, from coordinate 40,893,059 downwards.
GACAAAGGCATTTGAGCCTGGCACACTGAGGACAAATGAGACAATCCTGAACATGCTGATTCAAGTTGGCTTTCCCTAGGTTTTGGAAAACTGCCACCCACTTCTCACTGGTGGATTTTGTGGCATCCTGTCTGGCTTTCTGTATTTCCTCCCGGCTAACACAACACTCTCCATAGAGTTGGTCCATACTGACCGTCTCTGTCATTTTGAGGGCAACCACCACCTGCTCCAGGTCAGTGAAGGAGAGCTCCTCATAGAGGCTGATCAGTTTTACCATTACATTTTCTGGTGAGAAATCAAACCACTTGTCAATGTATGTAATGACAGTGTCATAGAACTTCACAAAGTCCTGTTGCTGCTTGAACCTTTGTGCTGACAATTGTTTGTCCACCAGCTGCTTGATCTGGTATCCAAAAAAGCTGTCGTGTTTCCACTGAAGCATCTTCATTTTGAACTTTTGGACTTCCTCATAAACATCTGTGACGCAGAGCGTTGTTTCCTCCAGCTTTTTGCGAGTTGGTCGAAAACACACCCAGGTTGTGGAAAGAGAACAGATAAACCTCAGCAGCTTCCGTTTTTTTCTTCATACTCAAAAATACTCTTCAGTGCCACAGGACAGGTCTCCCCAAGGGACCGGAAGTATGAAGTAAGAGTTGGCCAGCTTTTGCAGGAGACCATCGACAGCTGGATGAAGAGAGAGACATCGTGTGCAAACACATCACAGAATTTCACGCCACTCAATGTCAACAAAGAATGCACGCAGTTTCTCTCTTCGGGAAGCAGATACTGAGAAGTGGCTGTAGATCTTTAAAACAATTGTCTCAATTTCCACTGACAGCTGGCGTGCTTGCAGGCATTATGAGCTATGTGGGCTGGGCGATTAGCTTTCAGAATGCGATTGTTGGCACTGCTCAATAACTGGTAAACGGAGAGGTGTTTTCCAAAGTTGACATTGGTATTATCTGCTGCATCGGCTGTGATGTGTCTAATATCCAGTTCACGCTTTTCCAGACAGTTCATCAGAGCTTGATGGATGCCATTTGCAGTTTCATCACTGTCTTCATAAAAGTCAAGTAACTTGCGCTCCATCAGACACAGACACAAATAGCTCACGCACACCAGAAACATTTTCCTATTTAACTTGTTTGAGGCATCACTGGCAACTGAGAAATACACGGGCTCACCTTCGGTCAGGGACGGATCATCCAAAACATCCCGCACAGTCTTTGGTCCTGAACCGTTCATTGTAATCATCTCAGCTTTCGTTCTTCCCAAGTTCATCGTCTTCACAACATTTGAGTCGCGAAACAAAGCACCGTTGAGCTTGTTGAGCTTAACAAGGCAGTCGGCGCCGTTGTAGCCGAGTCCCCGTGTAACCGTGTGGGACACATATGAGGCTTCACTTGCCGCGATTTTGTAATTTTCACGAAGAATGCACCAATATTGCTAGCACTTTTAGCTAGCGCGGCCTTCTCGTTTATTTCTGTGGATGCATGCTGAGTTAGGTCATTCTCCCCCCCCCATGGCCAGTTGAGAATTCCCGACAGCATAAAGTACAGAAAGCTTTCGTCGACACACCTGTGGTGGAATTATTGGAATCAAAAGGAGAGACTTTTAAGATTTCTTCAAAACAATCCAACTTTATTATTTAATTACTGCAGTAATGGAGCTGGTCGGTAATCACCCCTGGAGGTGATCACTGAGAACTCAACGAGCTGGTTTGAGCCACAGCATTCTATAGCAAAGTCCATCCTCCTTCAGTTACATAACACACAACAGATGTATGGAATGGGTCACAAGGTTAAGATTTGTATGAAAGTTACTTATAGTTATGTGTCAACAGTTTTCATTGTGTAGAGACCAGTGCCTGGCCCCCCAACTCCATACTGGAGCCATGTCTCCCTGGTGCCATATAGAACAGAAACATTAACTCATGCTCTGGAATGTGGTAATCCCAAAGACATCGTAAATCTCCTGTCAGTGTTATCTCACGGAGGCCCACTTTCAGTTCACACAGACACAATAGGGAGTTATAAGAACCATCTTTTCTGTTGCATAAAACAACCATTTGATGAAATAAAAGTATTATAACATAGGCTTGTAATTTCCACCATACACCACTGATGGGTTTAACCCACATATTTTTTTGCTTCCTATTGTTGTTTGTAGCTGCACAGTATTTTCTTTTTTGCAGGTTTATCCATATTTCCTTGATATGCCATACCGACCGAACAACAACAGGAACTACTTTGCAGGAATTGGCGCATTTACTCTATACTGTGATTGGATGAATATACAGGACAAGGGAGGTCCCATATGGGACAAACCTATTTTAGCCTAATATCCCATCTAACACGGGACAGTTGGCAACCCTATAAGACACGGGGCAGAAACATTATGTACAAAATAAGTTACAAATAATGTGAAAAAACACACACAATAGCACAATAGGTTAGGGGATCGTAAAATGGCAGCCACCTTCTCCGGCACCATTACCTAACTTAAGTAGTACTTTCAAATATTTTACTTAAGTACTTTATAGTTAATATCTTTAAATATAGCAGACACAATAGCTTTTCAACATACCAGTTTTGGTGTAAACTTTCTAAAGAAATGCTGGTATAAATAATACAATATTCAAAATAAAAGTACGTCAAATTATCCACTTAGTTTTTCAAAGGGGGTTGCAATGCTGTAGAAAACAGTGGCTCTAGAGTGCTAAAAACAATCGATATTCCGGAAGTTTAGCATGTCTTTGCAGGGGACTCTTATTTTGAAGAAAAAAATCCGTAATCATGCTGCCAGCATAATATCAACGACAGTACAGTATGAAGATGGGCTAAAACTACTTATTCAATAGAAATCCCCCTCAGACTTGTAGGCGATGTCATGGCGATGTTGCCTAGCTAAACTCATGTGTAGGAGAAACACATAATCGGGTCAAACTGTCGCAGTGTTGCCATGTTCGTAGTATTCCTGCATTGGGATACTTTGAAAACGATGACGCAGATGTAAATGTATTGGTCGCAGGCTTTTGGGCTATTTCTAAGTTGCACTGCGGCCACCAATCTTAATATATACATATTTCACTGTGACCTGCTCCTGACTGTCAGGCAGTGAGACAGGTTGTTGCTGAGTGAGTGAGTGAGTGAGTGAGTGAGTGAGTGAGTGAGTGATCTGATGCTTCTGTCACCAACCAAGGAGGGCCTACAGCAGCACCTAGATATTCTGCACAGTTTCTTCCAGACCTGGGCCCTGACAGTAAATCTCAGTAAGACCAAAATAATGGTGTTCCAAAAAAGGTGCAGTTGCCACGACCACAAATACAAATTCCATCTAGACACCGTTGCCCTAGAGCGCACAAAAAACTATACATACCTTGGCCTAAACATCAGCGCCACAGGTAACTTCCACACAGCTGTGAACGATCTGAGAGACAAGGCAAGAAGGGCATTCTATGCCATCAAAAGGAACATAAAATTCAACATACCAATTAGGATCCGGCTAAAAATACTTGACTCAGTTAAAGGACACATTGCCCTTTACGGTTGTGAGGTCTGGGGTCCGCTCACCAACCAAGAATTCCCAAAATGGGACAAACACCAAATTGAGACTCTGCATGTAGAAATCTGCAAAAATTTCCTCCGGTACAAAGTAGAACACCAAATAATGCACGCAGAGCAGAATTAGGCCGATACCCGCTAATGATCAAAATCCAGAAAAGAGACGTTAATTCTACAACCACCTAAAAGGAAGCGATTCCCAAACCTTCCAGAACAAAGCCATCACCTACAGAGAGATGAACCTGGAGAAGAGTTCCCTAAGCAAGCTGGTCCTGGGGCTCTGTTCACAAACACACCCCACAGAGCCCCAGGACAGCAACACAACTAGACCCAATCAAATCATGAGAAAACAAAAAGATAATTACTTGATACATTGAAAAGTATTAACAAAAAAACAGAGCAAACTAGAATGCTATTTGGCTGGGTCACAAGGTTAAGAGAGTACACAGTGGCAGAATACCTGACCACTGTGACTGAACCAACCCTAAGGAAAGCTTTGACTATGTACAGACTCTGTGAGCATAGCCTTGCTATTGAGAAAGGCCGCCGTAGGCAGACCTGGCTCTCAAGAGTAGACAGGCTATGTGCACACTGCCCACAAAATGAGGTGGAAACTGAGCTGCACTTCCTAACCTCCTGCCCAATGTATGACCATATTAGAGACACATATTTCCCTCAGATTACACAGATCCACAAAGAATTCGAAAACAAACCCGATTTTGATAAACTCCCATATCTACTGGGTGAAATACCATAGTGTGCCGTCACAGCAGCAAGATGTGTGACCTGTTGCCACAAGAAAAGGTCAACCAGTGAAGAACAAACACCATTGTAAATGCAACCCATATTTATGCTTATTTATTTTCCCTTTTGTACTTTAACCATTTGTACATTGTTACAATACTGTATATATACCTAATATGACATTTATTTATTTATTATAAATAAATTATTAATTTATAATTTATAATTTATTTATTTATTATGTCTTTATTCTTTTGGAACTTCTGTGAGTATAATGTTTACTGTTCATTTTTATTGTTTATTTCACTTTTGTATATTATCTACTTCACTTGCTTTGGCAATGTTAACACATGTTTCCCATGCCAATAAAGCCACTTGATTTAAATTGAAATGAGTGAGCGAGTGGTGGAGAGGGGTGTGTGTGTGTGTGTGTGTGTGTGTGTGTGTGTGTGTGTGTGTGTGTGTGTGTGTGTGTGTGTGTGTGTGTGTGTGTGTGTGTGTTGAGAGAGCTCTACAGTTATTGGCTTGAGTCATGTGAGCGAGAGGAGAGAGAGCAGCAGTGGGAGTTGTGACCATTTTTTTTACCAGTTGTAGGTAGGCTATTTAGATTGTCCTTATATAGACACTTATTTACAAACCTTTTTCCAGAAAATATATAAAATACTCTAGAACTGATGCACATCAATAAATAATGGAGACAAAGCACTGAAAAATGACTTTGGGCACACTAGAGCACATTACATAAATCCACTCTGAGGTGGTTTAAACTGTATTCTAATGTTGACTGCTTAATAATTGTATTAAACATTTAAACATTTAACTAGGCAAGTCAGTTAAGAACAAATTCTGATTTACAATGATGGCCTACCAGGGAACAGTTGGTTAACTGCCTTGTTCAGGTGCAGAATGACAGATTTTTGCCTTGTCAACCTTTTGGTTACTGGCCCAACGCTCTAACCACTAGGCTATGCCGCCGAGTGGCGGCTACTTGCCGCCTAGTCGTTGCTACCTAGTGGCTATCTGCCGCCTAGTGGCTGCCTACCACTTAGTGGCTTCCTGCCACTACTGCGCCTAGTGGCTACCTGCCGCTACTGCGCCTAGTGGCTACCTACCACTACTACGCCTAGTGGCTACCTGCCACTACTGCGCCTAGCGGCTATCTGCCACCTAGTGGCTACCTGCCGCTACTGCGCCTAGCGGCTACCTGCCACCTAGTGGCTACCTGCCGCTACTGCGCCTAGCGGCTACCTACCGCTACTACGCCTAGTGGCTACCTGCCATTACTGCACCTAGCGGCTACCTGCCACCTAGTGGCTACCTGCCGCTACTGCGCCTAGCGGCTACCTACCGCTACTACGCCTAGTGGCTACCTGCCATTACTGCACCTAGCGGCTACCTGCCACCTATTGGCTACCTGCCGCTACTGCGCCTAGCGGCTACCTGCCACCTAGTGGCTACCTGCCGCATCTGCGCCTAGCCGCTTAAGAAGAAAACGGTATAAAGGGAAGTGCTTTATGCATGCTCATTTCTTGGATCTCAAGGGCTGCCGTTGTGAAAATTTGAAATGGAAGTTATGAAATTCCCTCGCGTGGTAATTTTTATGGGGAAAGTCCTCAATGAAACTGACATTAGGCTAAATGTCATGTGTCAACAGTTTTGGGGTCATTTTGCTGACATCTTGTCTAGGCTTCTGTAGACCATCTGAAATGAGATATAGGCCTATCAGGCTATCATTTATCTAAGCAAACTCTGGTACAATTTTATTAGAATCATAAACCCAGATTTCAATCATAAATCATAGGCCTTAGCCATGGTATATTGGCCATATATCAGTGCTTTATTGCTATTTTAAACTGGTTACCAACTTAATTAGAGCAGTAAAAATACATGTTTTGATATACCCGTGGTATACAGCTGTCAGCCAATCAGCATTCAGGGCTCGAACCTCCCAGTTTATAATTACAATAATAAACCTTGTTCGAGCCCTGGATGCTGATTGGCTGAAAGCCATAGTATATCAGACCATATACCACAGGTATGACAAAATATGACTTTTTACTGTTCTAATTACGTTAGCAACCAGTTGATAATAGCAATAAGGCACCCCAGTGGGTTGTGGTATATGGCCAATATACCACGACTAACGGCTGTATCGAGGCACTCCGTGTTGCGTCATGCTAAGGACAGCCCCATCATGCATAAGAACATACCACCTTATGCCTTATCACTCAATCATAGCAGTGAAGCGAGTTAAATCGACATCCATTCATGGAAAATAATCTGGTGAGTTTAAAAACCTCTTAAGGATCAGACTCTTTTTTTCAATTTTTGCCTAAAATGACATACCCAAATCTAACTGCCTGTAGCTCAGGACCTGAAGCAAGGATATGCATATTCTTGATACCATTTGAAAGGAGACACTTTGAAGTTTGTGGAAATGTGAAAGTAATGTAGGATAATATAACACATTCGATCTGGTAAAAGAGAGTAAAAGATAATACAAACAAAAAAAGCATTTTCTATTTTTTCCCCCCCATCATCTTTGAAATGCAAGAGAAAGGACATAATATAATATTGCAGTTTAGGCACAATTTAGATTTTGGCCGCTAGATGGTAGCAGTGTGTGTGCAAAGTTTCAGATTGATCCAGTGAAGCATTGCATGTAACGGTTTTCTTGTGTCGAAGGAGAGGCGGACAAAAACGCAGCGTGGTTATGATTCATGGTTCTTTAATAAAGAACTATACTTGAATAGACTAACAAAACCAAGAAACATGCAAAACCAAAACAGTCCTATCTGGTGCAAACACAGAGACAGGAACAATCACCCACAAAACCCAACACCAAACAGGCTACCTAAATATGGTTCCCAATCAGAGACAATGACTAACACCTGCCTCTGAATGAGAACCATATCAGGCCAAACACAGAAACAGACAAACTAGACACACAACATTGAATGCCCACTCAGATCACACCCTGACCAAACAAAACATAGAAACATACAAAGCAAACTATGGTGACATTGCAATACTGCACAGTATTTTGTATCTTGTTTCAAGTCTGCCCAAACTTGCCGAATTGGTAAATTGATACATTTTAGGTACATAACTATAGAGAACATACAACAATTATATGGTAATACAAAATTTAAGTTTACACTCCCAGAAATGTCACACATGATGGATCATTAGCTTATACACTAACATTCACACATCTAGATGGCCGGGTTGGGTGGGTGTGTTACCAGAGACAACAGGGGTTCAAACTGTAGAACCCAGTTCCTACATTTTAATATAAAAATGTATTTTATAAAACAAAACTATGCTACATTTTATCTCTCGGAACCTCAAGATGACAAATCTGACCAAGATTACTGAATTTAAAAAATAATAATAATAATTTCACTTTTATTTAACCAGGTAGGCAAGTTGAGAACAAGTTCTCATTACAATTGCGACCTGGCCAAGATAAAGCAAAGCAGTTTGACACATACAACAACACAGAGTTACACATGGAGTAAAACAAACATACAGTCAATAATACAGTAGAAAAATAAGTCTATATACAATGTGAGCAAGTAAGGTTAGATAAGGGAGGTAAAGGCAAAAAAAGGACATGGTTTGATTTTGATTTGATTTTATTAGGATCTCTTTTAGTCCCCATTTGGACTAATCTTCCAAGAGTCCTTAACATTAAAATACAATTTATAATACAAACACACTATCACATATAACACACTATTACAAACATACATAATACTAGCATAATGACCCAATAAATACTCAATCTAAAAAAATATTGATTCTTCATCTACTATAGTCCCACAACATTTCTATATACTATATTTAAATTGTTTTAAAATAATGTTTAAACTTATATATTAAAAGGTTTCTAGTTTGCTCAGTTAATTTATTCCATTTCTTTATTGCTCTAAATCGAAATGTTCTTTTGCCCATTTCTTTTTTCTGTCTGGATAACGCATAGATGGTGGACAATCTATTCCTAGTATTTACTGAATGTCTGTCTCTTACCAACTGAATACCATTGTGAATAGAACTTGGCCGTTTTAAGTGATGTATATTATAAAATAAGATAAGCATGTTTTTTTCAATTATCTTGTCGATTGATGACCAACCAAGAACACTGCGCATGACTGCAACAGAAGAACCATATCTCCGCCTTAAAACAATCCTTGCTGCTTTATTCTGTGCATTCTGCAGCCTCCTAACTTCACTAGATGATGCATTTCCCCAGACCACCGAACAATAGTTAACTTGACTCTCAACCAATGCCTGTGTTATTTGCTGAAGGATTTTCCCTGGTAAATATTTAGCTATCCTTCTAATTATGCATGCTGTTTTAATATTTTTTTTACATAGATTAGTTATTTGAGACGACCATGATAAGCAGTTGTCTAGCTGCACTCCCAGTAGTTTGGTTTCTGCCACTTCTTCAATTTGTACTCCTCCCATACTTAATTGTATCCCAAGCTGTTTTGGCCTTTTCCTAGTTGAACAGACCAACATAACTTTGGTTTCCTTGGTGTTTAAAAGCAAGTTTGTTTTGGCAAACCCATTTCCTGATAATCTCCAAATCTCGTTGCAAAGCTTGCTGTACCTGTTGAACCGATTGTCTTGCTGCATAAATTGTAGTATCATCTGAAAATATAGTAGCATGGTGGCGAAGTAAATACAGTATAGCAAGTAAAACACTGCAATGGTTGATTTGCAGTGGAAGAATGTGCAAAGTGGAGATAGAAATAATGTGGTGCAAAATAAATAAATACACTAGGGAAAGGGGTAGTTGTTTGGGCTAAAATATAGATTGGCTATGTACAGGTGCAGTAATCTGTGAGCTGCTCTGACAGCTGGTGCTTAAAGCTAGTGAGGGAGATAAGTGTTTCCAGTTTCAGAGATTTTTGTAGTGTACGAGAGTGTACAGGTCGCAGTGGTGGGTAGTATATGGGGCTTTGGTGACAAAACGGATGGCACTGTGATAGACTGCATCCAATTTATTGAGTAGGGTGTTGGAGGCTATTTTGTAAATGACATCGCCGAAGTCGAGGATTGGTAGGATGGTCAGTTTTACAAGGGTATGTTTGGCAGCATGAGTGAAGGATGCTTTGTTGTGAAATAGGAAGCCAATTCTAGATTTAACTTTGGATTGGAGATGTTTGATGTGAGTCTGGAAGGAGAGTTTACAGTCTAACCAGACACCTAGGTATTTGTAGTTGTCCACATATTCTAAGTCAGAGCCGTCCAGAGAGGTGATGTTGGACAGGCGGGCAGGTGCAGGCAGCGATCGGTTGAAGAGCATGCATTTAGTTTTACTTGTATTTAAGAGCAATTGGAGGTCATGGAAGGAGAGTTGTATGGCATCGAAGCTCGCCTGGAGGGTTGTTAACACAGTGTCCAAAGAAGGGCCAGAAGTATACAGAATGGTGTCGTCTGCATAGAGGTGGATTAGAGACTCACCAGCAGCAAAAGCGATATCATTGATGTATACAGAGAAGAGAGTCGGTCCAAGAATTGAACCCTGTGGCACTCCCATAGAGACTGTGGCCCGGACAACAGGCCCTCCGATTTGACACACTGAACTCTATCAGAGAAGTAGTTGGTGAACCAGGCGAGGCAATAATTTGAGAAACCAAGGCTGTCGAGTCTGCCGATAAGGATGTGGTGATTGACAGAGACGAAAGCCTTGGCCAGGTTAATGAATACGGCTACACAGTACTGTTTCTTATCGATGGCGGTTAAGATATCGTTTAGGACCTTGAGCGTGGCTGAGGTGCACCCATGACCAGCCCTGAAACCAGATTGCATAGCGGAGAAGGTATGGTGGGATTTGAAATGGTCGGTAATCTGTTTGTTGACTTGGCTTTCGAAGACCTTAGAAAGGCAGGATAGGATAGATATAGGTCTGTAGCAGTTTGGGTCAAGAGTGTCCCCCCCTTTGAAGAGGGGGATGACCGCAGCTGCTTTCCAATCTTTGGGAATCTCAGACGACACGAAAGAGAGGTTGAACAGGCTAGTAATTGGGGTGGCAACAATTTTGGCAGATAATTTTAGAAAGTAAGGGTCCAGATTGTCTAGCCCGGCTGATTTGTAGAGTCCAGATTTTGCAGCTCTTTCAGAACATCAGCTGACTGGATTTGGGAGAAGGAGAAATGGGGAAGGCTTGGGCGAGTTGCTGTGGGGGGTGCAGTGCTGTTGACCGGGGTAGGGGTAGCCAGGTGGAAAGCATGGCCAGCCGTAGAAAAATGCTCTTTGAAATGTTCAATTATAGTGGATTTATCGGTGGTGACAGTGTTTCCTATCTTTAGTGCAGTGGGCAGCTGGGAGGAGGTGTTCTTATTCTCCATGGATTTTACAGTGTCTCAGAACTTTTTAGAGTTTGTGTTGCAGGAAGCAAATTTCTGCTTGAAAAAGCTAGCCTTGGCTTTTCTAACTGCCTGTGTATATTGGTTTATATCTTCCCTGAAAAGTTGCATATCACGGGGGCTGTTCGATGCTAATGCAGAACGCCATAGGATGTTTTTGTGTTGGTTAAGGGCAGTCAGGTCTGGAGAGAACCAAGGGCTATATATGTTCCTGGTTCTGAATTTCTTGAATGGGGCATGCTTATTTAAGATGGCGAGGAAGGCATTTAAAAAAAAAACAGGCATCCTCTACTGACAGGATGAGATCAATATCCTTCCAGGATACCCCAGCCAGGTGGATTAGAAAGGCCTGCTCGCTGAAGTGTTTCAGGGAGCGTTTGACATTGATGAGTGGAAGCCGTTTGACCGCTGACCCATTATGGATGCAGGCAATGAGGCAGTGATCGCTGAGATCTTCGTTGAAAACAGCAGAGGTGTATTTAGAGGGCAAGTTGGTTAGGATGATATCTATGAGGGTGCCCGTGTTTACGGCTTTGGGGTGGTACCTGGTAGGTTCATTGATAATTTGTGCGAGATTGAGGGCATCAAGCTTAGATTGTAGGATGGCTGGGGTGTTAAGCATGTTCCAGTTTAGGTCGCCTAGCAGCACGAGCTCTGAAGATAGTTGGGGGGCAATCAGTTCACATATGGTGTCCAGAGCATAGCTGGGGGCAGAGGGTGGTCTATAGCAGGCGGCAACGGTGAGAGACTTGTTTTTAGAGAGGTGGATTTTTAAAAGTAGAAGTTCAAATTGTTTGGGTACAAACCTGGATAGTAGGACAGAACTCTGCAGGCTATCTTTGCAGTAGATTGCAACACCGCCCCCTTTGGCCGTTCTATCTTGTCTGACAATGTTGTAGTTAGGGATGAAAATTTCAGAATTTTTGGTGGTCTTCCTAAGCCAGGATTCAGACACGGCTAGAACATCCGGGTTGACAGAGTGTGCTAAAGTAGTGAATATAACAAACTTAGGGAGGAGGCTTCTAATGTTAACATGTATGAAACCAAGACTATTAAGGTTACAGAAGTCATCAAAAGAGAGCGCCTGGGGAATAGGACTGGAGCTAGGCACTGCAGGGCCTGGATTCACCTCTACATCACCAGAGGAACAGAGGAGGAATAGGATAAGGGTACGGCTAAAAACTATGAGAATTGGTCGTCTAGAACGTCTGGAACAGAGAGTAAAAGGAGGTTTCTGGGGGCGATAAAATAGCTTCAAGGTATAATGTACAGACAAAGGTATGGTAGGATGTGAATATAGTGGAGGTAAACCTAGGTATTGAGTGTTGATGAGAGAGATATTGTCTCTAGAAACATAATTGAAACCAGGCGATGTCATCGCATGTGTGGGAGGTGGAACTGAAAGGTTGGATAGGGTATAGTGAGCAGGGCTAGAGGCTCTACAGTGAAAGAAGCCAATAAAGACTAACCAGAACAGCAAAGGAAAAGGCATATTGACATTAAGGAGAGGCATGCTTAGTCGAGTGATCATAAGGGTCCAGTGAGTAGTGAGGTTAGTTGGGGTCACGGCGATTCAGACAGCTAGCCGGGCCATCGGTAGCAAGCTAGCATATGATGGAGGTCTGTTTTTAGCCACCTCGTGCGTTTCCGTCGGTAGATTAGTGGGGTTCCGTGTGGTAGAGGGGATCAATCCAATTGTCAAAATAGATATAGTTATAGTGACCCAAGAAAAATTGTCCGGTAGACCTATTCAGATAGCAGCTGATAAGACAGCTAACAATTAGCGGGCCTCAGATGGGCGTTCAGGTAACGTCGTGACAGAGGGGCCAGTTGGATAACTCCCTCGGGCAGATAACGTCGGTAGTCCAGTCGTGAAGGCCAGGTGGGGGTCCGCATTGGCAGTAAAACGGGTCCGGATAGGTGATTGTAGCCTAGGAGTGGCTGATGGAACTCTTCAGCTGGCTAGCTCCGGAATAATTGATGTTTGCTCCGGGATCAACGTAAGCCAATAGTCAAACGGATAGCAGCTAGCTAGCTGTGAGATCCAGGTGTAAATGTCCAGAGCTTGCGGTTGAAATCCGGGGATATGGAGAGAAAAATAGGTCCGGTATGTTCTGGTCTGAGTCACGTTGTACAAAACTGCAGATAGATTTTCGAGCTAAAGGATAGCTGATGACCACAAACTGTGGTTAGCTGAATACTAACGTTAGCCAGTAAACTGGTTAGCTTCTGGCTAGCTTCTGGTTAGCTTCTGGTTAGCTTCTGGCTAGCTTCTATTGTAGATTTCAGATTTGAGGTAAATAATATATTTTTTTTTAATTGGTGAGGCGGGTTGCAGGAGAATGTTTTGAAGTTGAGTTTTTGGAAAAGAAGAAAGGTGTAAATATATATATATATACGGGACACGACAAGACGAGGACAAAGGACGTCTGACTGCTATGCCATCTTGGGCTTAGCTCATATTAAGTGTAAGTACATTATTTTGTTTCGGAGGTGAATGTATCAAACCAGTTCCGTGATAAAAGTTTTTTGTTGTTGTGCACTCGCCTCAAACAATAGCATGGCATTTTTTCACTGTAATAGCCACTGTAAATTGGACAGGGCAGTTTGATTAACAATCATTTAAGATTTCTGCCCATATAAGACATGTCTATGTCCTGGAAAGTTGCTGTTACTTACAACATCATTCTAGTCACATTACCACCCGTTAGTTAGCGCATCAGCCGTCCGGGTATAGGGACAGCGATCCTGTAGAGGTTTTAATATGGGAGAGTGATCTTTTCACTTGTCACATATTCAAATTCCTTTATTACATCATGTCATAGCTTGCAATAAGTATTATTTTGAGGAAACCCAAATTTTGCTTCTAAAGTTGTGACAAGTTACTATGATATTCCTTCTTAAATGGCTCGATAACGTTATGGAAAAAGGGTTTATTGTATACATATGGCAACTCCTCTTGCTGTGAAAAAACATAATAATTGGGCTAGTTTCAGGCCTTTGTGCGGGTTTTGAGAGGTCATTGGCAATACATTTTGAGCAGAACCTGGCAACCCTGAACGGTTGTTTCGCGTGGAACAGCTCATGATCAAGCCTTCAAATCAACCGCACTAGTTTGACATAACGACATAATATTCTGTTGCTAGGATAGGGGTGTGTTAAACTCATTCCGCGGAGGGCGGGGTGTCTGCGGGTTTTTGATTTTTCTTTTCAATGAAGACCTTGACAACCAGGTGAGGGGAGTAATTTACTAATTTATGAATTTAATTCATCAATCAAATACAAGGGTCAAGTGAAAACACGCAGCCAGACACTCCGTGGAATGAGTTTGACACTTGTGCTAGGACGAGAAAGTTATTCAAATGCTTCCTCCCGGCTGTTCTTACTCCATTGAATTTGAAATGTAAAAGGGTTTAGGGTAGGAACGTCCAAAGGATTCGGATAGCACTGACCCAGTTCCTACACATGAACTGCCCATAGGACGTAGCTAGAAAATCCCGCCTCGTTGAACTCATGATTGACACTAGGCTGAACAAATGGCGTGCAAGGGAATTGATGGAGGAGGTGTCGGGAAGCCTCCTATCCCAAGTCATGAGGAGGAAGATCTATATTGCATTCATATATATCCTATTACTCTGCGTTTTTAATCATGTAATTATTATGTGTAAATAGTAAGTCATCTAATTCCTAATTCTATGATTGCATACTCCTCGCTCCTCTGCTCCTTATCAAAATCTCTTTGCATGAGAAGGTCAGAGGGGAGGAGCCTTTGGCTTTTCATCCAATGGCTTTTGAGAAGGAGATTTTCCAATGTTGAAGCAACGAAGGGGATACCAAAGACTGTACAGAATGTTTAGAGACTATGTGGGGAAAACGTTACCTCCAAGCCATTTTTCATTCTGTCCAGTCATAAATATTGTTCTATAGCTGCCTTCATTTCCGGGTACGTATTGATTGTTTTACGTGAAAGACCATTTATTCCTTTAGTTTAAGTAACATAAAGCGTTTTAAAATCGGCACATTTCTCAATGTGAACCGGGAAACGGTTGTTATTAGCTAGCTAGGTACAGTAACGCGTTAGGCTAACTTTGCTATCCGGCAGAGCACACTGAACGCAAAGAAAGTTGGGGTAAATCCAGTTTGATATAGTTAGCGACACTTTGCAAGTGTAAAGTATATTTAAGTACTGTAGATAGACAAAAGGAAACAACCTAGCTAGCAATAATATAGTCTCACCCTACTGTTAATGCCTTTCACCCTGGCCTGTCATTTATTCAGCCATGCCTGACCTCCTGACCCCAGCCCTCACATTCAAGAATAACAACGTTGTGCAACATATTTATTTTAGAATAGGTTGTCAAACCATATCGAAATGAGTTGTTATGGCATGATTTGGCTTCGCCATATCAATTGTACATATGCCAGAAATCAGATATCTCAATGTCTGCATGACCCTGTAGTGGGAGTACAGTGATGGATTACTTTTTCTGTACACTTCACTTTTTAAACCTAGCTAACTCCTAACTGTTCCATGAACATTACACAATGGTCAAGGGACCAGGAGTATGAGCTGATTGAAAACCAATCAAAGTAGGCCTAACCCTTTCAACAACATTTGCCATACAAATTTGTCAAACAAGTGTTCACTATAACCTGGCCTAGATTCTCAAAAAGAGCATGTAGCAAATGGCTCAGAGCTATAACCATCTGGCCAAACAGTTGTCCTTTTAGGCAACATAGAGCATAAATTGTTCAGAGGAGCATACGTCTTATCTATTTAGGCTAGAAAGCTGTCAAATTAGGCAAGGCGACTAAAGTAACATTTAGCACTTGACCAGTGACACGTATTCATATAGAGACATCAGGCAGGCGTGAAGAGTGAGGGTTTTGGGGCGGCAGGTAGCCTAGTGGTTAGAGCATTGGACTAGTAACCGGAAGTTTGCCAGATCGAATCCCCGAGCTGACAAGGTAAACATCTGTTGTTCTGCCCCTGAACAAGGCAGTTAACCCACTGTTTATTGTAAATAAGGATGTGTTCTTAACTGACTTGAGATGTTAAATAAAAATAAAAAAGGGATAGGGGTGCCTGAACCTGCATTTAAAATAGTCTGACTGTCGCTTTTCTCCATGTATTCACTAGAGGACAGCATTGCACATGTGTTTGTTATAAAACCAATGACCTCTGTGTTCTTCAAGCCCCACTTCTCCACCAAGCACACATCCTGTGCTCACAACAACATTTCCCTTGTATAGATATAATCACTTTTCTATTCACAAGCCGTCCCTGTGGCAAGGAATGGGGGCAAATGGCGAGGGCACAGTGAATGGTAATCGAAGTAACAAGCACAGAGTGTTACCATTGCTTGTAACCTCTGTGTTGTGAGTGTGGCCTGGTTGGCTATTTAAAACCTACTCTAATTGACAAACTCCTGTCTGAGATCACGAACGATAACAGACGGGCTGTTACCTAGGTATAGTGAATTATTGATGATATCACAAAGCACATGATGCAAGCGGGAGGTTTCTTGGAACACACCTACATGCACACACTAACCTTCTTGGGTCTGGCATTACAAAATGCCATCCCTTTCCCCAACTTTTGTCATGTATTACGCACCCTTTCCAACCTCAATTGTAGGACCAGAAATTAACTAGCCTAAGCCTGCCTATATGTTATGGATTAGGCCTTATAGAATACTCCAAAACAATAACCATCCACAAACTAGAATATTCCACAGCTGGACATCCCTACAACAAACGTACACACAGCCCCAAAATTAGCCATTTTTATAGGTATTTTATATATTTATTTTCAAAACTTAATTTTAGCAAAAACAATATGGGCCTTTCATTTTGAGGAGGCCCACTTGCATGTTTTTTTAGTCTATTTGGCCTGTACTTTAAAATAATGCTTTTTGGCCTGATGATTTATTAATAATTATGAAAGTATTATTTTTCCACCAACATTTTTTAAAAGCTATTAGCAGATCATTGTCTCCCGTCATGAAATAGTGTACATAACAGCTATACTTTTATTTTGGAACAAGCCCATATATAGCCTTTTGTATTGAATTAATTTATATTTATTACAGAATATTTGTAACCTGTTTCCTTTTATGTTAATCCTAATTTTTATATAATATGGATTTACCATTTAGTTATTTTTAATTCCACTAATGTTATAGGGAAAGATTCCCTGGTCTACATTCTAAATGGTGTGCAATTTCTTCTAGCCTTGGTTGTAGTTGTTTTGGTGAAGAACTGTGTGCCCTCTCTCGCTCGCCTGAAGACAGTTGAGGAGGAGGGAGGGGTTTAGACAAAGGCCTTCTCTACAAAAATGGAGGCTACAGCAGAGCAGCCCTGTTGTCCTTTTTTCATTTTCTACATGCTGACATTTTTTATATATTATCCATGAAAATAACACAACGTGCATCAGATGCAACCTTAGGTAACGGTATTACATTGTTATATGTGTTCTTTAGGTCACTGAAATGCAGTTAAATGTGTTATTTTGTAATTAGGGCCTAGCGTTCTCTCTTTTTTTCTCTCCCTGTCTCTCCCGCACTCAGAGCTGCTCCTGCCTGCGCTGAACAAAGATAATTACTCAGGAAATGCTTCGGCCAATTGGATGCGGCCTTACATCTCGCTTGTGAGAAAGGGGCCAGTCAGGGCCTGGCTACCATCAGACGGGCCTGATCGCCTTGCCTGAAGAGAGGAGCCTTCCCGGGCTGAGAGTGTCCTCCATGTTTTATAAGTGTTGACATAACAGTGTGTCAGGCAGCCATGCATCCACAGAGGTAAGCCCTGTCTTTATTTCAACTCTAATTACAACATTCCTTTCTCCTTCTTCTCTGTTGTGTGACTGTTGTGCAAATCTAAATGTGAATACCTGAAAATCACAGATTGCTTTCCCAAAGAAGCAGGGGAGCTTTGTGGGTGGGTTAGGCCTCGCAAGGCCCCTGCTCCATAGAGAGCTGAGGTGGGGGGGTTGGATAAGGACTCACCCCTGCTCTCTCTCTGTGTAGCAGGGTCACGTGTGCCCAAGACATCTAGACTACCATGCAATGGGCCATGGCAAATCCTTGTTTTCCTTGGCTTTTTTTTTTTTTACAATGCTAAAGAGAGTGAGATCCAAGTGTGCACTCTCTTTTCTCCTCTCTGCTGCGCCAGCCTAGTTGTGTGTCATGGCAGAGTCAGAGATGACGGGGGATGGGTGGCAGAAAAAGGGTTAGTGTGGTAGAGGGATGGGGGGGGGTGTTAAGTATCTTTTTTTAAGCAGATTGTCTCTGTTTTTGTGATCTAGTGTGTCATGCCAGGCCAGAGAGCATGGACGTGAGGGCAACAGATGTGCCTGTTAGAGGGACCATGGGGGGGGGGTCTTTAGGAAGGGGCTGATGGATAACTGAACACTGGTTGCTTACAACCAGTGTTAGAGGTGTGTAATGATTTTCTCTGCAGATATGATCATAATTCTTCACCAATTGATGCAGGTACAAACAGGGCAGTGAATGCCTGCCGCATGAGGCTAAATGCCTCTCCAGTCTCACCCGCATCAGAACTCACACAAGGTCCTCAGAGTTCATTCATTGTCCCAACCAAAAATGGGTTGTCTGAGGGGAATTCTTGAATTTCAGCCTGTCAATTGAACAGCTATTTGATTCTTCCTGTACACATTATTAATAGGCTAGTTGTTTTGAAGCTCATTGGGATATAGGGAGGCCCAAAGCCTCAAGTTTACAGGCCTGTGCTACGTTGACTCTGTAGCACTCATCCTTGTAAAGCTGCTTCCTCTGCTCTGTGCCCCTCAAACAGTGGCCATTTTGTGTGAAGCTCTGCTCTTGTCATCACAGATATAAACTACCAGAGAAGCACCTCATTTTTTTTGCGATTGTTGATTGTGTGTATTTCGTAAGCGTGTTGTTGTGTTTGTCTTCAGCTCGACTCATATTTGTCCGTATTTGCGTGCTTGTTTTCTCTTCCCCTCCTTGGCACCGCTCGGGCCTCGCTCACCTATTTATAGCTGTAGAGACAAAAACACCATTGATCTGCTGCTTCATTTTAATGCCTGGTTTGACGTTTCTGTAATACTTGGTTCAAGAGAATCGTATCTCCTTTGTAAATAGGTAAGTGAAACTGCATAGCTGGCTCTCAATTCACAATAATCTTTTTTGGTAGTACTTTATTTTACAGTACTGTTTCCACTGGTGTTTAAATTGGAAATTACTTTATGGTTCTTAGTTCAAATAATTCATCACAATTAATAACTAGCCCCCTACTTGTTTCCAAATAGTGCCTAACAGTGATTCATTGCATGAATCAGAAAGTAATTCATAGGTTCTAAATGTGTAATAAGTTACCATGGCACGGCAGATTTTAAAATGCACGGTTCACTTTGAAAAAATTATGAGCAAAAGCCTAACCTTCAGTGTCAAACCTAGATTAGGGGGGGTTCTACGTGGGGGGGTTCTACATTCCTTACTCTCAACCATCTTGGTATAGCTCTACACAAAGCGTGCTTCATATTACAGTCATTGACATTTAGGTGAGTTTGGAGACGTGTATAAATTCATGCCGTGCTCCGTTAGTGTTATGTTAGTGGGTATGTTAGTAATCTGGTGACAGGTTATCTTTAGACGATCGTCTGGGGTTGCTGGGGTTGCTGAGGCAACATTGCTCGTAAATTGTGATTTACTGCCTCTCAACCACAAAGAATAACTCATCCCTCTTCTAAAGCCTATACCCAGTTCGCTCAGTCACACTCAAAACAGACAACCTTTTAAACCGAGGGGAAATTACACTGTTTTAATGCAGGGGGAATCTCTGCATTGCAGCAGAAAATGTTTTTAAGGAAGAGGGAAGCCTGCACACAGGGAGCCATGTGGCATAGAACAGCCGACCAATCCTGTCCCGCCCTGCAGACCCTCCAGCCAATTACAGCAGCAGCCGAGGTTAAAGCTTGAAAATCGCTGTGAGAGCAGCAGCACAGGGAGAGCAGGGGCCTTCTGGAAAATTCCACAGCCATCTTTGTTTCATCCCCTCCAGCCCAATGTAAAAACCAGGCTGAATGATTTTCTTGCATATTCTGTGCTATATCTATCACAAGGTATGCTACCACACTTCAATTATCTCTGTTGAAGAACATGTTATTCGGTTAAGAAATTCAGACTAAATTGAATCATGTGTATAAGGAATCTTATAGTATGAAAAAGCAGGCAAAAGCCTGGCACCTATTTCTGCACGACTGTACCTAAAACTAGTTGTTTCATATTGTCTTGAGCGAATAGTACATTTAACCTTGATGGTATTGTTTGTATCTTGTTATGTCTCTCAGAGTCAGTCTTCTCTCTGGAGGACAGGGGCTGCAGGTTGAAGAGGGTGCCAGGTTATTTCTCTATCAACAATACTGGTTCTCAGTGGATTCAAGGACACATTACCAACTCAATGCATACAACAAAACCACCCTGCTTTTATGGCACCACTTACAGAGCAGGATAGCAGGTTTTTGATCAGGAACCCAGACCCTCGCTCACATGAGACACCACTGTGTTGCATGAGACCAAAACAGTGTATTCTCCTCGGGGATACAGCATAGGTTTGTCAGATCTGTCTTTACTCTCATAGTGTCTTACCCCCCTCTTATTATTAAGCCTAATTATTCTTCGACGGCAGTGCGTTCAGTGAAAGCAAGACTGAAGACGGGCGGGGGGTAAAATGGATAAGAATGATCTCCAATTAGCTGGATTTATCTTCTATCTCTCTCTCTCTCTCTCTCTCTCTCTCTCTCTCTCTCTCTCTCTCTCTCATCTGTCCCTCATCTATGTCTCCCTCCCTCTGTACCCTGAATCAAACGTGGTTCGGCTTAACTGTGTTTTGATGTTTGGATGTTGAACTGTAATCTCCACGGATCCCCTGGTCCTCGTGTGTGTGTGTGTGTGTGTGTGTGTGTGTGTGTGTGTGTGTGTGTGTGTGTGTGTGTGTGTGTGTGTGTGTGTGTGTGTGTGTGTGTGTGTGTGTGTGTGTGTGTGTGTGGGGGGGGGGGGGGGGCAGTGCCTGTGACTGGTGCCTCGGTCTGTGTGGGGGATGTGTGAGAGGGGGGAGGGGAGCCGGCTGTGGCCTCCATTTTCTGTGACGAGAGAACCCTGCTCTGCCTCTGCTCGACTGTCTCTCTGAGGAGCCAGTGGAATCTCAAGGCACAGAGTCAGTGTGTGTGTGTGTGTTGTGTGTGTGTGTGTTTTTTTCTATCAGGTATTCCTCCTTGCGGAGGGTGGGTGTTTATCAATGTTATCCTGAATTTTGCTCATCTGGAATATTCCCAGATCCTGAAGATTTTTCTGCTATCTGTTCTGGCATGTTTCTGGAATACTGCTCCTGGTCTGAAATGCCCTCTGGAAGAACATAGGATGACCAGTTGAGAGAGAGAAACTATCTGCCTAGTCAGAAGCTACAGGATCAGGTGGTTATTATGTCACGTTGGCTGCTCGGTGAGCCTATTTTTAAGTGAATAAAAGAGTGTAAACCTTGGCTCACTGCTGGGCTGCATGCTAACAGTACTCTGTCATCTCACAGTGCTCTCGCTGCTAGCACACGTAGCACAGAGAGTTGGCTAACATTAGCTCTCTTTCATGTGGGCCTCGTTTTGTTTGTTCGCTCTCTGTGTCCAGAACAGCAAGGCCCCGGAGGGGGTTATCTGTCAGCAGCGTGTCTAAACAAGAAAAGGTTCATATGCTGGATTATTTGTAATTTTCTTCCTTTTTGTGTCTACTTCATCTTCTTTCATTATCCAAATGACATTAGGGATTATTTTATGCTACAGTCGTTTTGATGGTGGTGATTTAACCTGGTGATCATTGATTGAGACTTTTCCTCCGTTGGGTTTATGAATGATCAATGTCATGGACTTGGTTTGACGAGCAGGACATCAAGGTTTACATTGTGTGTTAATGGAGGGTGGCACTATTGGTTTAGTAGATTTAGTTAATGGCCCCTTTTACAGTGGTAGTCATGTTTGGGCTCATCAATGGCTGCCCTCAGCTCTGGAGCATTGTGCTGCCTCCTTTTTCTACTCAGTCCTTTTTTTCCTTTTAGATCAATGACTGTGATGGATGTGGATTCCTAAGAATAGATCAACTCTAATCTCATTCAAAACTTTCCTACGTGGCCACTTCTTGAACCTTGTCCAAAGGCTGTTTTTCTATCTAGCCAGTGCTGGATATTTGCCTGTTAGGCTACCTGTACCTAGACGTTCTTTGCCCACTGCCACATCCACCTCCACCAGGAGCCACCAGGGCTAAGAGCCTGAACTGGTTCAGCGTGTGTCCTGTGGTGGGTCCATTCCCGAGGAGGATTTTCTTTAAGAGGGCGATGAATGGGACGACATCCTTGGAACGAGGCCCTCAGTGGCACTGACAAAGGAGGGGCTGAACTCTCAAAGAACCCCATTCATCACTGTGGACCCCCCCCCCCCCCTTCTTCTCCTCCTCTTTCTTCCTGAGCGGAAATGATATGAGAGCGGAACCAGACACAGAAAGCTACAGGCTTTGATTTGGGCATTTCTTTGAATGAAAGAAGCTCTATTTTTTTTTTAAATATGTTTTTATATATTGATATGATTTGCTGTGGAAATCTGATTTATTGTTTGGGCTGTTCAGAACACGATGTTTGGGCTAGTTAACAGACCTATGTAACAGGTAAAAACCTGTAGTTAGCTAATAAGACCAAGGTTGACTCCGTAAAGCTTACTAAAGTGATCTGGTGCAGTGGGTTTCTAGGAATAGGCTAAACAGCCTTTAGGGACACCTGTTGTTAGAGCTGGGGTTTGAGTGGCTACCAAGAAGCACCTTCACTTTACACTCTCTCATCCATGACTGTCTGAGGCAATTTTCTGTGATTCACCGTCCATTTTGAAGGTACAAATCCTTGCGTGGCATAGCCTATGCAAATTGTTTGTGTTTTCGGGAATCATTGTTTTCAAGGCATTCCGCTTTTGAATGAACTTGCGCTGTACAGAAAGAGCGTCTTGGAATGTAGGTAGGTGGGCAAAGTGAGATCCAAACAAACTCGTCAATGCATGGCCCTCATCAGGACTGAAGCCCTTGTCTCTCCGTTGTCTCCTGGAGGACAGGAGTACACAGCCTACTCTCTGTTTGTGTGGCCTTGTTTGTTGCGCTGAACCACAAGTTGTGGCCCAGCTGAATCAAGAGGACTTGTTGCCATGGAGATCATCTCCAGTGGCACCCTATGGAACACAAACACCTAAGTTTATCTGAGTGTGTTGACCAATGATTATAGACACTCATAGGATGTCTTCTGTGATGATCATGAAGGCCGTGGTTCTGAGGTCCAAGTAAATTTTGTGACCCGTCAGTTGCACCTTAATTTGGTGGCCTAACACTGTTAACCTATTGCTGTTTCTCATTAAAGCAGCCATGAGGAAACCACAGTGGAAACCTGCTGAAACTCTGGTGACTTTGTCCTCTGGGGGTCCTGCCTTAGGTGGTGTTCCACTTGTTTACTGTGTGGCAGGATTTCTTTCGTGAACACCGTTTGTGACTGACTCTCCCTTTTTTTTTGTCTCTGTGCCCTCGCTCTGTGCAGTCTGGCTGAGGAGGAGGTAAAGACCGAGTCCGAGGGGGTAGAGGGGATGGATGTGTCCGTGCGATCCAAAGGTAAGAACAAGGCCTTTGCGTACTAAGACAAATGTTACTGTGTTTTGAGAGGACCGCTTGTTCTCGTATTCTTCTTTTAGTATTGATCTTACATTTAAACATGTTTGTTGTGGATCTCATTGAGCTACACTGAGCAACCATTCTGCCATAGAGTTAATATAAGATCACTGTAATGGAGCAACACTGCCTCAGGGATTGAGTGTGAACACTTGTCACAGGCCCTCGACCACACTTCCCTTGAAATGTGGTTGGCGTAGCAAGGATGATCAGATGTTAACTCATCATATGAAATTCGTTGCCAGATTGGGAAACCAAGCAGTAAGGTTTGGTGGCCAAAATCTCTTATCTGGTCGGTATCCCTGGGCAAGCACTACTGTATTTTGTCTCTCAGTGATGGGGTTCTGCTAACAAAAGAAAGGTCTAGGCTTTACACTGCCTTTGACCTTCACAATGACTCTTATCCCCGTCTGAGGAAAGATTAGTTTAGTAGTACTGAAGACGATGGAGCCGGTCATTGTTGTGTAGACTGGCCTGTGACTGGGAGTGTCTCCGCCTCTCTAGTCTTTCATGCCAGGCGTCTAGTCTCTCCTTCTAAGCCTCATATTCATGAGTTGCCCCTCCGTCACTCGTTCGCGTCGTTGCCATTGCTATCAACATTCTACAGATGCTGCAGCCATATTAATGCGCAAAAGTTTGACTGTTTTGTCTAAATTACACATAGGGGCTTGACAATACGATTACATTGCTAAAGTAGGCACATATTTAGTAGGAATCAACTTTGCCATCATCATGTTGTCAATTTACTTTAGACAGATGGCAATGTTGTCATTAGCAAGCAAAGTTTGTCAAATGAACGAGCAATGCTAACGTTAGCTAGCTAAAATCTGTGTCTCCCTTCAATCTTAGCTAGCTAGCTAGCTAGCTAAAGTTATACTGCATCTAAAGTCAATCTGGCTACCTCAAAATAACGACAAAAGGTTTTCCAACTAATTATTTGCCGCCTTTAGACACAGTAATGCACTTTAGACCAAATCTTCATCTGTGCCCAATGAGGACGCATTGAATAGAATGCTCGGTTAGGCAGCAGTCCTAAAACGAACAATCAAAACAATATCGTGACGCAACGTGGAACCCATTAATAAGCTGCTACTCTTGTTCCGTGTTGTATGTATGGTGACCTGGTTTTCCCTCTACTTCGGCCACTAGTGTCTGACCCTGGGTCAGCAGAGCGGGCGCTGGTGGCTCAGAAGAGGAAGGTGTCCAGCCCCACCCACTCCTCCAATGGCCACTCCCCCTCAGACACCTCCCCCAGCCCCCTGAAGAAGAAGAAGAAACCTGGAGCCATCCATAGCAACAACAAAGACCAGGTGTGTGTGTGTGTGTGTGTGTGTGTGTGTGTGTGTGTGTGTGTGTGTGTGTGTGTGTGTGTGTGTGTGTGTGTGTGTGTGTGTGTGTGTGTGTGTGTGTGTGTGTGTGTGTGTGCGCGCCTGTTAGGGCTGGGCGATATATTTTATGAGCGTTTTATGTCTGCTTGTTGTCTTTTTGGTCTCGTCTCATTTGCTCCTTCTGTGCTGTACACCTTCCCATTTACACCAGAAATCTGTATATAATAACGAGATGCTGATGTCTCTGCCCTAACAATGGGAGTCGTTGTCCCAAAGGTGGGAAGGCAGGCGACAAGTTAGGTTCAAAATAAGCGCATAGAAACGCATTGGGCTTATTTTGGACAGATTTAGACAAGCCTCTCGCTTTGCCTCTTTCTCCCAAGCCCCTCCCCTACCACCCACAACAACAAAGATGAGAGATCACTTCTTCCACTCTGACAAACGGTTTCAACTCGCTATTTGTATTTTTTATTGAACCTTTATTTAACTTGGCAAGTCAGTTAACAACAAAATCTTAGTTACTACCCCGGCCAAACCCTAACCCGGTCGACGCTGGGCCAATTGTGCCCCGCCCTATGGGACTCCCAATCACAGCCGGTTGTGATACAGCCTGGAATCGAACCAGGGTCTGTAGTGACGCTTCTAGCACTGAGATGCAGTGCCTTAGACCGCTGCGCCACTCGGGAGCCCTTTGGTCCAACAGAATCGGTTATATGGACACCGAAACACATCAAGACATTATTTTACTCTAATGGAGGAGAAGTTAACCTTTCGAACCATACACTGTTTGTTTCAACCCCTCAAATTTCGAGCAGTCAGACACTACTAAAACGGATGTACCACTGAACATTCATTCTGGAAAATGAATGCTCAGTTTGTCGCGCACGCATTACGGTACCACATATCGCTAGCAACATTTTAGTCAAATAAAGATTGTTATACTAGCCATTTAGTCTGTGTTTTGATAAATGTGCAATAAGGAATTGTCAGCTTGTTGTCATTCTGAGAAATAAGGTAGGGCCACTCATGCTGTTCAAACAGTTCGAGACGGACAGAAGCTTGGGTTCATAACAATTCAACTGTTTTGCCTTTTTAGCTGAATTCAGAGCTTGTGAAATTATACCTAGATCCAAGTTGGCTAAACTTGAAACAAACTATTTGCTGCCTACTCACTAGCACGTGGGCTTGTACTTGAGAGTTTGTTCATGAGACCGGTGTTCATTTTCTACAATGCCTGCTACATTATTAGTGAATGTGCATTATGCATGGTTCTGGTTTTAAATTTGAAACAAAAATTGCGTTTTTCTAGACAGACCTGAAAGCCAGATCAGTGATTTATTAACTATTTTAATACAATTATTACTGGGTCTTATGGTTGTGGAAGGAATATTTTCAGCCTTGGTATAATTTCACAAGCTCTGAATTCAATAGATTATTGATGGCTGTTTTTAAATGCAGTGTATTTGACCTTTTTTAAATTGTACAACAAAGCTTATTTTGAGAAAACATTCAAATAAAATCTAGATATATTTTGTGAATCGCCCATAAGTTAGAAAACATTTAGATATGAGTTTTAGGTGTTATCGCACAGCCCTAGTGTCTATTATGCCCCCAGGTTTAAATGAAAGCCACAGCTGTATGTTCTAACAATGCATTAGTTCATATCAAAAACATGCATGATTGTGTATCATGTATTGATGATTAAATGTTAAAATAATTGCTGTGATGATTGGGAATCATAACAGTTTATAGAGTGTAATAACTTAATTACTTTTCTAAACCTAAACAGCCTTTTTGGAAAGAATAGATATTAATGCATATTATTGTATGCTTGCCAAATATTTTATATTTTTGCACATTTATTCCCATTTGTTGTGAATGCTTTGTTTTACATGCATGACACAATTAAACCCCAAGCCAAAACCTTTGAATTCAGTTCCGCTGACAGATGGAAAAAGTTGCATGTTCTGAACAGTGACATAGATATGTGCTGACTAGTATTGTCTTGTTCACTGATTGGCTGATGTGGGTTAATGAAGTGTCAATCATGATATCCAACACAAGACTGATTATTGGTCCACCTGGTAAAGTCACCAATCAAATTGCACTTAGTCTGTGATGACATAAACAGATGACAGAAACACAAACTTCTGTTATAGATAAAGAACAATGACATGACTATCTTATAGATAGACCTACATTGATATGGACGAGACCAACCAAAACAGTCTTGTGTTTTGTTGCCTGCTTGCTTATTATCCTGCCTTACTTGCCACTGTGTGTTTCTCTCTGTGTTCTGTTGCACTGCACCTTTTGTGTTTTGTTTTCTGCGTGTGTTTTGAAACCCGCCCCCTGTTTCTCTTGCCTGCATTTCAGTCAGAGCTAAGACATGGTCCCTTTTACTATGTGAAGCAGCCATCACTCACCACAGACCCTGTTGATGTTGTACCGCAGGACGGCAGGAATGACTTCTACTGCTGGCTGTGCCACCGCGAGGGCCAGGTGCTCTGCTGTGAGCTCTGCCCGAGGGTGTACCATGCCAAGTGCCTCAAACTGCCAGCAGAGCCCGAGGGCGACTGGTTCTGTCCAGAGTGTGAGGTACTCGCTTGTGTGTGTGCCGTGGGTGTGTAGGTGTACATACGTGCGCATGTTGTGTGGGAGTGTTCCGGGTACATTTTCCCTTTACCACTAGCTTAATATCCGCTTGCTCTTTTGGTGTCATGTGATGGGGTTGGAGGCAGGCTTGGTTCAATTTCAATTCTTAATTTCAAGTAAATAATGTAAAAATCCTTATACCCATACTTCCGGGGTCAGTTCCCTATAATCTTTTGAGTGGGCTTGACGATGATATCATCAAATTCGTGAAAACGCGGTCATTTTAAGATGTGTATAAAATAATATTTGCGCTACGTGTTGCGCTACGTGTTTCCCCATTGAAAACCATTCAAAAAGCCTACAAAAGTTCAA
The DNA here is from genome assembly GCF_045791955.1 of Oncorhynchus clarkii lewisi. Lineage (NCBI taxonomy): Eukaryota > Metazoa > Chordata > Actinopteri > Salmoniformes > Salmonidae > Oncorhynchus > Oncorhynchus clarkii. The sequence continues at coordinate 40,865,355 of NC_092155.1, read as the reverse complement.
AAACTACAAGGCTTCTTCCTGGAAAATGACACGTTACTTTCATAGTATATTATTCTATAATAAGGATAATACACATGGCATATTTTAAGTCTCGAATTTAAATGGAATCGAGCCCAAGCCTGTTTGGAGGGCAAACATAAAGTGGGCAGGATCTATATCTTCCCTCTCTAGATGGATTTCGCTGCTATGAGGACTAGTACTTCTGTCTCCTATAAATCATAACACAGATGCATAGTTAATAGGCAGCCCAGCAGACTGCTTTGAGTGGTTGTGGGTTAGCCCAGTCCCCCTGCTTGGTATAGTATTCCTTTTGTTTTTTTTACTAGCTACTGTTTGTCACTTTGCCCTGACTTTTTAAAATGTTTCTAGAAAATCACAGTAGCAGAGTGCATCGAGACACAGAGCAAAGCCATGACCATGCTAACGATAGATCAGCTCTCATACCTACTGAAGTTTGCCCTCCAGAAGATGAAACAGCCAGGGGTAAGTTCAAAACACGTTTTTAAATCACATTTTATTTGTCACATTCTTTGTGAACAACTGGCGTAGACTAACAGTGAAATGCTTACTTTTCCATCAATGCAGAGTTAAAGATACATTTTTGTTGTTGTTGAAATAGTGACACAAGGAATAAGCACACAGTGAATAACGAATAACAATAGCTAGTAAAAAATAACATGGCTATGTACAGGGAGTACCAGTACCGAGTCGTTCATTGACATTGATAGTTCTTTTGACATTCTCCAGGTGCCCACTGTGAGCCAGAGAGGGCTTTAGGTTGAATGGTGTGTTTATGAGAACTGATGCCTGTGACTGTTTCCTCTCTGGGCAGACTGAGCCCTTCTGGAAGCCTGTATCTCTGGAGCAGCACCCTGACTATGCCGAGTACATATTCCATGCTATGGACCTCGCAACACTGGAGAAGGTACCCTTACATTCCCATTTGTCATTTCGCAGGCGCTTTTATCTAGAGCGACTACATGCCATAAGTGAATTCGACTGAAGTCGAAATGGTGTTTTCTAATAATGTACATTTTTCTCTGCTATATTTGTAGAATATGAAAAAGAAAATGTATGGCTGCACGGAAGCCTTCTTGGCTGACATGAAATGGATATTGCACAACTGCATCATCTACAATGGTGGTAGGTCACAAACACCTGCTTAATTAACACCGTTTCCTTTCTGTACTGCTACTTGTTTTGGAGATAAACAACTTGGCTTTTACCAACATGGTTTTCTGTCTTTTGGTATTGTTGCAGGTAATCACAAACTAACAGCAACAGCAAAGGTTGTTGTGAAGATCTGTGAACATGAAGTGAGTCATTTTTACACGATGACTGAAATGCCAGCCTGGGTTGTGTGTTGTTTTCTCCCTTCCATGTGTAAAATGGCCATTTCAGTGATGTGGAAACTGCTGTCTGTTTCAGATGAACGAAATCGAGGTCTGTCCAGAGTGCTACCTGTCCTCGTGCCAAAAGAGGGACAACTGGTTTTGCGAGCCATGTGTAAGACAAACGTTTCCTCACCTTTTGCAATGAACATTTTTAATAGATGTAAATGTAACTTTTTGTCCTTCCACATACTATGTGACTTGGGGTCACAATTAGGTTTGTCCCGAAGACAAATGTAGACTAGCCTAAATGTCATATTTCAAATCTCAAAAAACACTCTTTAGAGCATAGGAATGTCTTTGCGAATCTTATTCCACTGTCTGTTTTTCTGCTGTCTTATCGGACCTTTCCCCTGGTGTGCCTCCCCTCTTAGGGTCATACCCACCCCCTGGTGTGGGCCAAGCTGAAGGGCTTCCCCTTCTGGCCAGCCAAAGCACTGCGGGAGAAAGACGGACAGGTGGACGCACGCTTCTTCGGACAGCATGACAGGTGAGCCTTGCCGTTGGATGAAAGTAGATGATGGGAAGGGACTTTTCATAGTTTTTTACTTGGACTCCTCTGAAGTGAGTCATGGTTCTATCCTTATCCTACTCCTTAACAAGTCTTTCTGTTTTTTTTTCTTCTTTTCCCGTAGGGCGTGGGTTCCCATCAACAACTGCTACCTCATGTCCAAGGAGATTCCCTTCTCTGTGAAGAAGACCAAGAGCATCTTCAACAGCGCCATGCAGGAGATGGAGGTCTACGTGGAGAACATCCGCAAGAAGTTTGGTGTGTTTAACTATGCCCCCTTCCGCACCCCCTTCACGCCCAACAACCAGCTCCAGATGCTGCTGGATCCAGCCAACCCCGGGGCAGGGGCCGTGAAGATGGAGAAACCCGACAAGATGCGCTTCAACTTCGACATGACCGCGTCTCCCAAGATGCTTCTGGGCAAGAGCTCTCTGTCGAGCGGGATGGGGCGGAGGATCTCTCTGACAGACATGCCTCGCTCTCCCATGAGCACCAACTCCTCTGTACACACGGGGTCTGACGTGGAGCAGGATGGGATGGAGAGAGGGCCCAGGAACCCCCCATTCCACTACAGTGCTGGGGAGGAGTCTATGGACTACACCGGTAATCAACATGCTCCTGACTCTCTAACATGTCATACTACTAACTAACACAGGGGTATTATCTACAGAATAGTCACAGTCAAAACATGTGTGGCGGTTAAAGTGTTATGTGTTCTGGCCACAGCGTCCCCTGCGTCAGTGAAGATGGGCCATGCAGGCAGCTTGACGGGCAGCCCCAAGCCATTCTCCCCTGGTCTGGTGCCCAAGCAGGAGAGGGCCCCGGGCACAGGAAGCATCCTCAACCTCAACCTGGGTGGGTCCCATCTAACCTCTCCTCCTCCTCCTGTAGCACCTTGTCTTGTGCTGTGTGTTTGGTTAGGGGTTATGTTTCGGTTGTGTGTTGAGTTTGAGTGTCATTTGCCACAGATCGGGTGAAGGCTGAGATGGACCTGAAGGAGCTCAGTGAGGCAGTACAGCAGCAGCAGCAACAACAACAACAACAACAACAGGGGTCATCACTCCTCACCACCACCCCCAAGAGACCAATCAGGAGCCTGGACAAGACCATCGAGAGCTGCAAGGCCCAACTAGGTACACTCACAAACCATTCATGAATTGTGTCTCAAGGCCTATAAATGATACGCTCATGACATATGATACATATACAGTACCAGTTAAAAGTTTGGACACACCTACTCATTCAAGGCTTTTTCTTTATTTTGACTATTTATTACATTGTAGAATAATAGTGAAGACATCAAAACTATAAAATAACACATATGAAATCATGTAGCAACCAAAAAAAGTGTTAATCAACATATATTGTATATTTGAGATTCTTCAAAATAGCCACCCTTTGCCTTGATGACAGCTTTGCACACTCTTGGCATTTTCTCAACCAGCTTCAACTGGAATGCCTTGCCAACAGTCTTTAAGGAGTTCCCACATATGCTGAGCAATTGTTGGCTTCTTTTCCTTAACTTTGCAGTCCAACTCATCCCAAACTATCTCAATTGGGTTGAGGTTGGGTGATTGTGGAGGCCAGGTCCTCTGCACTCCATTACTCTCCTTCTTGGTCAACTTGCCCTTACACAACCTGGAGGTGTGTTGGGTCATTGTCCTGTTGAAAAACAAATGATAGTCCCACTAAACCAGATGAGATGGCGTATCGCTTCAGAATGCTATGGCAGCCATGCTGGTTAAGTGTGCCTTGAAAACTAAATCAATCACAGGCAGTGTCACCAGCAAAGCACATCACACCACCTCCTCCATGCTTCATGGTGAGAACCACACATGCATAGATCATCCATTCAACTACTCTGCTTCTCACAAAGACATGGCGGTTGGAACCAAAAATCACAGATTTGGGCTCATCAGACCAAAGGACAGATGTCCACAAGTCTAATGTCCATTGCTCGTGTTTCTTGGCCCAATCAAGTCTTTTTTCTTCTTATTGGTGTCCTTTTAATAGGGGTTTCTTTGCAGAAATTCGACCACGAAGGCCTGATTCATGCAGTCTCCTCTGAACAGTTTTTGAGATGTCTGTTAGGTGAATTCTGTGAAGCATTTATTTGGGCTACAATTTCTGAGGCTGGTAACTCTAATGAACGTATCCTCTGCAGCATAGGTAACTCTGGGTTTTCCTTTCCTGTGGCTGTCCTCATGAGAGCCAGTTTGGTTTTTGATGGTTTTTGTGACTGCACTTTCAAAGTTCTTGAAATGTTTTAAGGATTGACTGACCTTCATGTCTTAAAGTAATGATGGACTGTCGTTTCTCTTTGCTATTAGATTTGTTCTTGCCATAATATGTACTTGGTCTTTTACCAAATAGGGCTATCTTCTGTATACCACTCCAACCTTGTCACAACACAACTGATTGGCTCAAACGCAATAAGAAGGAGAGAAATTCCACAAATTAACTTTTAACAAGGCACAACTGTTAATTGAAATGTATTCCAGGTGACTACCTCATTAAGCTAGTTGAGAGAATGCCAAGAGTGTGCAAAGCTGTCATCAAGGGAAAGGGTGGCTACTTTGAAGAATCTAAAATATGAAATATATTTATAAATATAATTTATTCAATACTCATTTGATTCGATATGTGTTATTTCATAGTTTTGATGTCTTCACTATTATTCTACAATGTAAAAATAAAGAAAAACACTGTATGAATTGTTTCTTTGTCCTTGTGCAGGCATTGATGGGATCTCTGAGGACGTGTATAAGGGCGTGGAACACAGTGACTCAGAGGATTCCGAAAAGTCTGACTCCAGCGACAGCGAGTACCTTAGCGATGAGGAGCACAGACAGAAGAGCGCCGCCCATGACGACAAGGACAAAGCAGAGAGGGAGTCAAGGAAGAGGCCCAAGGCGAGCACACAGGGAGAGGACAAGGAGGCAGTCACAGAGACCAGGGATAAAAAAAACTCTGAAGCCCTGCTCAAAGACAGACAGGGCATCAATGGCCCAGAGAGAGACTCCCAGGAGAAGCCCAGGACGCCCCAAACTCAGCCCCCCACAGACATGCCCAAGGCCCCAGAGGAGGGGAGGGCAGGCGCACCCCGAACCCTTGCTGGCCCAGACCAGGACTCCGACTCGGAGAGGGAGCTGGTTATTGACCTGGGGGATGAGCAGGGGGGTCGCGACCGTAAGGCCAGGAGGGAGCTAGGGGCTGTAGTCGCCAAGGCCACGAAGGAGCCCCTTGGCACCAAGCTGGAAGGTGAGGGTTCAGTTATTGTCTTGTTTCATTTGATTTGTGCACCCTAGTTGCTTTGTATCAGACATTTGTAAGAGACTGAGGCCTAAAGGCTCAGCAGAAAGGAGGAAAACACGTGATTGTTCTGTTATTTAATCAGTGTCATTTCTTCTCTGACCAGGCAAATTCCCTGCCGCGGTGGCACCCTCTCCAGCCTCTGCCACTTTGTCCAACCTCAAAGACCCCAGTCAGCCACTCATCAACCCTCCACTCAACCTGTCCTCCAGCACAGGCTCTGGTCAGCCCAACACGGCCCTCAGCACCACCCCCTCTCCAGCCCCCACCTCCGCCCCCACCCTCTCCTCTGCCGCCGTCGCCTTGGCAGTGAAGAAACAGCGCCCTCTGCTGCCCAAAGAGACGGCTCAGGCAGTGCAGCGTACGGTGGTGTGGAACCCGGCCAACAAGTTCCAGACGTCGTCCCAGAAGTGGCACATGCAGAAGGTGCAGCGGCAGCAGCAGCAAGAGGAGCAGCCGTCTACGCCAACACAAACACAGGCTCCTGTTCCGGTCCAGGCGCCGACGCAGACCCAGGCACAGACACGCAGCCCACAGCAGCTCCAGTCACAGCAGCAGTTGCCGGGATCTTCCAGTATGCGCTACCAGACCAGACAAGCAGCAAAAGGTACATCGAGACTCACAACTCCCCAAATTCTATACACACATTCATCTCATCTTAGTTAATATGAGCTATTGAATGTTTCTTTTCATTCCTTTTCCCTCTTCTGTGTTTTGCAGCCGTGCAACAGAAAGATGGTCCCCAGACTTCCACCTCATCAGTCACCTTGGTCACCTCTGGTGCCTCCTCCTCCTCCTCCTCCTCTTACCTGGCAGGAGACTTTCAGATCCCCACAGCCTCAGCAGATGTGGCAGCTGACATAGCAAAGTACACCAACAAAGTGAGTCAGCAAGATGCTATATGCCTGCCTCAAACAGAATGAATATACTTTACAGGGGACAGTTTATAGATTCACAGATGATATGTGTGTTTTATTGATCTGGAAATGTACCTGTCTGACATCAGTCTGTGAGTTGTAATAATCTCACCGGAACTTTTCAGATGATGGAAACGATTAAAGGAACAATGACAGAAATCTACAACGACCTTTCCAAAAGCACTTCAGGAAACACAATCGCAGAGGTGAGGGCTACGGTGAACAGACTTTTGGTTGAGTCCATAAAATAGGTAAACCTCTCTCTCCCCTGTCTCACTGCTTTGTGACAACTGTTGAATATTTTTGCACAGATCCGGCGGCTGAGGATAGAGATTGAGAAACTTCAGTGGCTACATCAGCAAGAGCTTTCAGAGATGAAGCACAATCTTGGTTTGTTCCACTTGTTCCTTAAAAATATGCACCTCTTTTAGGTTGGTATCATTATAATAAATATATATATATTTATATATATATATATATATATATATATATATATATATATAAAACAGACAAGGTTGGGGCATCCCGAGTGGCGCAGCGGTCTAAGGCGCAGAATCGCAGTGCTTGAGGCGTCACTACAGACCTGGGTTTGATCCCAGGCTGTGTCACAGCTGGCCATGACCGGGAGACCCATTAGGTGGCGCACAATTGGCCCAGCGTCGTCCGGGTTAGGGGAGGGTTTGGCCGGATGGGATTTCCTTGCTCTAGCGATTCCTCGTGGCGGGCCGGTACTGTACATTGTTAGAGTTGTTGATTGGTTAGTTGGCTAGTAAATTTGAGCCATATTAGCATTGACATGAAGTCAGTCAAAGCACCTCAAAACAAGACATGGTATCAACAACAAGATAAAACTAGCTGAAAGCCACCTACGATTCCCCACATGGCAGGTTCTTGTCATTGTTGCTCTTAATCTGACCGTACAGAATCAAAACGCTCGACTTCAGCCAGTCAACCAGTCTGTGTCAGTCAATTCGTGTGTGTATGAGATGGACTTCATATCTGTGTTTTCTGACATCTTAATAATGCAAGTGTGTGCCGTGCTTCTACACCTGCATTGCTTGCTGTTTGGGGTTTTAGGCTGGGTTTCTGTACAGCACTTTGAGATATCAGCTGATGTACGAAGGGCTATATAAATAAATTTGATTTGATTTGATTATAGCTGTATGCATAATATACTCATTCAATTCCTGTGCTGTAGTCGTAAAACATGCATCGTATACATTTCAATGCATGTTACATTCATATGAATAATTCATTATTTTCAATATAATGTGAATTATATTAGTACGTCTTCTAAACGTCTTTGTGTGTCGTGTAGAACTGACTATGGCAGAGATGAGGCAGAGTCTGGAGCAGGAGAGGGAGCGTCTGGTGGCAGAGGTGAAGAAGCAGATGGAGGTGGAGAAACAGCAGGCGGTGGATGACACCAAGAAAAAGCAGTGGTGTGCCAACTGCAGGAAGGAGGCCATATTCTACTGCTGCTGGAACACCAGCTACTGTGACTACCCCTGCCAGCAAGCTCACTGGCCAGAACACATGAAGTCCTGCACACAGTCAGGTATTACATACACAATCAACGTAATTTGCACGAATGCATAGAAGGAAGTACCTGTGCACTAAAACTTCAGGCACCAACATGCCATACACATTACACACTCTCTTTAGCTCTCTCTCTGTATTTTATTTTACCATCTGAACGTATGTTTCATGTCTGCCTCCCTCTGTTCCGACAGCAACAGCTTCTCTTCAGGAACCAGAGGCGGAGTCTACTTCTGACCCTTCAGCCAAACCACCAGGTCACTCCTCCAGTGCCCAGGTCCCTTCTGGTACAGGATCTTCTGCCACAGACAAAGGCCCCTCTCCTACCTGCTGTGTAGACAAGAGCAAGGACAGTGCCAGTGCTACTGTGCCCTAACCACTACACTGCACACACACACACACATTTTATACTCTACAATCCTGCAGTCTGTAAAATGTATGTATCGGTTGCAGAGAGACAGATCCAATAAACCAAGCCTTTTTGCGACCAACTAATCTGGGAATGTCCAGCGAATCTCCGTATGAAAGACCACAGAGGTATCAAAACCAACAGACACCCTCACCTTCTCCTAGCCAGACTTAGGGCTTTAAAACGCCAAGAACACTCCTTGCATAAAGGCCTGCTCCTCTGTGATTCAGCTGACTCATCCCCTGTCCCTTGTTTTGTTCAACGTCTGCCTCGTGATCTGATGTTTTAAGCCATCCTTCATCCTCCTCAAAGTCTATGTGCTAGACTGGAGGATTCACTTACCTTGTCCTTGTGACTAGTTCATCTGGATATCAAACTTCAGTCTGTATACATTTTAACTCTTTCTTTCCTCTTTTCATCCTATTTGTATATCCCTCTTACCATCTATCCTAACGCTAGTTATCTACAGGAAAGTACATCAAAAGATCAGACATCAATGTTTTGTGTGTTCTTACAACAATCTTAAACTTGAAACCTGTGATGCTGCTCTTTAAAATATACCACAAGTCTTTATAGTTATTTGCCACCAGAAGTGAAACAGAGCACGTTACTGTGCCAGCCCTTTTTGGGACACCCAAACAATCTAAAATGTAAATTATTCTACATTGTTAATGTGGTTTAAAAGGTATTGTCAATGCGGTTTAAAAGTTTCATCATTTTGTAAGGAGTTGACAAGGGTGTATTTGAAAATCCATGAACAGTATATACAGACATTTCATTCAAAGGGATAGCATTAAGTTGGTAATCACGCCACGTGTTACCTTATTGTTTCATACTCATTATATATCGTAGTTCCTCAGTGTATACATAGATTTTAATAAACTGTGATGTATAAAAACTATAAAGGTTAAAACTGTACAAAGTTTTTGTAATAAGACACATGGACAATATTTATAGTGCTCTGACAAGCATATGAGATTTTTTTTTAAAGTACTGTTTGAGAATGAAAATCACTTTCCAAATGTTTTGAAATGGCTCAGCTCTGGAAATCGTTTTTATTTAAATGCATTGTAAGACTTTATATGAATGTCACCTGGACCCTCTGTTCAGATTCTGTCAGAACTATTTGTCACATCAACCTTTGATGGTTTGGTTATTCGTTAACAATGTAAGCCTACTCCAGAATTACTTTCGACCATGATAGTGTTTTTGGAGGGTAAAGGAAACAGCAAAAGTGACTGACTGTATATTATTCTGAGCATGTTTATTTACCCCTTTGTTTGTCATATATTCTCTTGTTTACATATTGTACATATAGTAAATGGATTGTTCATGTCTTTAAGAAAAAAATTAAACAGGTCTGACCAATGTTTGTTAAAAGTATTTTATTGGCATATGTGGGCTTTGTTGCCACCTGGTGGACTACTGGGAACTGGTTTGGCTAAGTAGACATGACAAGCTTTGGTTTAATGTAGTAAATGTAGTAATTTGTTGGTGTGCTCAAATTCCAAGTAAGGGATTGTGGCATTTAAGGGCAAATGGAAGGAGAATTAGGACTTCTTGGTACTGTTTGAGCAGAGAAGACAGATTTTGTACTAACTTTGTATACTCTTGAGCCTCTTGCAAAAAGTGTTTGTCACAAGTTGCATCTGCTCTCCAGGTAGGGTTTATATAGAAGTATCACTGAAATATGTGAGAATAAAAACATTTAACCTCTCACACTTGCGCCATCAATTGACCTCGCGAGCACCGTGCGTCATATATCCAGTGTAAGTCAAACTTCTCGCGACAGTTATATTTCAACCGCGAGAGCGAGAACAAAACACAGTGGAGAAGACAAAATGGGAGGTTGTGTAGGCTTCGTCTTATGATAGGACACAGCTGGATAACCAGAAAGGTATTGTTTAAAACAATTCTCGTTAGATGAACGTATGCAATGGTATCTTACAACAACAGTTTATAGATGCAAATTAGCCAAATTAATTTACACTTAAAAAAAGTCACGTGGTATTGCTGCTTGACCCTGGACTCATACCGCTACTATAGCTAGTATACGTTATGGATAGTAAATGAGTATCCAAATGTGTTCTTTTTGGTTTTGTATTAATACTGGATGGTTGGTATGGTAGATAAAGATGTCCCCTTCACTTTTATGCCACCTTCACTTTTTTTTTGTTATACTGCTATCCATAATAACACCAACTATATACTCCGCTTGGCCAGCAAGCTAGTTTAAATTGTTTTCTTTTTTAGAACCAAATCTAAAAAAATATGTAAATTGAACCCCACAGTGGTCGTGTCATAATACCCATAAAACCTAGCGGTCAAACACTGAAACGCTTCCAATCGTTTTTTCACCATTTAAAGCTGCAATTATGTAATTCGCATAGAAATGTGAATTAAATATCTGTCATTCTCATTCAAAGCAAGTCTTAAGAAACGCTAGATCTGTTCCATGTGTGCTACTTCTATGCTTCCAGTGCTTATGTTTTGTTCTAGTATTTTAATTTACTTTTGGTTTTGAACACCAGTGTCAAACAGCTGAAAATACAATATTTTGCTTATGGAAAATGTATTTCACAATGGTTTAGATGGTACAATTATTATCTACACTAAACTCGCTTGTTTTGTCACAAACTGAAATTAGGCAAACTAATAACATATCAACCAGGAAATGGCGGAGCGATTTCTGCATAGTGCATCTTCAATTTTAGGCTTAGCCTGGCGTGATGTTTTGATAAATCTTTCAGACAAAGTGACTTATCAATATATTAGGCTCTATTTTACTATTTGTAGAAAATTCTAATTAGCATGCTGCAAGTCACCTCCAGCTGACAGCATTGCTGACATCTATTAGCTACCTTGATCCCATTAATCTACTGTTCCATATTTTATTGAACTAATATTTGTATTATGAATTTGGACTTGTCTTGTACAGAACTATCCTAGTAGCAGTCAGGTATTTGTGCCATGAGTACAAGGCTAGTTTTTTTGCAAAGAAGCTATATAGCTAGCTACCTACCTAGATATTAGCAACATATACAGTGCATTTGGAAAGTATTCAGACCCCTTGACTTTTTCCACATTTTGTTATGTTACAGCCTTATTCTAAAATGGATAAAATAGCCCCCCCCCCCCCCCCCCCACCAAACTACACACAATCCCCCTTAATGAAAAGGAAACAGGTTTTTAGAGATTTTTGCTTAAAATAAATAATGAAATCACATTTACTTAAGTATTCAGACCCTTTACTCAGTACTTTGTTGAAGCCCCGTTGGCAGCGATTACAGCCTCGTCTTCTTGGGTATGATGCTACAAGCTTGGGACACCTGTATTTGGGGAGTTTCTCACATTATTCTGTGCAGATCCTCTCAAGCTCTGTCAGGTTGGCGGGGGAGCGTAGCTGCACAGCTATTTTCAGGTCTCTCCAGAGATGTTCGATTGGGTTCATGTCCGGGCTCTGGCTGGGCCAGTCGAGGACATTGAGAGACTTCTCCTGAAGCTATTCTGCGTTGTCTTGGCTGTATAGTTAGGGTCATTGTCCTGCTGGAAGGTGAACCTTCGCCCCAGTCTGAGGTCCTGAGAGCTCTGGAGCAGATTTTCATCAAGGATCACTCTGTACTTTGCTCGGTTCATGTTTTCCTCGATCCTGATTAGTTTCCCAGGCCCTGCTACTGAAAAACATCCTGTAAAACATGATGCTGCCAACATCCTTCACTGTAGGGATGGTGCCAGATTTCCTCCAGATGTGACCCTTGGCATTCAGCAAAGGAGATCAATCTTGGTTTCATCAGACCAGAGAATCTTGTTTGTCTTTTAGGTGCCTTTTGGCAGACTCCAAGCTGGCTGTCATGTGCCTTTTTTAATGAGAAGTTGCTTCCATCTGGCCGCTACCATAAAGGCCTGATTGGTGGAGTGCTGTAGAGATGGTTTTCCTTCTGGAAGGTTCTCCCGTCTCCACAGAGGAACTCTAGAGCTCTGTCAGAGTGACCATTGGGTTCTTGGTCACCTCCCTTACCAAGGCCCTTCTAATCAAATGAAATGTTATTGGTCACATACACGTTTATCAGATGTTGTTGCGAGTGTAGGGAAATGCTTGTGTTTCTAGCTCCAACAGTGACGTAATATCTTAACAATTTCACAATACACATCTAAAGGAATGGAATTAAGAATATATCAATATTTGGACAAGCAATATCAGAGCGGCATAGACTAAAATACAGTAGAATAGAATCCAGTGTGTACATATGAGATGAGTAATGCAAAATATGTAAACATTATGAAAGTGGCCTTTGATTTCAAGTCTATGTATATAGGGCAGCAGTCTCTAATGTGCTAGTGATGGTTATTTAACAGTCTGATGGCCTTGAGACTGAAAAACAGAATCCATCTCAAGGTCCCAACTTTGATGCACTTGCACTGACCTCGCCTTCTAAATGATAGCGGGATGAACAGGCAGTGGCTTGGGTGGTTGTTGTCCTTGATGATCTTTTTTGCCTTTCTGTGGTGTAGGTGTTCTAGAGGGCAGGTCGTTTGCCCCCGGTGATGCGTTGGGCAGACCTCACCACCTTCTGGAGAGCCCAGGCGGTGATACAGCCCGACAGGATGCACTCAATTGTGCATCTCTAAAAGCTTGAGGGTTTTAGGTGCCAAGCCAAATTTAGGTGCCACGCCTCCTGAGGTTGAAGAGCACAATCTTCACCACATTGTCTGTGTGGGTGAACTATTTCAGTTTGTCAGTGATGTGTCAGTGATTCTCCTCTGCGGTCCCTTTGATGTGGGTAGGGGGGTGCTCCCTCTGCTGTTTCCTGAAGTCCACGATCAGCTAATTTGTTTTGTTGAGGTTATTGTTCTGGCACCACACTCCTAGGGCCCTCACCTCCTCCCTGTAGGATGTCTCGTCATTGTTGGTAATCAGGCGTGCTACTGTTGTCATCTGCAAACTTGATGATTGTGTTGGTGGCTTGCGTGGCCACGCAGTCATGGGTGAACAGGGAGTACAGGAAGGGGATGAGCATGCACCCTTGTGGGGCCCCTGTGTATAGGATCAGCAAAGTGGAGGTGTTGTTTCCTACCTTCACCACCTGGGGCGGCCCGTCAGGAAGTCCAGGACCGAGTTGCACAGGGCGGTGTTCAGACCCAGGTCTCGAGCTTAATGATGAGCATAAAGGGTACTTTGGTGTTGAATGCTAAGCTATAGTCAATGAACAGCATTCTTACATAGGTATTCCTCTTGTCCAGATGGGATTGTGCAGTGTGATGGCGATTGCATCGTCTGTGGATCTATTGGTGGTGGTAAGCAAATTGAAGTGGGTCTAGGGTGTCGGGTAAGTGAGAGGTTATATGTTCCTTGACTAGTCTCTCAAAGCACTTCATGATGACAGAAGTGAGTGCTACAGGGCGATAGACATTTAGTTCAGTTAACTTTGCTTTCTTTTTTGTGCCTCAGATATGTGCCTCAACACAATCCTGTCTCGGAGCTCTACGGACAATTCCTACTTGGTTTTTGCTCTGACATGCACTGTCAACTGTGGGACCTTATGTAGACAGGTGTGCTTTTTCAAATCATGTCCAGTCAATTGAATTTACCCCAGGTGGACTTCAATCAAGTTCTAGAAACATCTCAAGGATGCTCAACGGAAACAGGATGCACCTGAGCTCAATTTCCAGTCTCATAGCAAAGGGTATGAATACTTATGTAAATACGTTTTTTTATTTTTAATAAACATTGAATATTTTCTAAAAACCTGGTTTCGCTTTGCCATTATGGGGTATTGTGTGTCGATTGAAAAAATATATACACTACTGTTCAAAAGTTTGGGGTCACTTAGAAATGTCCTTGTTTTTTTAAAGAAAAGCAATTTTTTTTGTCCATTTAAAATAAAATTTTATCAGAAATACAGTGTAGACATTGTTGTAAATGACTTGAAGCTGGATTTTTTTTTATGGAAAATTGACATTGGTGTACAGAGGCCCATTATCAGCAACCATCACTCCTGTGTTCCAATGGCACATTGGGTTAGCTAATCCAAGTGTATCATTTTAAAGGGCTAATTGATCATTAGAAAACCCTTTTATAATTATGTTAGCACAGCTGAAAACTGTGCTGATTTACAGAAGCAATAAAACGGGGCCTCCTTTAGACTAGTTGAGTCTGTAGCATCAGCATTTGTGTGTTAAATTACAGGCTCAAAATGGCCAGAAACAAATAACTTTCTTCTGAAACTCGTCAGTCTATTCTTGTTCTGAGAAATGAAGGCTATTCCTTGCGAGAAATTGCCAAGAACCTGAAGATCTCGTACAACGCTGTGTACTTACTACTCCCTTCACAGAACAGGGCAAACTGGCTCTAACCAGAATAGAAAGAGGAGTGGGAGGCCCCGGTGCACAACTGAGCAAGAGGACAAGTACGTTAGTGTTAGTTTGAGAAACAGAAGCCTCAAGTCCTCAACTGGCAGCTTCATTAAATAGTATCTACAAAACACCAGTCTCAACGTTAACAGTGAAGAGGCAACTCCGGGAGGCTGGTCTTCTAGTCAGAGTTCCTCTGTCCAGTGTCAGTGACTGGTGTTTCACATAAGTTCTGAACCTATATACATTTTACTGACACAGTATATTTTACATTATTTTACATTGTTAGTCCCACCCTTCAGCTCCACTCAACCCCGCCAATCTATCTCTTTAACTGGATGGAGTTGGATGGATGGAGTTATCTCAATACTTTGTTATATACCATATATATATATATATATATATATATATATATATATATATATTTATTTATTTATTTATTTTTTTGCTATTGGCCCATTCCTCCATGCAGATCTCCTATAGAGCAGTGATGTTTTGGGGCTGTTGCTGGGCATCACAGACTTTCAACTCCCTCCAAAGATTTTCTATGGGGTTGAGATCTGGAGACTGGCTAGGCCACTCCAGGACCTTGAAATGCTTCTTACGAAGCCACTCCTTTGTTGCCCGGGCGGTGTGTTTGGGATCATTGTCATGCTGAAAGACCCAGCCATGTTTCATCTTCAATGCCATTGCTGGTGGAAGGAGGTTTTCACTCAAAATCTCACGATACATGGCCCCATTCATTCTGTCCTTTAGTCGTCCTGGTCCCTTTGCAGAAAAACAGCCCCAAAGCATGATGTTTCCACCCCCATGCTTCACAGTAGATATGGTGTTCTTTGGATGCAACTCAGCATTCTTTGTCCTCCAAACATGACGAGTTGAGTTTTAAATTTTTTTTTTTTTTTTTTTTAAAAATTTTACCCCTTTTTTTTCTCCCCAATTTCGTAGTATCCAATTGTTGTAGTAGCTACTATCTTGTCTCATCGCTACAACTCCCGTACGGGCTTGGGAGAGACGAAGGTTGAAAGTCATGCGTCCTCCGATACACAACCAACCAAGCCGCTGCTTCTTTAACACAGCGCACATCCAACCCGGAAGCCAGCCGCACCAATGCGCCGGAGGAAACACTGTGCACCTGGCCACCTTGGCTAGCGTACACTGCGCCCAGACCGCCACAGGAGTCGCTGGTGCGCGATGAGACAAGGACACCCCTACCGACCAAGCCCTCCCTAACCCGGGCGACGCTAGGCCAATTGTGCGTCGCCCCACGGACCTCCCGTTCGTGGCCGGTTACGACAGAGCCTGGGCGCGAACCCAGGACTCTAATGGCACAGCTGGCGCTGCAGTACAGCGCCCTTAACCACTGCGCCACCCGGGAGGCCCACGAGTTGAGTTTTTACCAAAAAGTTATATTTTGGTTTCATCTGACCATATGACATTCTCCCCATCTTCTTCTGGATCATCCAAATGCTCTCTAGCAAACTTCAGACGGGCCTGGACATGTACTGGCTTAAGCAGGGGGACACGTCTGGCACTGCAGGATTTGAGTCCCTGGCGGCGTAGTGTGTTACTGATGGTAGGCTTTGTTACTTTGGTCCCAGCTCTCTGCAGGTCATTCACTAGGTCCCCCGTGTGGTTCTGGGATTTTTGCTCACCGTTCTTTTGATCATTTGAACCCCTCCGGGTGTCACGACTTCTTCCGAAGTCGTTGCCTCTCCTTGTTCGGGCGGTGCTCGGCGTTCGACTTCACCGGTCTTCTAGCCATCATTGATCCATTTTTCATTTTCCATTGGTTTTGTCTTGTCTTCCCACACACCTGTTTTCAATCTCATTCATTACCTGTTGTGTATTTAACCCTCTGTTTCCCCTCATGTCTTTGTCAGAGATTGTTTTATTGTCAGTGTTGTTTATTTGTTGTGTTGTTCGCGACGGGTCCTCGTACCCATGTATGTTCATGTCTGTACTTTAAGTGTTATGGAGCATGTTCCGTGGACATTTATTAAAATACTCCATTTACACTCCATTTTGACTCTCCTGTGCCTGACTTCCCTGCCACCTATACACACGGCGCTGACACGGGGTGAGATCTAGAGTGGAGCCCAAGAACGAGGGAGATTATCAGTGGTCTTGTATGTCTTCCATTTCCTAATAATTGCTCCCACAGTTGATTTCTTCAAACCAAGCTGCTTACCTATTGCAGATTCAGTCTTCCCAGCCTGGTGCAGGTCTACAATTTTGTTTCTGGTGTCCTTTGACAGCTCTTTGGTCTTGGCCATAGTGGAGTTTGGAGTGTGACTGTTTGAGGTTGTGGACAGGTGTCTTTTATACTGATAACAAGTTAAATCAGGTGCCATTAATACAGGTAACGAGTGGAGGACAGAGGAGCCTCTTAATCGGATTGGCCGATTTAATTAGGACCGATTTTCAACAATCGGAAATCGGTATTTTTGGACACCAATTTGGCCGATTTTTAGTTATTTAAAAAAAAAAAACGTTTTTACACCTTTATTTAATCTTTATTTAACTAGGCAAGTCAGTTAAGAAGAAATTCTTATTTTCAATGACGGCCTAGGAACGGTGGGTTAACTGCCTCGTTCAGGGGCAGAACGACAGATTCTTCCCTTGTCAGCTCGGGGATTCAATCTTGCAACCTTACAGTTAACTCGTCCAACGCTCTAACCACCTGATTACATTGCATTCCACGAGGAGCCTGCCTGTTACGCGAATGCAGTAAGCCAAGGTAAGTTGCTAGCTAGCATTAAACTTATCTTATAAAAAACAATCAATCAATCATAATCACTAGTTACCTACGCATGGTTGATGATATTACTAGTTTATCTAGCGTGTCCTGCGTTGCATATAATCGATGCGGTGCATATTCGCGAAAAAGGACTATCGTTGCTCCAATGTATACCTAACCATAAACATCAATGCCTTACTTAAAATCAGTACACAGAAGTATATATTTTTAAACCTGCATATTTAGCTAAACGAAATCCAGGTTAGCAGGCAATATTAACCAGGTGAAATTGTGTCACTTCTCTTGCGTTCATTGCACACAGAGTCAGTGTATATGCAACAGTTTTGGCCGCCTAATTTGCCAGACTTTTACGTAATTATGACATAACATTGAAGGTTGTGCAATGTAACAGGAATATTTAGATTTATGGATGCCACCCGTTAGATAAAATACGGAACGGTTCCATATTTCACTGAAAGAATAAACGTCTTGTTTTCGGGATGATAGTTTCCGTATTTGACCATATTAATGCCCTAAGGCTCGTATTTCTGTGTTATTATGTTATAATTAAGTCTATGATTTGATCGAGCAGTCTGACTGAGCGGTGTTAGGCACCAGCAGGCTCGTAAGCATTCATTCAAACAGCACTTTAGTGCGTTTTGCCAGCATCTCTTCCTTGTGCTTCAAGCATTGCGCTGTTTATGACTTCAAGCCTATCAACTTCCGAGATTAGGCTGGTGTAACAGATGTGAAATGGCTAGCTAGTTAGCAGGGTTCGCGCTAATAGCGTTTCAAACGTCACTCGCTCTGAGACTTGGAGTGGTTGTTCCCCTTGCTCTGCATGGGTAACGCTGCTTCGAGGGTGGCTGTTGTCGATGTGTTCCTGGTTCGAGCCCAGGTAGGAGCGAGGAGAGGGACGGAAGCTATACTTTTACACTGGCAATACTAAAGTGCCTATAAGAACATCCAATAGTCAAAGGGTAATGAAATACAAATGGTATAGAGAGAAATAGTCATATAATTCCTGTAATAACTACTACCTAAAACTTCTTACCTGGGAATATTGAAGACTCATGTTAAAAAGAACCACCAGCTTTCATATGTTCTCATGTTCTGAGCAAGGAACTTAAATGTTAGCTTTCTTACATAGCACACTTTTACTTTCTTCTCCAACACTTTGTTTAAACCAAATTGAACATGTTCCATTATTTATTTGAGGCTAAATTGATTTGATTGATGTATTATATTAAGTTAAAATAAGTGTTCATTCAGTATTGTTGTAATTGTCATTATCACAAATCTATTTTAAAAACCGGCCGATTAATCGGTATCGGCTTTTTTGGTCCTCCAATAATCGGTATCGGTGTTGAAAAATCATAATCGGTCGACCTCTAGTACAGGTGCATCAAAGCTAGGACCGAGAGACTGAAAAACAGCTTCTATCTCAAGGCCATCAGACTGTTAAACAGCCATCACTAACATTGAGTGGCTGCTTCCAACATACTGACTCAAATCTCTAGCCACTTTCATAATAAAAAATTGGATGTAATAAATGTATCACTAGTCACTTTAAACAATGCCACTTTACATAATGTTTACATACCCTACATTACTCATCTTATATGTATATACTGTACTCTATACCATTTACTGCATCTTGCCTATGCCGTTCGGCCATCGCTCATCCATATATTTATATGTACATATTCTTATTCAATCCTTTACACTTGTGTAAATATGGTAGTTGTTGTGAAATTATTAGATTACTGCACGGTCGGAACTAGAAGCACAAGCATTTCGCTACACTCGCATTAACATCTGCTAACCATGTGTATGTGACCAATAAAATTGGATTTGATTTAATAGCTAACATTTTGATGGACATAATAAATAGATATGCTTATAATGGACAAACTTGTTTTTCTCCTCTTGACAGTTTAATACTTTCTGAGAAGTAGCCATTATTTACTATTTTACACCTAGGGTTACTATACATAACTTTAACCCATTGTATAAGAGATTCTCCAAAATGTGAAATATTCAAGGCATTTACAGTGCCTTTGGAAAGTATTCAGACCCCTTCACTTTTTCCTCACTTTGTTACGTTACAGCGTTATTCCAAAATTGATGCTAAAAATGTATAATTGTCATCAATCTACACACAATACCCCATAAAGACAAAGCGAAAACAGTTTTTTGGAAGTTTTTACAAATAAATAAAACAACTGGTACCTTATTTATATAAGTATTTAGACCCTTTGCTATGAGACTCGAAGTTGAGCTTAGGTGCATCCGGTTTCCATTGATCATCCTTGAGATGTTTCTGAAACTTGATTGGAGTCCACCTGTGGTAAATTCACTTGATTGGACATTATTTGGAAAAGCACACACCTATCTATAGTCCCACAGTTGACAGTGCATGTAAAAACCAAGCCATGAGGTCATAGGAATTGTCCATAGAGCCCAGAGACAGGATTGTGTTGAGGCACAGATCTGGGGAAGGGTACAAAACCATTTCTGCAGCATTGAAGATCCCCAAGAACACAGTGGCCTCCATCATTCTTAAATGGAAGAAGTTTGGAACCACCAAGAGACTCTTCCTAGAGCTGACCGCCCAGCCAAACTGAGCAATTCGGGGAGGTGACCAAGAGCCCAATGGTCACTGACAGAGCTCTAGAGTTCCTCTGCGGAGATGGGACAACCTTTGCTGCAGCACTCCATCAATCAGGCCTTTATGGTTGAGTGGCCAGACTGAAGCCACTTCTCAGTAAAAGGCACGACAGCCCATTTGGAGTTTGCCAAAAGGCACCCAAAGGACTCTCTGGTCTGATTAAACCAAGATTGAACACTTTGGCCTGAATGCCAAGCGTCATGTCGAGGACACCAGGCACCACTCATCACCAGGCTAATACCATCCCTACTGTGATGCATGGTGGTGGCAGCATCGTGCTGTGGGTATGTTTTTCAGCGGCAGGGACTGAAAGACTAGTCAGGATCGAGGAAAAGATTAACTGAGCAAAGTACAGAGATTCTTGATGAAAACCTGCTCCAGAGCTCTCAGTACCTCAGACTGGGGCGAAGGTTCCCCTTCCAAAATGACAATGACCTTAATCACACAGCCAAGACAACGCAGGAGTGGCTTCGGGACAAGTCTCTCAATGTCCTTGAGTGACCCAGCCAGAGCCCGGACTTGAACCCGATCGAACATCTCTGGATAGACCTGAAAATAGCTGTGCAGCGATGCTCCCCATCCGACCTGACAACGCTTGAGAGGATCTGCAGAGAAGACTGGGCGAAATTTCCCAAATACAGGTGTCCCAAGCTTGTAGCGTCATCAAATCAAATTTATTTATATAGCCCTTCTTACATCAGCTGATATCTCAAAGTGCTGTACATAAACCCAGCCTAAAACCCTAAACAGCAAGCAATGCAGGTGTAGAAGCATACCCAAGAAGACTCAAGGCTGCAATTGCTGCCAAAGGTGCTTCAACAAAATGCTGAGTAAAGGGTCTGAATACATGTGTAAATGTGATATTTCAGGTTTTTATTTTTAATGCATTTGCAAAACAAATCTGAAACTGCTTTTGCTTTGTTATTATGGGGTATTGTCTGTAGATTGATGAGGGGGGAAAAACTATTTAATCAATTTTAGAATAAGGCTGTAACCTAACAATGTGGAAAAAGTAGAGGGGTCTGAATACTTTCCGAATGCGTTTGTATATATAAATTCCAGTAGTACTTTATCCAAAGCCTTTTCAAAGTCAGCTATGAATACCAGGCCTGGTTTCCTAGATTTTTAATATTGCTCTATTGTTTCCAGTACTTGTATTATCTTCAATGTATTGTCCATGTAAAAAAACGTGTCTGATTAGGATGAATAATATCCGACAAACCTTTTTTAATTCTATGCGCTATGCACTTTGCTCAAATTTTTGGCATGACAACACTGAAGTGTAAGGGGCCTCCAATTTTATGTTTACCACTTCCGTCCTGTTTCAGTAATAATGAAATCAGTATCTGATAACCACTCCTACAAAAATGGTAGAATAAAACATGCTAATAATGGTCCTCTGAGTACATCAAAAAAAGGTTTGGTATACCTCAACTGTTATGCCATCCAACACTGGAGTTTTCCCAGACTTAAAGGCTTATCAAGAAGTTCCTCTGTAATTTGGCCTTCACTTGAGTCTTTCTGTACAGCTGTTAATTTTACATTATTAATTGGAAAAAAAATCCATACACTTAACTTTTGTTAGTAAAATAGAGGAGATTGAAACAAAAACATATATTTAAAGTACTTTGCTTCCTCTTTTCAAAATATTGTTTGGTGAATAATGGGTGATTCTGTCATTTGTAATACATTTCAGAAAATTATTTTTGGTACCATTTCTATGTTGAAGATTTGAAAAATAATTTGGTGCATTTCCCCCCATCTTTCATCCAGTTTACTTAATTTTTTAAATAATATATTACACTTGATCTTTCTTGATGTTCCTTCATTTCTCTTTGAGGCACAGAATAAGTTAGAGGAAAAACAATGGTACAGTTTTTATTGCTATCTATCTGTACTGTTAGTCCTTCTATTTCGTTTGTTATAATGGACTCTTTTGACCTAAATTGCTTTTGTTTTAAAGGAGTATTGAATTGAATGGCGTCTAAAGGCACATTTAAAAGTGCCCCATACAATAAGGGGATCTGCTCTACCTAGATTATGTCAGAAAAAGTCAGTTATACATTTAAAAACAAGTTATCATCCAAGAGGCTTTGATTAAAAATGGAAATGGAAAACCTGGATGCGTAAGGTAGGTTTTATATAAAAAGTGTTTCTCAACAGAACGACAAACACACTTGACAGACTAAACAAAGAAGCCATGCCTAATACGCAGCTATAATAACACCATTCTTGTCAATTTAACAACACTTTTAAACGTGTTACTGTTATCAAATCAGGAGAAGAAGAAGTGAAGGAAGCAGCATAGGGAAAATGGGTGAAGGTAGGGTGGGTTTATAAAGATAAGATAGAGTTCCAAAGTGCATGAAGTTGAGGGACCATGGGGCATAGTGTGGAATAAGGGGTAGGTAGAGGGATGGTTGGTTATGGAATAAACATAAAATGGGGTGCTGGTGTGCTTCTGCATAAATATCTGGCCCCTGTTCCTCTGCGCTATTCCATCTGTTGCAGCATTTTAAATCGTGGTCTTTGTGTGTCTGTGAATCACAATATTTCTACAAATTGAGCTATAGACAATACAACTTAAGCATTGAGGAGAGCATTTTGTTGACAACATGGTGGTTTACACTATGTCTACTGTGTGTGAATGATAGAAGAATCTTACCCCAGCTGTGTGTCCATTTGACTGTGTGTGGTCACTTAGGCCTGCACACCAACCAGTACTGGGACCATTGCAGACTTGGGATACTTGCTCTCAAAGTGCTGCTCGGATGTCTTTGGGTCTGCACTTGTAAAGGTCAAGTACAAAATGGAGGAATATAATCTATATAATATAATAGATTGAAATCAAAGTTGACACAAATGATAAACTAAGCAATACGATGCAACAAACTGCTCCACATGTGAAAGACTGTACCACACAGGCCAGTACAATAGCCTACACATGGAGAGGAACCTAAAGGCACATACAGTATCAACCAATACTACTCACCCGACAGACAGGGCAGGTGTACTGTGGACCTGTGCTGCCTTGGCTTCTGGTTCGGAGCTGCTCCCTTTTTAGTAGCCGCCGCCATGGCATCAGTCAACAAGTTAAAGTTCCATTTGAGAGTGGAGCATGCAATATACAGTGCCTTCAGAAAGTATTTACAAGCCTAAATAAGTTCAGGAGTAAAAATGTTTAACAAGTCACATAAGTTGCAAGGACTCACTCTGTGTTCAATAATGGTGGTTAACATGATTTTGAATGATGACTTCATCGCTGTACCCCACACATACAATTATCTGTAAGGTCCCTCAGTCGAGCAGACATTAAATATCCCTTTGAGCATGGTGAAGTTATTAATTACACTTTGGATAGGGTGTCAATACACCCAGTCACTACAAGGATACAGGCGTTCTTCTTAACAGTTGCTGGAGAGGAAGGAAACCGCTCTGGGATTTCACCATGAGGCCAATGGTGACGTTAAAACAGTTACAAAGTTTAATGGCTGAGATAGAAAACGAAGGTTGGATCAACAACATTGTACACAGAACAAAAATATAAACGCAACATGTAAAGTGTTGGTCCCATGCTTCATGAGCTGAAATAAAAGTTCCCAGACATTTTCCATATGCACAAATGTTGTGAACAAATGTGTTTACATCCCTGTTAGTGAGCATTTTATTCTTTGCCAAGATAATTCATCCAACTGACAGGTGTGGCATATCAAGAAGCTGATTAAACAGCATGATCATTACCCAGGTGCACCTTGTGCTGGGAACAACAAAAAGCCACTCTAAAATGTGCAGTTTTGTCACACAACACAATGCTACAGTCTCAAGTTTTTATGGAGCATGCAATTGTCATGCTGACTGCAGGAATGTCCACCAGAGCTGTTGCCAGAGAATTTAATTCATTTTTTTTTTTACCATAAGCCGCCTTTTAAAGATTTTGGTAGTATGTCCAAATAGCCTCACAACTGCAGACCACGTGTTACCATGCCAGTCCAGGACCTCCACATCTGGATTCTTCACCTGCGGGGTCGTCTGAGGGGGAGTGTCTGTAATAAAGCGGGAAAAAACGAATTCTGATTGGGGCCCCTGCCAAGTCGTGAAATCCATAGATTAGGGCCTAATGAACTGTAACTAATCTTTATTGTGGCATTTTTGTTCAGTATAGTTACTCCGCAATACTAATCTAATTGACACAGTGAAAAGAAGGAAGCCTTTACATAATAACAATATTCCAAAACATGCATCCTGTTTGCAGTCAGGCACTAAATTAAAACTGCCAAAAATGTGGCAAAGAAATGTACTATAAGTCCGGAATACAAAGTGTTATGTTTGGGACAAATCCAACACAAAAAAACACTGAGTACCGCTCTTCATCTTTTCAAGCATGGTGGTGGCTGCATCATGTTATGGGTATGCTTGTCATCGGAAAGGAGTTTTTGGGGGGAATAAAAATAAACGAAATAGAGCTAAGCACAGGCAAAAACCTAGAGGAAAACCTGTTTCAGTCTGTTTTCCAACAGACACTGAGTGACAAATTCACCTTTCAGCAGGACAATAACCTAAAACACAAGGCCAAACATACACTGTAGTTGCTTATAAAGATGACATTGAATGAGTGGCCTAGTCATTTTTTTAAACTTAAATCTTCTTGAAAATCTATGGCAAGACCTGAAAATGGCTGTCTAGCAATGATCAACAAACAATTTGACAGTGCTTGAATAATTTTGAGGAGAATAATGGGCAAATGTTGCACAATCCAGGTGTGGACAACTTTAGACTTACCAAGAAAGACTCACAGCTGTAATCGCTGCCAAATGTGATTCTCATCTATTGACTTGGGTGTGAATACTTATGTAAATGAGAGATTTATGTCATTATGGGGTATTGTGTGTAGATGGGTGAGAATGAATTTATTTTTAATACATTTTGAATTCAGGCTGTAACACAACAAAATGTTAAAGAAGTCAAGTGGTATGAATACTTTCTCAAGGCACAGTATATCAATAACCCACTGCCCAATTGTACCCAGAGTACAGAATCATGATTTAAACAGATGGACAGCTCCAGATTTGAATGGAAGGAGTGTATATAAGCTTTTGTTCCAGCCCATACCTGATTACAAATCAGCCTATCACTGTGATTCGGTATGTTGATAATTTAAGTTTGTGTTAGAGCTGGGCTAGGACAAAACCCTTCACAGACTCCTGCTCTTCAGGACTTCCTGCAATTACTGAATCAGACCAAAGCTGGAGAATAGTGTGACACGTTGAAACCGCTTACTTAGTTGATAGGTGATAACTCAGGCACACCCATTGGTTCTGGAATAGAGAAGGTGCAATAAGGATAGCAATTTGGCATCAATAACATGACATTAATTGTACATCAAAAACAAACGTGTGAATATCAATTAAATTAATACCCACCATAGCATGTAGGACTAAATAACATTACATATACCTTACCAACTAGCTATACTAATGATCTGCTGTCCAGAGGGTAACAGCAAACATCCATGTTTTCCGGCAGTAAAGTAAGAACACTGTTGCCCCGAGAGATTTAGAGGCTAATCAGTCGATCTCTGAAACCCCTCAAAAAGCCACAATAAAATAATACAGCTAGCTAGGGTAGTACTGTACTTGAAGTAGGCTACCTACCCCTCACCCACAGACACAAACAAACATGATCAAGAACACCCAGCCCTAGCTTCACCATCTAAGTTAGCTAGCTAGTTCAGGGACACATTATTCCATTTCTGTTAGTCACATGTCTGTGGAACTTGTTCAGTTTGTCTCAGTTGTTGAATCTTGTTATGTTCATACAAATATTTACATGTTTGCTGAAAATAAACGCAGTTGACAGTGTGCTGTGTTTATATACACTACCGTTCAATAGTTTGGGATTACTTAGAAATGTCCTTGTTTTTTAAAGAAAAGCACATATTTTGGCCTTTAAAATAACATAAATTGATCAGAAATACAGTGTAGACATTGTTAATGTTGTAAATGACTGTTGTAGCTGGAAACAGCTGATTTTTAATGGAATATCTTCATAGGCGTACAGAGGCCCATTATCAGCAACAATCAGTCCTGTGTTCCAGTGGCACGTTGTGTTAGCTAATCCAAGTTTATCATTGTAAAAGGCTAATTGATCATTAGAAAACCTTTTTGCAATCATGTTAGCACAGCTGAAAACTGTTGTGCTGATTAAAGAAGCAATAAAACTGGCCTTCAGTAGACTAGTTGATTATCTGGAGCATCAGCATTTGTGGGCTCGTTTACAGGCTCAAATGGCCAGAAACAAATACTTTCTTCTGAAATGCATCAGTTTGTTCTTGTTCTGAGTAAATGAAGGCTATTCCATGCGAGAAATTGCCAAGAACCTGAAGATCTCGTACAACGCCGTGTACTACTCCCTTCACAGAACAGCGCAAACTGGCTCTAACCAGAATAGAAAGAGGAGTGGGGGCTCCTGGTGCACAATTGAGCAAGAGGACAAGTACATTAGTGTCTAGTTTGAGAAACAGACACCTCACAAGTCTTCAACTGGCAGCTTCATTAAATAGTACCTGCAAAACACCAATCTCAACGTCAACAGTGAAGAGGCAACACTGGGATGGCCGTCTAGTCAGAGTAACAAAGAAAAAGCCATATCAGACTGGCCAATAAAAAGAAAAGATTAAGATGGGCAAAAGAACACAGACACTGGAAATAGGAAGATTGGAAAAAAGTGTTATGGACAGATGAATCTAAATTTGAGGTGTTCGGATCACAAAGAAGAACAATTGTGAGACGCAGAAAAAATGAAAAGATGCTGGATGAGTGCTTGACGCCATCTGCCAAGCATGGTGGAAGCAATGTGATGGTCTTGGGGGGTGCTCTGGTGGTGGTAAAGTGGGAGATTTGTTCAAGGTTAAAGGGATCTTGAAGAAGGAAGGCTTTCACTCCATTTTGCAACACCATGCCATACCCTGTGGACAATGCTTAATTGGAGCCAATTTCCTCCTACATCAGGACAATGACCCAAAGCACAGCTTCAAACTATGCATGAACTATTTAGGGAAGAAGCAGTCAGCAGGTATTTCTGTCTATAGTGGAGTGGCCAGCACAGTCAACTGATCTCAACCCTATTGAGCTGTTGTGGGAGCAGCTTGACCATATGGTAGTGTGCTCATCAAGCCAGTCCAACTTGTTTCAGGAAGCATGGGGTGAAATCTCTTTAGTTCCTCAACAAATTGACAACTAGAATGCCAAAGGTCTGCAAGGCTATAATTTATCCAAATTGAAGATTCTTTGACAAAAGCAAAGTTTGAAAGACACAATTATTATTTCAATTAAAAATCATTATTTATAACCTTGTCAACGTCTTGACTATATTTCCTATTCATTTTGCAACTAATTTCATGTATGTTTTCATGGAAAACAATGACATTTCTAGGTGACCCCAAACTTTTGAACGGTAGTGTATATGCACTCATAAGTTGCTCTGGATAAGAGTGTCTGCTAAATGACTAAAATGTAAACATAAATTAGCTATTAGCTAAAGTTAGTGCAAACATTCCATGAACTTGCTAGCTTGTCCGCTACCTCGCTAGGTCTGGAGGCTGTCTGTATTTTTGTTTAAAACAGCATACTTTTGAGCCTCCCGAGTGGTGCGGTGGTCTAAGGCACTGCTCTGCAGTGCTTGAGGCGTCACTATAGACCCGGATTTGATCCCGTGTGTCGCACAATTGGTTAGGGGAGAGTTTGGCCGGCCGGGATGTCCTTGTCCCGTCGCAATCTAGCAACTCCTGTGGCGGGCCGGGTCAAGCGAGCAGTATGTCAAGAAGCAGTGGGGCTTGGCGGGTCGTATTTCGGAGGACGCATGGCTCTCCACCTTCACCTCTCCCAAGTCCATACGGGAGTTGCAGCGATTGGACAAGACTGTAACTACCAATTGGGTATCCCGAAATTGAGGAGAAAAATATTTGTGGACACCCCTTAAAATTAGTGGATTCAGCTATTTCAGCCACACCCGTTGCTGACAGTTCATTAAAGTTGAGCACACTGCCATGCAACCTCCATAAACAAACATGGCAGTAGAATGGCCTTACTGAAGAGCTCAGTGACTTTCAACGTAGCACCATCATAGGATGCCACCTTTCCAACAAGTCAGTTCGTCAAATTTCTGTCCTGCTAGAGCTGCCCCGGTCAACTTTGTGGATGTTTCACACAGTGGATGTTTCTCAAAATGCATACTACCGTGCTTCGAGCACCCACATTTAAAGAAGTCCAGAGAGGACATATGAATAAATAAAAAAATATGCCGCGTTATGTCTATCATAACTTATTTCATGATCACAACATAACAAGTTGTTTTTGTTGAGATCACAAGATAAAAGTACCACTCATCATCCATTGATTTGTTCAGATGCACGATAACCACTTCATGAAGAAGCCCCGTGACAGCGTTGATCGCATTGCGGGGCATTTTATCCTTGAACAATGCCTGAGAGGCAGCCCTGTCTCCCAGTCTGCGTGCCGCCCCCCCAAGACCACAGCCAATCATATGTAAGGAACAACACTTAACTTGGCTAGTCTTGTGAGATAGTTAGTTAGTCTTGTTATCTATCCTGGTTGTTAGCTCGCATAACTGATATGTGTATAATTATAAGGAACACTTCATGTTTTGTGAATAATATTTACATTTACAGTTGGTAGGCTCCATTCCTGACAGGCTGATCAGATTACATTTCAGCCTCAGAGGCTGATAAATCAGGATGCTGCCTTGCAGGCTATTTCATATGTAAGGCTCTTTGCAGACAGCCTACAAGGCAGCATCATGGCTTATTAGTCTCTGAGGCTGCTATTGAATCTGATCAGCCTGCCAGGAATAGAGTGCACCCTGTCTAGATCACATACATAATGCACTGACTTCTAACCTGCCTGCAATGACCTTTAACTATGAAACAGCCTACAAAACAGAATCCTGATTTATAAGCCTCTGAGGCTGCTATTGAATCTGATCAAGATCTGAGGCTGAAATGTAATCTGATCAGCCTGTCAGGAATGGAGCTCACCCACTATGTAAATATTATCTATAAAACATGAAGTGTCCCTTACAATTATGCACATATTAATTATGCACGAGGCGGCATGGTAGCCTAGTGGTTAGAGCGTTGGACTAGTAACCGAAAGGTTGCAAGTTTGAATCCCCGAACTGACAAGGTACAAATCTGTCGTTCAGACCCCTGAACAAGGCAGTTAACACACTGTTCCTAGGCCGTCATTGAAAATAAGAATTTGTTCTTAACTGACTTGCCTAGTTAAATAAAAAAATGCACGCTAACAACCATCATAGATAACAAGCCCCAAGAGCTCTTAGCTCAAGGTAAGGGACATTTTTAGCTTGCTAACATTCTAATTTATGAACTGATAATGAGCTCCAAACACAAATGAAAGCATGATGTTCACATGAAATGTACCATCCCTTAGTGTAACAATAAATAATAATCTATTTTTATTCCTTATAACTGGAACTGCAATCAGGAGGTAGCCAGCTAACTAACTACTAGTCTTTGTTAGCCACGGCTAGTGGTCTTCACCTTTTTCTCCGTCACCAGCCAGCCTTAACTCGGACAACACCTGCTAGTCTGCACAGAGCGATATCAACCCAGAGCAAATCGGACTGCTTCTCTACCACATCACCGGATTTCTGCCGCTCTGGATCATTACACCGGGTAATCGCAGCTAGCTAGCTGAAAACGAGTGGCTACTGTTAGCTAACACCTCTGTCCCGAAGCAAGCACAGGCTAACCTTGAGCTAGCCTCGAGCTAGGCCCATATACCAGCTAATTCTAGGGCTACAATACCTCCTTTTCCAATTGGCCTGGACCCTTTATTGTCGACACGGAGCCCTGCCGATCCATCACGACTGGACTGCCGACATGATCGCCCGATGTGGGCTCAACAGGCTATTCTGTTACAATGTCGCCGAAGAACCATCTACTAGCCCCGGCCCGCTACCTTTTTTGAACGCTGTGCCCCCTGCTCGCCTAGTGTAGCAGTGACTACCGAACGGCACCCTGACTCACCTATTACTGCTCTTTTGACCCTATGATCACTCGGCTACACAGCTGATGCACCCTGGACTGTTTCAATAACAAGGTACCTCATTTTGTTTACCTGCCAGCCCCAGCCTCGAACTCCTGTATGTACCTAACTGACCCGCTCTGCCCATTCATCGCCATTTACCCGTTGTTATCTTAGCTCTCCTGATCAAAACCTGTGATTGCTTTATGCCTTTCTCTAATGTCAATATGCCTTGTCTACTGCTTTCTTGGCTAGTTCTTATTGTTTTATTTTGCTGTAGAGCCCTCAGTCCCACTCAACATGCCTTAGATAGCTCTTTTGTCCCACATATCACCTGGCTTAACTCATTCCTATTCCCCAGGCGCTATTCTGTAACCGTAAAAGCCTTAGTTTCATGCATGTTAACATCAGAAGCCTCCTCCCCAAGTTTGTTTTATTCACTGCTTTAGCACACTCCGCCAACCCTGATGTCCTAGCCGTGTCTGAATCCTGGCTTTGGAAGGCCACCAAAAATTCTGAAATTTCCATCCCCAACTACAACATTTTCCGCCAAGATAGAACTGCCAAAGGGGGTGCAGAGTTCTGTCATGCTATCCAGGTCTGTTCCCAAACAGTTTGAGCCTTTCCAAAATAAGTCTCTCAATGTTGCCATTTGTTATAGACCCCCCTCAGCCCCCGGCTGTGCCCTGGACACCATATGTGAATTAATTGCCCCCCATTTTTATCTTCAGAGTTTGTACTGTTAGGTGACCTAAACTGGGATTTGCTTAACACCCCGGTCTTTCTACAATCTAAGCTAGATGCCCTCAATCTCACACAATCTGTAAACATGGGCACCCTCATAGATCATCCTGACCAAAATGCACTCTTAAATACACCTCCGCTGTCTTCAACCAGGATCTCAGCGATCACTGCCTCATTTCCTGTGTCCGTAATGGGTCTGCGGTCAAACGACCACCCCTCATCACTGTCAAAAGCTCCCTAAAACACTTCAGCAATCAGGCCTTTCTAATCGACCTGGCCTGGGTATCCTGGAAGGATATTGACCTCATTCCGTCAGTAGGATGCCTGGTTATTCTCTAAAAGTGCTTTCCTCACCATCTTAAATAAGCATGCCCCATTCAAAAAAATGTAGAACTAAGAACAGATATCTACTTGGTTCACTCCAGACTTGACTGCCCTTGACCAGCACAAAAACATCCTGTGGCATACTGCATTAGCATTGAATAGCCCCCGCGATCTGTAACTTTTCAGGGAAGTTAGGAACCAATATACACAGGCAGTTAGGAAAGCAAAGGCTAGCTTTTTCAAACAAAAATTTGCATCCTTTAGCACAAACTCCAAAAAGTTCTCGGACACTGTCAACGAAGAATAAGAGCACCTTCTCCCAGC
The DNA here is from genome assembly GCF_045791955.1 of Oncorhynchus clarkii lewisi. Classification (NCBI taxonomy): domain Eukaryota; kingdom Metazoa; phylum Chordata; class Actinopteri; order Salmoniformes; family Salmonidae; genus Oncorhynchus; species Oncorhynchus clarkii. The sequence continues at coordinate 40,834,058 of NC_092155.1, read as the reverse complement.
TATCCACTGCACTGAGGCTAGGAAACGCTGATAAATCTACGATAATCAAACATTTCAATAAGCATTTTTCTACGGCTGGCCATGCTTTCCACCTGGCCTCCCCTACCCCGGTTAACAGCTCCTCACCCCCCACAGCAACTTGCCCAGGCCTCCCCCATTTCTCCTTCACCCAAATCCAGATAGCTGATGTTCTGAAAGAGCTGCATAATCTGGACCCCTACAAATCAGCTGGGCTAGACAATCTGGACCCTCTTTTCCTAAAATGATCTGCCGCAATTGTTGCAACCCCTATTTGAGATCTGAGATCCCTAAAGATTGGAAAGCTGCCACAGTCATCCCCCTCTTCAAAGGGGGAGGCACTCTAGACCCAAACTGCTACTGACCATTATCTATCCTACCCTGCCTTAGTCTTCAAAAGCCAAGTTAACAAACAGATCACCAACCATTTTGAATCCCACCATACCTTTTCCGCTATGCAATCTGGTTTCCGAGCTGGTCATGGGTGTACGTCAGCCACGCTCAAGGTCCTAAACGGTATCATAACTGCCATGTATAAAAGACAATACTGTGCAGCCGTCTTCATCGACCTGGCCAAGGCCTTCGACTCTGTCAATCACCGCATTCTTATCGGCAGACTCAACTGCCTTGGTTTCTCAAATGACTGCCTCGCCTGGTTCACCAACTACTTCTCAGATAGATTTCAGTGTGTCAAATCGGAGGGCCTGTTGTCTGGACCTCTGGCAGTCTCTATGGGGGTGCCACAGGGTTAAATTCTGGGGCTGACTCTTTTCTCTGTCTACATCAATGATGTCGCACTTGCTGCTGGTGATTCTCTGATCCACCTCTACGCAGACGACACCATTCTGTATACGTTTGGCCCTTCTTTGGACACTGTGTTAACAAACCTCCAGACGAGCTTCAATGCCATACAACACTCCTTCCGTGGCCTCCAACTGCTCTTAATAACTTTTTAGGGATAGGGGGCAGTATTCAGAAGTTTGGATGACTGAGGTGCCCAAAGTAAACTGCCTGTTACTCAGGCCCAGAAGCTAGGATATGTATATAATTTTCAGATGTGGATAGAAAACACTCTAAAGTATCCAAAACGGTTAAAATAATCTCTGTGAGTATAACAGAAATGATATGACAGGCGAAAACCTGAGGAAAATCCATCCAGGAAGTGGGATATTTTTGATGTGGGTACTTTTCAATTGAATGCCTATACAGTATGTAATGGGTTAGGACCCAGATTGCAGTTCCTATGTCTTCCACTAGATGTCAAAAGTCTTTAGACATTGTTTCAGGCTTATTTTCTAAAAAAGGAGGAAGAATGAGACCCTTTTGTCAGTGGACTGTAGAATGAGCAGAGCTGGTTTGCGCGCGTGACCGATTGCGCGCCCTTCGTTGTTTTTCCTTTCTATTGAATACGCTATTGTCCTGTTGAAATATTATTGATTATTTAGACAATAGACAACCTGAGGATTAATTATAAACATCTTTTGACATGTTTGACGAACTTTACCGGTACTAATAGGATGTATTAGGATGCATGTTGTGACCGCCTTTGATCCAGTGGATTACTGAAACAAAACGCCAGAAAAACAGAGTTTTGGGGATATAAAGAGGGGCTTTATCAAACAAACATTTATTGTGTAACAGGGACTCTTGTGACTGCAGATGAAGATCATCAAAGGTAAGTGATTAATTGTATCGCTATTTCTGACTTTCGTGACTCCTCTACTTGGCTTGAAAATGTTTGTATGCTTTTGTAAGCGGGGCGCTGTCCTCAGATAATCGCATGGTATGCTTTCCCCGTGAAGCCTTTTTTAAATCTGACACCACGGCTGGATTACCAAGTAGTTAATCTTTAAGTCGATGTATAACACTTGTATGAATGTTTATTATGACTATTTCTGTATTTTGAATTTGGCGCTCTGCAATTTCACCGGATGTTGTCAAGGTGGGTCGCTAGCGGAACGCCTATCCCAGACAGGTTTTAAATGCAAGTTAAACTAAATGCATGCTCTTCACCCGATCGCTGCCCACACCCGCCGCCCGTCTAGCATCACTACTCTGGACGGTTCTGTCTTAGAATATGTGGACAACTGCAAATACCTAGGTGTCTGGTTTGACCGCAAACTCTCCTTCCAGACTCACATTAAGCATCTCCAATCCAAAATTAAATCTAGAATCGGCTTCCTATTTCGCAACAAAGCATCCTTCACTTATGCTGCCAAACATACCCTCGTAAAACTGACTATCCTGCTGATCCTTGACTTTGGCGATGTCATTTACAAAATAGCCTCCAACACTCTACTCAGAAAATTGGATGTAGTCTATCACAGTGCCATCCGTTTTGTCATCAAAGCCCCACATACTACCCACCACTGCGACCTGTATGTTCTCATTGGCTGGCCCTCGCTTCATATTCGTCGCCAAACCCACTGGCTCCAGGTCATCTGTAAGTCTTTGTTAGGTAAAGCCCTGCCTTATCTCAGCTCACTAGTCACCATAGCAGCACCTACCCGTAGCATGCGCTCCAGCAGGTATATTTCACTGGTCATCCCCAAAGCCAACTCCTCCTTTGGCTGCCTTTCCTTCCAGTTCTCTGCTGCCAATGACTGGATTGAATTGGAAAAATCACTGAAGCTGGAGACTCACATCTCCCTCACTAACTTTAAGCATCAGCTGTCAGAGCAGCTCACAGATCATTGCACCTGTACACAGCCCATCTGTAAATAGCCCACCCAACTACCTCATCCCCATATTGTTATTTTTTTGTTGTTGCTCCTTTGCACCCCAGTATCTCTACTTGCATATTCATCTTCTACACATCTATCACTCCAGGGTTTAATTGCTAAATTGTAATTATTTCGCCACTATGGCCTATTTATTGCCTTACCTCCCTAATCTACATTTGCACACACTGTATATAGATTTTTATATTGTGTTATTGACTGTACGTGTGTTTATCCCATGTGTAACTCTGTGTTGTTTGTGTCACACTGCTTTGCTTTATCTTGGCCAGGTCGCAGTTGTAAATGAGAACTTGTTCTCAACTGGACGACCTGGTTAAATAAAGGTGGAATAAATAAATACATATGCACTGATCCACCGTGGGCTCTGCCGCCTCAGCCATACTGTCAATCTATCATCAATACGTCCACTCCTATTTATAGAGTGGACGTATAGATTTATCTTGTGATCTCAAACAAAACCATTTTCGCTATGTCGTGATCATGAGATAAATAAGTTGTGATCTTGACATAACGAGGGAATCGTTTTTTATTCATATGTCCTCTCTGGACTACAAATTGGAGCATTGGAGGGTCGGAGTATGAGTCCAAATCAAAGAATGCGAAACAACGCACGGAGGGCACTTCTCGAATGCGTACTCCATTTGTACATATTTTGAAGCATGCATTGACGCAAACTTCAACGGAAAGTATGTAAAGAATATGACGCAACAACATAAATAATTACGCAAAATTTCTTGAAATAACTGGCGGCCATTAAAATACACTCAGATTTCAGAATGAAATGTTACCTATTCACATTTCATATGTTGCCTGACTACAATATTGTAATCTTGATAGCATGTATTTATTAACCTATGTTAATTTTGGCATGTTTACCTGCCTACAAAGCCACTAGTGTGCGTCGATCGCAAGCCCATAATAGGTCAATAGGGTTAACTGGCCAGATAGCCATAAATAATTGTTAGCTAGCTAACTACCCATGAATAATTTACATCTACCTTGCATAACATTAGTTTTAGGTCATTTTTGCCTGTTAAACATTCTGATTAGCTACATTATTACGATCCACATATACTTTGAACAAAAATATAAAAGCAACATTTGAAGTATTGGACCCATGTTTCACAAGCTGAAATAAAAAGTCCCAGATATGGGATTGTTCCATATGCATGTTCCAAATTTTGTGCACAAATTTGTTTACATTCCTGTTAGTGAGCATTTCTCCTTTGCCAAGACAATCCTGATTAAAACAGCACGATCATTACAGAGGTGCACCTTGCCACAGATGTCTCAAGTTTTGAGGGAGCGTGCAATTGGCATGCTGACTGTAGGAATGTTCACCAGAGCTTTTACCAGATGTAACCATGCCATCCCAGGCCAGCCAATTCCGGCTTCTTCACCTGCAGGATCGTCTGAGGACGGGTGGGTTGCTGAGGAGTATTTCTGTCTGTAATAAAGTCCCTTTGTGGAGAAAAACTCATTCTGATTGGCTCTATTTCCATTGTCCTGGCTGGAAAAAGGTTCAGTGAATGGGGAGGTTTAGCGTGAGGTAATACAGAGTGCGAGTACTTCTCAAATGGAACGTTTTATGCGTTCTTCAGACTCTCGTCCTAACAAGAACTTACTTGAGTACGTCCTCGGAGAATGCACTCTGAGTGTGAGAGTGTGGAGCACGGTAGTATGCATATTGAGAAACACCCAGTATCTGTGCATGTGCATTGGTTCGCTTAACGCTGTTACAGCGTGGTAGCCAGGCACCAAAGCTGCAGAAAAGTTTAACCAAAGCTCTTAGCTCTTGCGGAAATTGACCAGCTATTTTACCTTTTTTATTTAAACAGGGAGTCACCATTGAGACCAGGACCTCTTTCGCAAGGGAGCCCTGCACGTACAATTCATAGACAAAATCTAAATCAGACAGTACAAAGCAAACTAAAATACAACACAACAAACAATCAAGAAAAACAGCCACCTTCCTCAGCAAAAAAAATCCCTAATCAATATTTTAAATTGCCCAAGCGTCATCCATAGCTTATTGCAGTGTATTTTGCAGTTGGTTCCAGCAATGAGGTACATTAAAGCTAAAAGCGGATTTGCCTAATTCGGTGGAGACCCAAGGAACCTCGAGGGTTAACCAACCCTGTGAGCGGGTTTGGTATCTCATGTTTTTTTTTTTATCCTGTAATGACGAAGTTAGGTAATTTGGAAGCTTGTGCAGTAGGGCTTTGTAAACAAAAAGGGAGTAATGGAATGATCTACAGGACTTTAAAACAGGATGCTGTGGTGAGTATTAAAACTGTCACCAGTGATAAAATAAATGGCGCCGTGGTAGACGGGCATCCAAAGGTTTAAGAGTAGTGGCTGCTGCTTGATGTTTATACTGTTTACTTTCTATGTAATACTGCTACCTTTTTTAATCTAATGTTTTTCCATCCATGCTCTTCTCTTCTTGGTGTAGAGGAGCACGGAGGCCATGGTAATGCAGAGCAGCAGGTGGAGGGGGCCGAGAGGGGTGCTAGGCCGACCATCAGCGAGTTCAAAAAGACCTGGAGCTTCAGGCGGACCGCGGTTGCCAGAAGAGAGCTTGTGCGATTGGATGAGATTGCAGATCCAGAATCTCCGGCCCTACCCACACGTCAGGGTAGAGGCCGCCCAGCCCAGACCTATTCAAGACGCGGGCGATGGGGGAGAAGGAGCTCCCCGGCTGACCTGGAGCACACCGAGACAGGCTCCCCTACTCCAATGGACACAGAGCCTGCCTCAGAGGCCCTAGAGCCCTGCTCAGGTGGCAGATTAGACCCCTCCTCTTGGCGGGACTTTGGATTTGTATTCCGCACGGCTTTTCCCTACTTTGGGAGAAGAAAGAGGAGGACAGGACCACGGCTGCCCCTGCCCAAATTATGGCTGCTCTTCCTAGCTATGGGGGTAGTGGGGACATGGAAGCTGCCTCCAGTATAGAGGAGGACAGTGATGAGCTGACCCTGAAGCAGCTTCAGGAGTGGCTGAGCAGTAGGGGGAGAGGTGAGGCCAGAGGCAGAGGGGTCAGAGGGAGAGGCAGGGCGAGGGGAAGGGGTAGAGGGAGTGGACGAGGGAGAGGTAAGGGGCGTGGGAGGGGTAGGAGGGTAGAGCCAGAGTCGAGCACTGCAGATGAAGAAGCAGTGATTTTTGTAAATGAGTTGGAACAGCAGCAGGTGTATCAGCCTCAGGAGGAGGAGAGGGAGCAGGGTCCTGAGGAGGCTGTTGTAGTGGTTGAACCTCAAAGCCTTTCTCCTTCTCAACAGTCCAGCTCCGAGTCTATGCCTCTTGAATCTGATCCAGAGCCAGAGACAACAGAAGAAAAGCCCAGACAATAATGATAATGTAACAGAGGTGGAGAAGGACGAGGTGGTGGAGGAGGAGGATGAGGAGGAGAAGGACGAGGTGGAGGAGGAGGAGAAAGACGAGGAGAAGGACGAGGTGGAGGAGAGGATTGAGGAAGAAAAGTCAGAGTATTCTAGCATATCAGACAGTGAGGGCTACAAACCCCATGCCCTTTACTGCATCTGTCGACAGTGGCAGAATAAAAGGTATGTGTGTAGCGTTGTCTAGGACGATATTCACCTCTGAAAACAAGCAAGCCTAATGTTGTTGGTATAGCAGCACCACATCTCAGCTCTTTCCATCTGCCATACTCATTATTTGGGATGGTTATGGACTTTAGTTAATTGCTGTTCTTTAGCTGTAATTTTCTTATTGCCGTTTGATTCATTGTCCAGGTTCATGATCTCCTGTGACAATTGTCAGGAGTGGTTCCATGGCGACTGCGTTGGCGTCAGCGAGACGCAGGGCAGCAAGCTGGAGAGGAGCGGACGGGATCTGCCCCAACTGCACGAATAAGAGCCAGAGCCAGCCAGACCCCCAGCAGAGCCCCCCTGACTGCCTGATACTGCCGTCCTGTGGGGAGGAGGAGAGAGTGCATGAGGAGCAAGCCAGTAAGGTGAGAACAGAAACGCATACTGATTCCTTTGCGAGGAAGAATGGAAATCAAATCTAGTTTGTAGTGTTATTTGGTTTCCCTTGCTTTGCACAGCCCATTTTACAATGGTGTTTAGTTGCATGTTTGAGATCTAGGCTGACAAGCGAGTCTGGTCCTAGGAGGCTGTAGTGCAGGAGGAGACTGAATTGGTTGCTAAGGCTGAAATGGAGACGGACAGTTCCCTACCGCAGTGCATTGGCCCAGGGTGCAGTATCTACGCCATGCCCGACTCGGTTTACTGTGGCACAGACTGCATCCTCCGGCATGCGGCTGCCACTATGAAGACCCTATCTGACCCCAAAGAGACCAATGCCAAGCAAAGCCCACAGAGGAGAGCAGCAGCCAAACCTGGTCCTAAGGTAACCAGTGCCTACACTTTTTTTTTTTCTTCCCTTTTTGGTAATTTTTTCTTTCTTCTGCATGTTGTGCTTGTTTCATTTTGCATGTTGTGCTTGTTTCATTTTGCATGTTGTGCTTGTTTCATTTTGCATGTTGTGCTTGTTTCATTTTGCATGTTGTGCTTGTTTCATTTTGCATGTTGTGCTTGTTTCATTTTGCATGTTGTGCTTGTTTCATTTTGCATGTTGTGCTTGTTTCATTTTGCATGTTGTGCTTGTTTCATTTTGCATGTTGTGCTTGTTTCATTTTGCATGTTGTGCTTGTTTCATTTTGCATGTTGTGCTTGTTTCATTTTGCATGTTGTGCTTGTTTCATTTTGCATGTTGTGCTTGTTTCATTTTGCATGTTGTGCTTGTTTCATTTTGCATGTTGTGCTTGTTTCATTTTGCATGTTGTGCTTGTTTCATTTTGCATGTTGTGCTTGTTTCATTTTGCATGTTGTGCTCGTTTCATTTTGCATGTTGTGCTTGTTTCATTTTGCATGTTGTGCTTGTTTCATTTTGCATGTTGTGCTTGTTTCATTTTGCATGTTGTGCTTGTTTCATTTTGCATGTTGTGCTTGTTTCATTTTGCATGTTGTGCTCGTTTCATTTTGTTGATGAATGTGTGCTGAGATTACGTTTGCTTTAGAAACAGATAAAGCTGACACTGACTCAGTCACATAGTATTAGTTAATTAAAACCCAAATTAGATCTGTGAATATTTTGACCTCAGGGTCAGAGGTCGGCTAGGATTCCCCAGAGATTTTCGGCGGAGCGGCCCGAAGAAGAGGGTGATGAAGAGGAGAAGGAGGTTGAAGACGTTGAGGACAAGGAATCTGACACATCTACATCTCCCTTACACTGCAACCATAGTCTCACTGCCGTACAGGCCACATCCATAGAATCATCTATGTTTTACAAGTTGAGTATGTATCACTCACAGCACATCCATATCCAACACATACAGAATACTTTACTTTCACTCAGTTGGTGTTCATCAGACTCTAGCTATAACGTTACCTCAGCCATCACACAATCTTTAGGTGTAGGGATACAAAGTGATTTGCAGTAGTCAGCAGTAGTGGGTAAGTGTACTAATGTTGGCAAATGTGCTATAAAATGTTTTTCTTCAACTAGTTGGAAACGTTGAAAAAGAAAACAAGCCGAACCAATCAACAATCCAAATGACATTTCCTCAGTTACCAAGTAGTAGAAGAATGTTTAGTATAGTTGGGTTCAGAGATGATTCTACTTCAATACCACCATTTTTCTTCATTCCAGTATTTCAATAGTTGTCAATTTTTTTATTTGACAAATAATACATCCGGTTCAATAAGAGCCTTATACGGCAACAACATGTAGGTTGCAAGTTCAAACCCCCGAGCTGACAAGGTACAAATCTGTCGTTCTGCCCCTGAACAGGCAGTTAACCCACTGTTCCTAGGCCGTCATTGAAAATAAGAATTTGTTCTTAACTGACTTGCCTAGTTAAATAAAGGTGTCCAAACACAAAGGCCTCTCAAGTCATCCAGTAGTGCCTGATATGGGAAATAGATGAATTCAACCATGCATGAAAAACACAGGCGACACAGATCAGATGTGGGAAATAACACATTTTCTGCCTCTCAAACCAGAGCGGTAGAGCTTTTGGAGGAACTGGTTTGAATTCTCTGTGCAATGGAGTTGGACCTGTTACCGGGGGAGTATACAGAGGAATATACAGAATCATCCAGTCTAGCTTATGATTAGATTTATAGAGCAATGTAGAAGAGGCCCAGGATTGCCACCAACCTCCTCCTGTGGCTGTCATATAACCTGTGTTTTCATATCAGTGCTCATGGAGGAGAGAGGACGAGTGCCACGCACCTGCACTTTTGTCCATTTTTGTAATGAAACATTTTTTTTAAATCTTCAACGACCTGCAGTGCCATATACACACACATACACACGGGACGCCAACACACACAGACACACTGTACAATCAGACTAGTGCTCATGAAGGAGAGTGGTCGAGGAGGGAGGAAGCCATTCTAGACTATTGAGATGCATTAGTCTTTACATGCAAGATCGAGCTCATCGTCACATGACTAGCTTCTTCAGCTCCATTGCTTCACTATAAACCACGTCTACAAGGCTGTCTTTGCTGTTTGAAAATAAAGCTTCAGCTATTCATCAAAGGAAAGGATGATGATATTCACCTGAGCACCAGAGACTTCACTATCTATCCAGACATGGGCTTTGTTTTCAGAAGCATCTGTTCGTAAAGGGTACAGTTGTAGCTTATACGTGTGGTTGAAAGAAAGCTACCATCGTTGGCAACTTTTCTGCTACATCCCCAGAGAGCCTTTTTTAATGTCAAGTTGTCGCAAAGTGCTTGGCAGTAACCTGGCCTAGAACCCAAAGGACAAGAAGAACCACAGCAGCAAGGGGGGGAAATAATATAACCCTCGAGGTTAACCAGACTGAGGGGAGGCCCATCCTCCTTTGGTTGTACCAGGTAGAGGTTACATACATTGTACTCGTATGTTGTTCAGAGAATTTCAAGTAGGGATAGACTGTTTTCCGTATCTGCTGAGACACATACAGTTAAGGACCTTTTGGCCAGATAGTTGTCCATAAAAACCGTACGTTTTAGGGTATAGACATTGCTGACACAGCATGATGGGACAGACCAGTAGGTCGGGCGAATGCGGCGGCATCAGTGGGTAGGGTAAAGCAGCAAGGGCGGGAATGGGGCAGTAGAGCAGCATCTGGAAGTAATGGTGGAAAGCTGTCTGTAATGGTAATAGTAATTGTGTACAACAAAAGGCAGTCCCAGCTAGTGCTTATGTCCACTTTTGCACCTTTTCCATACCAGACCATTGACGTGTTCAGTGCTGTTGAATGTGGCCTTGATTTGGTTGTCACCTGGATAGATACATTCTTGTGCACAGTTTCCCCCTCAGTGAGTTTGAACCTTTCCACCCTGCCAAGGAAATTGAGAGTTTGGTCCTTTTCACTAATGTCCACAGAGGCACTCGGTCTTCAAGGGTCCTCTGCTTTGCCCTCTGGTAAATGTTACCCCTTTACCCATGCCACTTCAGATTTAGTATTCAAAAGAGTACTCGTGTTCTGCAGTGTTAAATGGTCTATCAGATTTCCCAACACATTTCTGACTTCTCACACTCGCCAGCAACTGACATGATTTTACAGGTTCTAGTTAGTGCATTTAGCAAAACAAAATGTCATAATATTGCAGCACATATCATTTGTTGATGAAACACAAACTCAAACAATTCAAAAGGGTAACCTTTTTTATTGTATTTGCCTTCTTTGGCCCTGTGTGGTCATTTTCACACACACACACACACACACAAGACATTAACACACACACACACACACACACACACACACAAAAGACATTAACACACACAGACATACTCTACATTTAAGACACTCAAACCAGAGGGAAAGAGGAGTCCATACAGACAGGGACTTTTCAGCTGCAGCATGGAGGCCCCGAGAGGATGACCAGATGCCAGGAAGAATTTCCCACAGGACACATTGATTCATTTCAATGAAGAAGACTGAAGTACCTAGCTGGCCAATTCCACTGACGTGCTCAATACTGAAATGCCTGACAGATCAGCAGGAGTTGTAAAATACTCCTTCCAATAATTCCTTTTTGGAAATGACTTATCACTCACAAAATGACAGTTGCTCCTTTGCTTTCCCGTTGGGTTATAGTTTATAGGTACCTGGGATAACGTGCATCAATGAACATCTGTTTGAATTCTGCACATGAATGGGCTTCAGTGAAATGCAGTGTGTGTGTGTGTGTGTGTGTGTGTGTGTGTGTGTGTGTGTGTGTGTGTGTGTGTGTGTGTGTGTGTGTGTGTGTGTGTGTGTGTGTGTGTGTGTGTGTGTGTGTGTGTGTGTGTGAGAGGAGTACAGTAAGTTGTTTTAGTTAGTGTCAGTTCACACATGGAACAACGATAATTCCCAGTTACACATTTAGTAACCTGGTTAAGTACACAAGCATTATTCTATACCATCGAAGGATCTGCCACCCAACAGGCATGCATTTCATTTCAGTTTCTTTAGAGTTTTTCTGTGGTTACGTTTTTTTATTTTTGGCAATTAAAAGTCCTGAACACATCGGACACTTGCATCTGAGGAAAGCAACCTCATTGCTAATACCCTTTCAATGTGATCTGTTGGCAGATCTGAAGGAACTGGATAGGTGTAGCTAGGCATTATGGGTATTTGTTTCCACAATCTGCTTTCTGTTACACAGTTATAAAAAACATGACCAAAAGTATCGGTCAAACATCTCATTCCATTGCTGCTATAACAGCCTCCACTCTTCTGGGAAGGCTTTCCACTAGATGTTGGAACATTGCTGCGGGGATTTGCTTCCATTCAGCCACAAGACCATTAGTGAGGTCAGGCACTGATGTTGGGCGATTAGGCCTGGCTCGCAGTCGGCGTTCCAATTCATCCCGAAGGTGTTCCTTGGGCTTGAGTTCAGGGCTCTGTGCAGGCCAGTCAAGTTCTTCCACACCAATCCCAACAATACATTTCTGTATGGACTTTGCTTTGTGCACGGGGGCATTGTCACGCTGAAACAGGAAAGGGCCTTCCCCAAACTGTTGCCACAAAGTTGGATGCACAGAATCATCTAGAATGTTATTGTATGCTGTAGCATTAAGATTTCCTTTCACTGGAACTAAGGGGCCTAGCCCATACCATAAAACAATTTCCAGACCATTATTTCTCCACCACCAAACTTTACAGTTGGCGCTATGCATTGGGATAGGCAGCGTTCTCCTGGCATCTGCCAAACCCAGATTAGTCTGTCGGACTGCCAGATGGTGAAGCGTGATTCATCACTCCAGATGTTTCAACGCTGGCATTGCACATGGTGATCTTAGGCTTGTGTGCGGCTGCTCGGCCATGGAAACTCATTTCATGAAGCTCCCGACTAACTGGTTCTTCTATTGACGTTGATTCCAGAGGCAGTCTGGAACTCTTTAGTGAGTGTTGCAACCGAGGACAGATGATTTTTACGTGCTACGCGCTTCAGCACTTGGTGGTCCCGTTCTGTGAGTTTGTGTGGGCCTACCACTTCGTGGCTGAGCAGTTGTTGCTCCTAGATATTTCTTCTTCACAATAACAGCACTTACAGTTGACCGGGGTAGCTCTAGCAAGGCAGAAATTGGCAGAACTGACTAGTTGAAAAGGTGGCATCCTATAACGATTGAAAAGTCACTGAGCTCTTCAGTAAGGCGGTACTACTGCCAATGTTTGTGTATGGAGATTGCATGGCTCTGTGCTTGATTTTATATACCTGACAGCAACGGGTGTGGCTGAAATAGCCCGAATCCACAAATATGAAGGGTTGTCCACATACTTTTGTATATATATAGTGTATCTGCCATTTTATCTTCTCTTCTTGTTAAAATGGTTAAACACAAGCACCCTCTACTGGCCAGACGTTAGAATAGCTTTTCAACAGTGCACTCCTACTTTGTGTGTCTGGTGTTCTGCTATGCTGAGAATCTAGCACATTCACGTACCCCCGAGCAAGTGTCATGTAAAAATCTCCAATACTAATACTTCAATGACTGTGACAATAAGATGTTTATTCCTCATTTCGTTACATTACGTCCTCATTTCGTTTTTCTGCCGTAGACATATCAGATGCTGTAAAAGTCCAGGGAAAGAGAAAAAAACTACACACAATTAATGCCCTGGTCGTAATTAGTTAAATTTTTCATTATGGCCTGTATATCCAAGTCACTTGATTGCTGCAAGGTTGCAGTTTCATTCACTTGCTAATGTTACTTTTTAAGAATTAAGCGTACAGCTGATTGTAAAAGCAACTATCTTAACAGATGCCTTAAAGGAAGACCTACCTCTCCCAAATGCGCACTAGACACACTTTAACCTCAATCTGACTTATTATCATATGAAAGTCTGATAAAGTGCATAAATTATCATCTGTACGATTCATCTGTATGTTATCATTTTTGCCTTGATCAACATTGGGTGGATTGGAAGTGACCTTATCTAGATTTTCCTAAATAGTAGGGTCACGACAGGATCCGTTTAGAATCTCAACACACCCTTACCGAAAAAAAATCAGGTTTCCTGCAAGCAGTTGTGGTAAATCTTTTGGATAACCTACCACTATTTTCACACGCAAATTCGTTTTTTTGGCTGATTGTTGCCGCAAATTTGCATCGACTTCTGAACCTCTGGGGAAACTTGTGGCGAACAAGCAGATGTCACTGTGTGCTAACATACAGGGAGGCTCTTCCTCTGTTAAGGAGCATCCTGCACACACACACACACACACAAGGGGACACTTCAACAAAAGCCCTGGAGTAACAAAGAATACAGGGGTCATTTACATTTTCCATCAATGTAGAGATTGAAGCGAGAACAGCTAAAGAGGCGCTTGAACCAGCGACCACTAGAGGACAATTCAAGTCCTGTGCCATAATGTTCCAGACCTCATGGCGGGACCCATAATATACTTTCCGGTATATACAGGCAGGCTTCAATATCAGTGATCATAAAAGGGGGCTACATGGCTGAGGGAAAGATAAATGAATGTACCGCGTGTCGCTCCATGACGGGGGTCTACCATGCAGGCGGTCGTACTTGTCGTGTCTCCTTGGCACTTCATTGATCAATTTGTGTCATTGGTTAGCCACCGACCACCTGAAAATCCAGGTTCCAGTTTCTTATGAAAAGGGAGCGTATACTGCGTCCAAGTACTAGTTTTGTGTACCTCTGCTTTATAATGACAGAAGATGAATTAGAAAGTTGGAATACACACTATCTGTATGGAACAAATCTGTCATGTCCAGTGGTGTCACTAGGAATTTTTCACTGGGGCAGTTTGAAAGCACCCCTTCGCAAACACCAATCTATGGTGTGCATGTACTAATGGTCTCTTGGGGGTGCCAGGCCTATTTTTGAGGAGGCTTCAGCACTGTCAAGCCCCTCCCTGGAGCCGCCTGTTGCTATCCCTTGCCCTTACTTTTATGATGCATGTAACCAAAGATGATCTATTATAATTGACAAGTAACCGCTCTAGCAATGGAAATACATGTCCTCAAAGATGCAAGCACTGTACTGTCTATGATGGAAGCAGGCAGGATGAGACCAGGTGGGACCATTCTAGACAATGAGAGGGCAAATATGTGTGTGAACAACAGGCACACCTCTGATACAAAGCTGTTTTTTAAAAAGTTGCCGAAATGCCACGTGCGCCCAATTTATATCAGTGCATTCGTAAAACAAACTAAATATTACGAAACTTCTATTCAATCAAATATGCCTCGCATAGCAAATTCACAACTTTTTTGTTGTTGACCAAATTCTATACTCATTGACCAACATACAAAAATTCCCCAGCTAGCACAAAACATTCTGAGAACCATATGTTTCTTAGAGCTTGGTGAGAGCGTCGTTGTTATTTTGCATACAACCATCCCACAACATCCTGAGAATGGTGCAGGCGTTCAGCACATTTAAGGAACTTGAATGTACTGGTCAATACATACACAACGCAACATGTATAAACGCAACATGCAACAATTTCAAAGATTTTACAGTTCATATAAGGAAATCAGTCAATTGGCACCATTTTCCTCATGCAGCGCGGCACCATTTTCCTCATGCAGCACCGCATCTCCTTCGCATAACGTTGATCAGGCTGTAGATTGAAGAGGAGTGGGACAACATTGCACATGGACAAAAGGGCTGTGTAAAGTTGCTGGATATTGGCGGGAACTGGAACATGCTGCCATATACGTCGATCCAAAGCATCCCAAACATGCTCAATGATGGCAGCGGATAAATGGCACGGCAATGGGCCTCAGGATCTCGTTGTGGTATATAATTCTTAGAACATTCTCTGAATGAGGAAACATCATGCTAAAGTACTGAAATTCCCACAGAAGAACGTGGTTTCTTAACGTTCTATAAACAATTTGAGAAAACTACTTGAAATAGAACCATGAGGAAATATTATCTCGAGCTGAATTTCCCACATTGTTTCTTTACGTTCTTGGAACAATTTGAGAACATGAGTTTAAATAGAACCATGAGTAAACTTGTAGGAAACGTTATGCTGAAGTACTAACATTTTTACAGAAGAACGTTGTTTCTTAATGTTTTCTGAACTATTTGTGAACATTCCCAATTTCAAAACAGTTGGATAACATTCCTAGAACATTACACACATTTAAATGAAATGCAACCATGTTTGAAATTTTAGGAAAAAATCCTCAGTAAAAGGCACATGAAGGCCTGCTTGGAGTTGGCCAAAACACACCTAAAGACTCTCAGACCATGACAAACAAGATTCAATGCCAAGCGTCATGTCTGGCACCATCCCTACGGTGAAGCATGGTGGTGACATCATCATGCCGGGGAGATGTTTTTCAGCAGCAGGGACTGGGAGACTAGTCAGGATCGAGGGAAAGATGAAAGGAGCAAAGTTCCAACAGGACAACGACCCTAAACACACAGCCAAGACAACGCAGGAGTGGCTTCTGGACAAGTCTCTGAATGTCCTTGAGTGGCCCAGCCAGAGCCCGGACTTGAACCCGATTGAACATCTCTGGAGAGACCTGATAATAGCTTTGCAGCAACGCTCCTCATTCAACCTGACAGACCTAGAGAGGATCTGCAAAGAATAATGGGAGAAACTCCCCGAATACAGGTGTCCCAAGCTTGTAGTGTCCTACCCAAGAAGACTTGAGGCTGTAATCGCTGCCAAAGGTGCATCAACAAAGTACTGAATAAAGGGTCTGAATACTTATGTAAATGTGATATATTTTTATTATAATTTTTTAATACATTTGCAAACATTTCTAAAAAACTGTTTTTGCTTTGTCATGATGGGGTATTGTGTGTAGATTGATGAGGGAGAAAAACTATTGAATCAATTTTAGGATAAGGCTGTAACGTAACAAAATGTGGAAAAAGTCAAGGGGTCTGAATACTTTCCAAATGCACTGTATATATTTTGACCATGACAGTTTACAATCTAAGGTAACGCCAAGTAATTTAGTCTCCTCAACTAGTTCAATCTCACACCATTCATTACCAGATTCAGCTGGTAGTTTTTACAACAACAGGTTATCAATAATATCAAAGGCTGCACTGAAATCAAACAGAACAGCTCCCACAATATGTTTATTATCAATTTCTTTCAACCAATCATCAGACATTTGTGTCAGTGCAGTACATATTGAGTGCCCTTCTCTATAAGCAAGCTGAAAGTCTGTTGTTCATTTGTTTACAGATAAATAGCATTGTATTTGTTCAAACACAATTTTTTCCAACATTTTGCTAAGAGCTGGCAGCAAGCTTGTAGGTTGTTAGAACCAGTAAAGGCTGCTTTACCACTCTTGGGTAGCGGAATTACTTTGGCTTCCATCCAGGCCTGAGGACAAAGACTCTCCTCTAGACTCAGATTAAAGATATGACAGATAGGAGTGGCTGTAGAGTCAGCCACCATCCTCAGGAGCTTTCCATCTAAGTTGTCAATGCCAGGAGGTTTGTAAAACCTCTCCCACACTTAATTTACAAAATTCTAATTTTCAATTTTCTTTCATTATTAGTTTTTCTATGCATTTATACGATGGCTCACTGTTCATTGTTGGCATTTCCTACCTAAATTTGCCCACTTTGCCAATCATTCAAATTATTCGCAACATCAAATGGTTTTGTGATGAATAAGCCGTCTGATTTGATGAAAAATGGAGTTGAACTAGTCTTTCTGCCCATCATTTCATTTAAAGTACTCCCCCCTTCATAATACAGTTTCTTCTTATTTTTGTTGAGTTTAGTCACATAATTTCTCAATTTCCAGTAAGCCAGCTAGTTAGATGTGGAACCAGACTTATTAGCCACTCCTTTTGCCATCTCTTTCAACCATATAATTGTTCAATTCCTCATCAATCCATGGAGCATTAACAGTTTGTGTCTTCAGTTCGTTTCTTAACAGGTGCATGCTTCTCAATAATTGGACAAAGCAATTTCATAAATTCATCAAATGCAGGGTCTGGATGCTCCTTATTAATCACATCAGACCAACACATTTTTTTTTACATCATCTACATAAGAGTCACAGCAAATTCTTTTGCTATGATCTCTTATACACTATTTTAGGCCCAGCTGTTGGAACTTTGGCTCTCCTGGATATAGCCACTATATTGTGATCACTGTATCCAATGGGTACGGATACAGAGTTCTGCAGTATTAGTAAAAATGTGATCAATACATGTGGATGATCTTGTTCCTGTAGTGTTTGTAAACACCCTGGTAGGTTGATTAATAACCTGAACCAGTTTACAGACACTGGTTACTGGTTAAGAAGCTTCCTCTTGAGCGGACAGCTTGATGGAAATCAGTCAATATTCAGGTCCCCAAGAAAGTAGACCTCTCTGTTTACATCACATACGCTATCAAGCATTTCACACACATTATTTTGATACTGACTGTTAGCACTCGGTGGCCTTCAGCAACACCCCAAAATAATAACACTTGACATAAGATATTTTCTAAGCATTACAGGGATATGGTTCTGGATATATATATATATATATATATATAAAAGCTGCCTTTTTTCAGGACCCTGTCTTTCAAAGAGAATTAATAAAAATACAAATAACTTCACAGATCTTCATTGTAAAGGGGTTAAACACTGTTTCCTATGCTTGTTCAATGAACCATAAACAATTAATGAACGTGCACCTGTGGAACAGTCGTTAAGACACTAACCACAGTCCCTCCATCAGTGCACAGACTGTCCGCAGTTGGCTGAGAGAGGCTGGACTGAGGGCTTGTTGGCCTGTTGTAAGGCAGGTCCTCACCAGACATCACTGGCAACAACGTCGCCTATGGGAACAAACCCACCTTCGCTGGACCAGACAGAACTGGCAAAAAGTGCTCTTCACTGACAAGTCGGTGTTTTCTCTCACCAGGGGAGATGGTCGGATTATCGGTTATCATCGAAGGAATGAGCGTTACACCGAGGCCTGTACTCTGGAGCGGGATCGATTTGGAGGTGGAGGGTCCGTCAATGACACACCATCGGAATGAGCTTGTTGACATTGCAGTCAATCTCAATGCTGTGCGTTACAGGGAAGACATCCTCCTCCCTCATGTGGTACCCTTCCTGCAGGCTCGTCCTGACATGACCCTCCAGCATGACAATGCCACTAGCCATACTGCTCGTTGTCAGTGTGCTGCCATGGCCAGCGAAGAGCCCGGATCTCAATCCCATTGAGCATGTCTGGATTATCCCAATATTGCCCAATATATTGTTTTCCCGTTGCCCTTTTTGACATTTTTGGTCAAATTTGCTTCAATGCTGTTGTCAAATTTGAAAGCATAAATTCTTTATCTTGGTGTCCTCCATTTATGTACATACTTTCCATTCTAAGATTAAGTTCTCATCGTAACATGATACATATATCACCTTTCACATCACCAACCAAAATAAGAGTTTATTGCGTTACTTAGGCCCAACCTCAGCTTGTTCAACATTGGATGATTGTAAGTCATTTACTGGTTCGGAGGGTGAAGGCTAGGGTCATTCCCCCCAGAAATGTACGGGAACTTGCAGGTGCCTTGGTGGAAGAGTGGGGTAACATCTCACAGCAAGAACTGGCAAATCTGGTGTAGTCCGTGAGGAGGAGATGCACTGCAGTAATTAATGCATCTGATTTTGACCCCCCGTTTGTTCAGGGACACATTATTTAGTTTCTGTTAGTCATAAGTCTGTGGAACTTGTTCAGTTTATGTCTCAGTTGTTGAATCTTGTTATGTTCATACAAATATTTACACGTTAAGTTTGCTGAAAATAAACGCAGCTGACAGTGAGAGGACATTTATTTTTATGCTGAGTTTATATATATATATATATATATATATATATATATATATATATACAGTGCCTTGCGAAAGTATTCGGCCCCCTTGAACTTTGCGACCTTTTGCCACATTTCAGGCTTCAAACATGTCACGTTCTGACCATCGTTCGTGTGTGTTTTCCTTGTTTTAGTGTTGGTCAGGACGTGAACTGGGTGGGCATTGTTAGTCTATGTTGCCTGGGTTTCATGTCTTGTTTGTCTATTTCTGTTTGTATTTAGATTCGTGTTGCTATAGTCACAATAAACATGGATCCAATCTACACGCCGCATTTTGGTCCGATGAAAACCGTTACAAAACATCAATCAGAGGCAGGTGTTAGTCATTGTCTCTGATTGGGAACCATATTTAGGTAGCCTGGGTTTCACTGTGTGTTTGTGGGTGATTGTCCTTAGTGTTAGTTTGCACCAGTTTAGGCTGTTTCGGTTTTCATTACGTTTATTATTTTGCACTGTTTGTATTTAGATTCGTGTTGCTATAGTCACAATAAACATGGATCGCAATCTACACGCCGCATTTTGGTCCTATAAAACTGTATTTTTTTGTGAAGAATCAACAAGTGGGACACAATCATGAAGTGGAACGACATTTATTGGATATTTCAAACTTTTTTAACAAATCAAAAACTGAAAAATTGGGCGTGCAAAATTATTCAGCCCCTTTACTTTCAGTGCAGCAAACTCTCTCCAGAAGTTCAGTGAGGATCTCTGAATGATCCAATGTTGACCTAAATGACTAATGATGATAAATACAATCCACCTGTGTGTAATCAAGTCTCCGTATAAATGCACCTGCACTGTGATAGTCTCAGAGGTCCGTTAAAAGCGCAGAGAGCATCATGAAGAACAAGGAACACACCAGGCAGGTCCGAGATACTGTTGTGAAGAGGTTTAAAGCCGGATTTGGATACACAAATATTTCCCAAGCTTTAAACATCCCAAGGAGCACTGTGCAAGCGATAATATTGAAATGGAAGGAGTATCAGACCACTGCAAATCTACCAAGACCTGGCCGTCCCTCTAAACTGTCAACTCATACAAGGAGAAGACTGATCAGAGATGCAGCCAAGAGGCCCATGATCACTCTGGATGAACTGCAGAGATCTACAGCTGAGGTGGGAGACTCTGTCCATAGGACAACAATCAGTCGTATATTGCACAAATCTGGCCTTTATGGAAGAGTGGCAAGAAAGCCATTTCTTAAAGATATCCATAAAAAGTGCCGTTTAAAGTTTGCCACAAGCCACCTGGGAGACACACCAAACATGTGGAAGAAGGTGCTCTGGTCAGATGAAACCAAAATGTAACTTTTTGGCAACAATGCAAAACGTTATGTTTGGCGTAAAAGCAACACAGCTCAACACCCTGAACACACCATCCCCACTGTCAAACATGGTGGTGGCAGCATCATGGTTTGGGCCTGCTTTTCTTCAGCAGGGACAGGGAAGATGGTTAAAATTGATGGGAAGATGGATGGAGCCAAATACAGGACCATTTTGGAAGAAAACCTGATGGAGTCTGCAAAAGACCTGAGACTGGGACGGAGATTTGTCTTCCAACAAGACAATGATCCAAAACATAAAGCAAAATCTACAATGGAATGGTTCAAAAATAAACATATCCAGGTGTTAGAATGGCCAAGTCAAAGTCCAGACCTGAATCCAGTCGAGAATCTGTGGAAAGAACTGAAAACTGCTGTTCACAAATGCTCTCCATCCAACCTCACTGAGCTCGAGCTGTTTTGCAAGGAGGAATGGGAAAAAAATTCAGTCTCTCGATGTGCAAAACTGATAGAGACATACCCCAAGCGACTTACAGCTGTAATCGCAGCAAAAGGTGGCGCTACAAAGTATTAACTTAAGGGGGCTGAATAATTTTGCACGCCCAATTTTTCAGTTTTTGATTTGTTAAAAAAGTTTGAAATATCCAATAAATGTCGTTCCACTTCATGATTGTGTCCCACTTGTTGTTGATTCTTCACAAAAAAATACAGTTTTATATCTTTATGTTTGAAGCCTGAAATGTGGCAAAAGGTTGCAAAGTTCAAGGGGGCCGAATACTTTCGCAAGGCACTGTATATATATATCAACACCTCCCCCATAAGCATTTCTGTCTCTTCTATAGATGTTACATTCTTGTATTGGTACTTCTGTATCATCAAGTAATATATGACTGATATCAGATTTGAGCTAATTATTGATTTCATGAACCCTATTTCAAAGGCTACATACAGTATATTAATATGGGCTATTTTCAGCCCCTTTCTGGGTAGCTTATCAGAGATAGCCATAATACTGAAAAGTATTACTAAGCAAGATAAAAAATATACCTTCAGCAGTCCATAATCAATTGGTGTGTGTGCTGCGGGGTTGAAGCTACGAAACCATAGGATTGGCTCTCTCAACCCGTCCAGGCTTCTGGGAGGGAGGTTGGACAATGAGCCAGTCATAGCGGATGTAAGCAATGTCCCTATTCACTCTGGCAGCTTTCATGACTGGGATAAGTTGTTTCCTCTTCTGGCGCACAGCTTCAGGATAGTCCTCGTTGAGGAAGACATACAGTACCAGTCAAGAGTTTGGACACACCTGCTCATTCAAGGGTCTTTATTTTTTTTTAAACTATTTTCTACATTGTAGAATATTAGTGAAGACATCAAAACTATGAAATAACACATGGAATTATGTAATAACCAAAAAAAGTGTTAAATAAGTTAAAATTCCATTTTATATTTGAGATTCTTCAAAGTAGCCGCCCTTTGCCTTGATGACAGCTTTGCACACTTTTGGCATTTTCTCAACCAGCTTCACCTGGAATGCTTTTCCAACAGTTTTGAAGGCGTTCCCACATATGATGAGCACTTGTTGGCTGCTTTTCCTTCACTCTGTAGTCCAACTCATCCAAAACCATCTCAATTGGGTTGAGGTCGGGTGATTGTGGAGGCCGGGTCATCTGATGCAGCACTCCATCACTTTCCTTCTTGATCAAATAGCCCTTACACAGCCTGGAAGTGTGTTGGGTCATTGTCCTGTTGAAAAACAAATGATAGTCCCACAATGCGCAAACCAGATGGGATGGCGTATCGCTGCAGAATGCTGTGGTAGCATTGCTGGTTAATTGTGCCTTGAATTCTAAATGAATTGAATACAGTCACCATCAAACCACCCCCACACCATCACACCTCCTCCTCCATGCTTCACAGTGGGAACCACACACGCGGAGATCATCCGTTCACCTACTCTGCGTCTCACAAAGACACGGCGGTTTGATCCAAAAATCTCAAATTTGGACTTATCAGACCAATGGACAGATTTCCACCGGTCTAATGTCCATTGCTTGTGTTTTTTGGCCCAAGCAAGTCTCTTCTTATTATTGATGGCCTTTTAATAGTGGTTTATTTGCAGCAATTCGACCATAAAGGCCTGATTCACGCAGTCTCCTCTGAACAGTTGATGTTGAGGTGTGTCTGTTACTTGAACTCTGTGAAACCTTTATTTGGGCTGCAATTTCTGAGGCTGGTAACTCTAATGAACTTATCCTCTGCAGCAGAGGGAACTCTGAGTCTTCCTTTCCTTGGCGGTCCTCATGAGAGCCAGTTTCATCATAGCTCTTGATGGTTTTTGCGACTGCACTTGAAGAAACTTTCAAAGTTCTTGAAATGTTCCGGATTGACTGACCTTCATGTCTTAAAGTAATAATGGGACTGTCATTTCTCTTTGCTTATTTGAGCTGTTCTTGCCATAATATGATCTTGATCTTTTACCAAATAGGATTATCTTCTGTATACCACCCCTACCTTGTCACAACACAACGGATTGGCTCAAATGCATTAAGAAGGAAAGAAATTCCGCAAATTAACTTTTAACAAGGCGCACCTGTTAATCGAAATGCATTCCAGGTGACTACCTCATGAAGCTGGTTGAGAGAATGCCATGAGTGTGCAACGCTGTCATCAAGGTAAAGGGTGGCTACTTTGAAGAATCTAAAATATAAAACATTTAAATTTGTTTAACACTTTTTTGGTTACTAAATTATTCCCTGTGTGTTATTTCATAGTTGTGATGTCTTCACTAATATTCTACTATGTAGAAAATTGTAAAAATAAAGAAAAAAAAGAATGAGTAGATGTGTCCAAACTTTTACCTGGTATTGTACATTCCTCTCAAGTTCTTGGCTCTTTCCAGAACAGCTACCTTGTCCTTGAACCTCAGGAACTTGACCGCTATCGGCCTGGGCCTGTCACCTGGGCCTGTGGTGGGTTTTCCAGTCCTGTGGGTGCGCTCCACCTCAATCTTCCTGTGGTCCATCTTTAATTTCTCAGAGATCATTTCCCTAACTTTGTCCTCTGACTCCATCCAGGTCTCATGTGGAGATTCTGCAATTCTGCCCACAACCATTTTGTTCAGCCTTTATTGTCCCTCAAGATAATCTGATTTCTCCATCATTGTTAACATGGATTCACATACAGAAATGTCATTTCTCAATGACTCACAGATTGCTATTATCTTGCTGCTCTCCTCTTTCAACTCATTGAGCTGACGCTGGGAGAGCTGCAAACAGTTCTTCAGGTCCTGGACCTCTCTGGTCAGGTCGTCCATTATTTTATTAGTTGAATCAACCAGTATTTGCACACAACATTAGAAGTAATTGTCTTGTTGTTTTAACTACTGCTTGTATAACTCTTTTTGTTTGTTTTAAAAGATCCTTGACGTGTGACAGAGAGGCACCACTGTCCTCAATGGTACTCCCACCGGCTTTGGTCTTTGTCATGGTAGCTAGCAATGTAGGTTACTCCGTTACTCCTCGCAGGTCACAGGGAAGATTGAAAACAACAAACAGTAGGCTAGTTAGCTGCTACGCCAAATAGACACATCCTTGGTCGGCAGGATCACTGGACAGACACTAGCAGTCCCTGCAACTGATGTCAACTGGGTCACGGGATCCAAACTAAAAGTTAGCTAGCTATTAAGAACTTTCCAATACACTTTCAAAACAACAAAACTGAGCTCTCCCTCGTTCCATTTATCAGTCAAATAGCTGTGCAGCGATGCTCCCCATCCAACCTGACAGAGCTTGACAAAATCTGCAGAGAAGAATGAGAGGAACTCCCCAAATACAGGTGTGCCAAGCTTGTAGTATCATACCCAAGAAGACTCGATGCTGTAATCACAGCCAAAGGTGCTTCAACAAAGTACTGAGCAAAGGGTCTGAATACTTATGTAATTGTGATATTTCTGTTTTTTATTCTTAATACATTTGCAACATTTTCTAAAAACCTCTTTATGCTTTGTCATTATGGAGTATTTTGTGTATATTGATGAGGGGAAAAAAGCTATTTAAACCATTTTCGAATAAGGCTGTAGCGTAACCAAATGGGGAAAAAGTTAAGAGGTCTGAATACTTTCCGAATGCACTGTAAAAGCGTTTCCACTGACATTTCACTTATTTTTACCGACACAAAAAGATCCCACCTTTGTCAAGCATATTTTGTTTTTATCGACATTTGGGAAAGTTAACCGGAAAATGTTCTGTCTCCATCAGGCCTGTCATGACATTTTTATCCAACATTTTACTTGCATAAACAGGCTGGATGGAAATCTGGTTATAGGTTATATTTTTGCTGTCACAATACCGGCACCCAACTGCCTGAGACAGCCGATTCAAATACACGCACAAACACGAGAGTTTGTACACATCACACGGTCAGCCGCAGAGCATTGGGTCAAGGGTGTCTTGTCTTGCCTAATGGCAGCAACCCCCCCCCCCCTCCCCGTTAATTTGATGTAAATGTGTTATTCACATGTTGCATAGTATTTGTAACAACAACAATCTAAGTGGGCTATGTATGAACAGTCCGTTCTTAAACATTGTTAGCAGCATTAAATATTTTGGTTTTCCCGTTATCATATCCTGCCCTCTGCCCTCTGCCCTTACCTTACTGTTTTCAATCAAAATACTTACATTTAGCTGAAAAAGAAAACCCGTCATTTCCTTCCCTGGGATTTTACTAGCTGTGATGCTCACAAAGGGGGACTCTTATTTCTAGTAATGAATTGAGGAATTCATTTAAGCCACACTGTACATACCATCAATAAGTGGGCCATCAACAAAAACATAAACAATAGTGCAAATACACCCCATCACATTTCCCCACGCAAATAACATGTATTCAAGCAACAACATTCCATGAGAGCCACATTTACCTTTTTACAAACATAATTTAAAGCTCTACATCATTTGTCTACCATTCAAAGCTACCTTTTTTTTTGGTAATTATCAGGTAGAACAAACCTAATCCCATTGAGTTATTTCTTCTAATTTTATTTTTTTTTTACCCCTTTTTCTCCCCAATTTCGTGGTATCCAATTGTTGTAGTAGCTACTATCTTGTCTCAAATCTTTCTTTCAGGTTTTATTATATTTCTGCTTCTCCTTGCAGTATTCACTTTTAGAGAGAGTACACATTCACACGGAATTCTCAGGCCAAGAAATGCAATACTGAAGCTGTCTTAGTCAATGGTGGTGAAGCTGTCTTAATGGTAGTGGTTAATCACATGCATGCACTATTCATGCTTAACTGGTTTCAAAACACGCTTATATATACGCTTTCAAATTTACCTCACGGCTTATTACACTGACTTCCTTGATTCCAGTCATAGCTACCAGATGCCATATTTACTTATCGGCACTGATTCAGCTCCCCTGTTATTCTATTTTATAACAGCAAAAAGGGCCAGTGGGCAGGTTGAGATTGAGCCCATGGCTCCTCAGACACATTCTCCACAAAGCTCTCCGTCAGACAACATCACTGAGCCCGCTCCTCCTCTGCGAGGTGCTCCAGGAAGAACCAAGAGACCAGCGAACATCGGCAAGAAACCATCTGAGGATACGCCCCCTGTCAAACAACCCAACCCCCCCAAATCAAGCTTCTCTACGTCTCCCGAGGTCCCAAACACCTCAGCCTCCAGACACCACGAAAACAGGGGCCCTGAGGATCGTCAAAACCTCCTTCACCATCCCCAAGAAGCAGCCTGTCACCCCCACTCCATCCTCACCTTCACCCCCAGTCCCACTGAATGAAACCAGGACCCTGCCTGTGTCCCCAGACCCAATCGCCCCTTCCTCTCGACCCCCCCCCCCCAGCCAGCCAATAACCAGGTCAGGCAGAGCATCCAACGCTCTCTTACCAACATCCTGTTCAAGAGGTGAATATAGAAAGATGCAAGCATATAGAGATGGTGGATAGCATTTCTCTCTCTCTCACACACACACACACACACTGGATAACATTGATTGACAAAGCAGCATTGCTTAAGCTCTTTTGAGTGCAGGACAACATTTTTATTGAAAGATGACTAATTGCATTTTGATTTTATAAGGGTGTGCGACTGTGACGATTTGGAGAGGTCTGAGAGTGAAGTGGGAAAACTGGTCACCAACATCGAGGCGAGTACATGAACAAGTACCGAACCATCATGTTCAACCTTAAAGACCCCAACAATAAGGTTGGTCTACAGATGACAGAAAAAACACGTGCCTTATCATAAGAATACAATCTCAACTCCAGTTGCATAATAAAATGATCTGCTATACAGTTAGTGCATTTCATTCAATAAGTTGTCAAAACCACTATTCAATTTAACAAATGTGCCCCTTTCTCACAAAGTAGACATCTGGATCACTATGTGGTTGTACGCTTTACTGATTGTGGTGGGGTGGGTCTCCAGGGTTTGTTCTACAGTGTCATCCGTGGTGAAGTCAGTCCCTTCAGACTGGCCAGGATGAGCCATGCAAGCCACAAAGGTGTCTGAGCCGAGCAAAAGGGACTCTCTAGCGGTAGAGTATAATTATGATAGCTTTATCTTTTTTGTTATGGCAGTCAGGTACACCACATTTGGATAGTCCCAAATACAATATATACAAAAGTATATAACATTTCTGCCCTGCTAGAGCTGCCCCGGTCAACTGTAAGTGCTGTTATTATGAAGTGGAAACGTCTAGGAGCAACAACAGCTTAGCCGCAAAGTGGAAGGTCATATAAACTCACAGAACGGGACCGCTTACTGCTGAAGCGCATAAAAATCCTCTGTCCTCGGTTGCAACACTCACTACAGTGTTCCAAACTGCCTCTGGAAGCAACGTCAGCGCAATAAATGTTATTTCGGGAGCTTCATGAAATGGGTTACCGTGGCCGAGCGGCTGCACACAAGCCTAAGATGACGATCTTAGGTCGCCATTGGACTCTGGAGCAGTGGAAACACGTTCTCTGGAGTGATGAATCACGCTTCACCATCTGGAAATCCGACAGACTAATCCGGGTTTGGCGGATGCCAGGAGAACGCTACCTGCCTGAATGCATAGTGCCAACTGTAAAGTTTGGTGGAGAAATAAATAATGGTCTGTGGCTGTTTTTCCTGGTTCGGGCTAGGCCCCTTAGTTCCAGTGAAGGGAAAGTGTAATGCTATAGCATACAATGACATTTTAGACAATTCTGTACTTCCAACTTTGTGGCAACAGTTTGGGTAAGGCCTTTTCCTGTTTCAACATGACAATGTCCCAATGCAGTGTCTTGGTTTTGCAGTTTTCCGGAATAGGGGAGGCGGGAGAATCCATAACACGGGAGGCATGGGGGTCCGTACAGAAATGGTTTGTCAAGATCGGTGTGGAAGAACTTGACTTGCCTGCACAGAGCCCTGACCTCAACCCCATTAAACGCCTTTGGGATGAATTGGAACGCCAACTGCGAGCCAGGCCTAAGCGCCAAACATCAGTGCCCGGCCTCACTAATGCTCTTCTGGCTGAATGGAAGCAAGTCCCCGCAGAAATGTTCCAACATCTAGTGGAAACCCTAACCGGAAGAGTAGAGCCTGTTATAAGCAGCAAAGCGGGGACCAACTCCATTTTCATGCCCAGGATTTTGGAATGAGATGTTTGACAAGCATGTGTCCACATACTTTTGGTCATGTCATGTAGATGATCTACAAACTATCAACAAAACTGTCTGTTTATAAGCAACTGCTTGGTTAGGTTTAGAATAAAGGTTTGGGTGAGGGTTTGGTTTAGGGTTAGTAAATAGTTAGTTGAAATGTTGTTGACAGTTATTGAAAATCTACTGCACATCTACAAAGCATCTACTAGGGACTATCCAAATGAAGTGTTACCAAACAAATGACTAAATAAGACCATTATCATACTTCATTGAGAACGGTATTGATCATCCATCCTAGTTGATTGAGGTGCTGTGTTCTAATTCCCTGATTGTTGTCGATGTGTCTTGCAGGTCCAGGAGTCTGATCCCAAAGCCCCATGTGTACTTCCAAACCCAGCGCCTGAGCCAGTGAAGGTTGACATACTCAGTCTTCCCCCCAGGACAAGTAGACGTATGCAAAACATTATGAATATGAACATTATACTCTGATCTGTTACAATGGCGCCGAAGGAGTTGGCCGCCGTTTTACGATCCCGTAACCAGTTGTGCTATTGTGTATGTTTTTTCTCGTTATTTGTAACTTATTTTGTACATAAAGTTTCTGCCACCGTGTCTTATGACGAGTCGGATGGGAAGGATTTACTCCAGACACCCGACAAGGCCCTCATCCTCATCATTCGCAGAAGGAAAAGATGGAGTTATTGTGGACGACGGTCCGGGTGCCTTGTAAGGATCCGCCGCCGAGAGGGTAATCTACCTTTAGCATCGTTCCTATTAGCCAATTTACAGTCAATCGATAATAAAATAGATGAACTACGAGCACGTATATCCTACCAACGGGACAATAAAAACTGTAATATATTATGTGTCACCGAGTCGTGGCTGAACGACGACATGATTAACATACAGCTGCCGGGTTTTAAGCTTTTTTGGCAGGATAGAACAGCGGCCTCTGGTAAGACAAGGGGAGGTGGCCTATGCATATTTGTAGACAACAGCTGGTGCACGAAATCAAAGGGAGTCTTGAGGTTTTGCTCGCCTGAGGTAGAGTATCTCATGATAAGCTGTAGATCACACTATTTACCAAGAGAGTTTACATCTTATACCACCGCAGACCGATGCTGACACTAAGACTGCACTCAATGAGCTGTATACGGTCATAAGCAAACAGGAAAACACTCATCCAGAGGCAGCGCTCCTAGTGACTTTAGTGCAGGGAAACTCAAATCAGTTTTACTTCATTTCTATCAGCATGTTAAATGTGCAACCAGAGGGAAAAAACTCTAGACCACTTTTACTACACAAACAGAGACGTGTACAAAGCTCTCCCTCGCCCTCCATTTGGCAAATCTGACCATAATTCTATCCTTCTGATTCCTGCTTACAAGCAAAAACTACAGCAGGAAACAACAGTGACTCGGTCAATAAGAAAGTGGTCAGTTGAAGCAGATGCTAAGCTACAGGACTTTTTTTCTAGTACAGACTGGAAAATGTTCCAGGATTCCTCCAATGGCATTGAGGAGTACACCACATGAGTCACTGGCTTCATCAATAAGTGCATCAATGACGTCATTTCCACAATGACCATACGTACATACCCCAACCAGAAGCCATGGATTACAGGCAACATCCGCACTGAGCTAAAGGGTACAGCTGCCGTTTTCAAGGAGCGGGACTCTAACTCGGAAGCCAATACGAAAGCCTGCTATCCTCCCGGGTGGCAAAGTGGTCTAGGGCACTGCATCGCAGTGCTAGCTGTGCCACCAGAGACTCTGGGTTCGAGCCCAGGCTCTGTCGCAGTCGGCCGCGACCGGGAGGTCCATTTGGCCTAGCGTCGTCCGGGTTAGGGAGGGTTTGGCCGTTAGGATATCCTTGTCTCATCGCGCACTAGCGACTCCTGTGGCGGGCCGGGCGCAGTGCACGCTAACCAGGTCGCCAGGTGTACGGTGTTTCCTCCAACACATTGGTGCGGCTGGCTTCCGGGTTGGTTGCGCCCTGTGTTAAGAAGCAGGGCGGCTTGGTTGGGTTGTGTTTTGGAGGACGCATGGCTTTCGACCTTCGTCTCTCCCGAGCCCGTACGGGAGTTGTAGCGATGAGACAAGATAGTAACTACTAACAATTAGATACCACAAAATTGTGGAGAAAAGTGGGTAAAATTCGAAAAAAATTATAAAAATAAATCCTGCTAGGCTCTGACGAACCATTAAACAGGTAAAGCGTCAATACAGGACTAAGATTGAATCGTCGGATGTGTCAGGGCTTGCAAACTATTACAGACTACAAAGGGAAGCACAGCTACGAGCTGCCCAGTGACACGAACCTACCAGACGAGTTAAATTACTTCTATGCTCGCTTTGAGGAAAGTAACACTGAGACATGCATGAGAGCACCAGCCGTTCCGGATGACTGTGTGATCACGCTCTCCGTAGCCGATGTGAGTAAGACCTTTAAACAGGTCAACATTCACAAGGCCGCAGGGCCAGACGGATTACCAGGATGTGTACTCCCAGCTTGCTCTGGCCAACTGGCAAGTGTCTTCACTGACATTTTCAACCTGTAATACCAGTCTGTAATACCAACATGTTTCAAGCAGACCACTATAGTCTTTGTGCCCAAGAACACTAAAATAACCTGCCTAAATGACTACCGACCCATAGCACTCACGTCTGTAGCCATGAAGGGATTTGAAATGCTGGCCATGGCTCACATCAACACAATTATCCCAGAAACCCGAGACCGCCCCAACAGAGACCGCCCCAACAGATCCACAACACTGCCCTTTCCACCTGGACAAAAGGAACACCTATGTGAGAATGCTATTCATTGACTACAGCTCAGCATTCAACACCATAGTGCCCTCAAAGCTCATCACTAAGCTAAGGACCCTGGGACTAAACACCTCCCTCTGCAACTGGATCCTGGACTTCCTGACGGGCCATCCCCAGTTGATAAGGGTAGGGAACAACACATCCGCCACGCTGATCCTCAACACGGGGACCCCTCAGGGGTGCGTGCTCAGTCCCCCCCTGTACTCCATGTTCACTCATGACTGCATGGCCAGGAATGACTCCAACACCATCAAGTTTGCCGATGACACAACAGTGGTAGGCCTGATCACGACAACAATGAGACCGCCTATAGGGAGGTCAGAGACCTGGTCATGTGGTACCAGGACAACAACCTGTCCCTCAACGAGATCAAGACAAAGGAGATGATTGTGGACTACAGGAAAAGGAGGACCATGCTGCTGGGTTGTATGCTGGGGGTGCTCAATTCATTCTCATCGACAAGGCTGTAGTGGAACAGGTTGAGAGCTTCACATTCCATGGTGTCCACATCACAACAAACTATCATGGGCCAAACACACTAAGACAGTCGGGCACGACAAAGCCTATTCCCCCTAAGGAGACTGAAAAGATTTGGCATGGGTCCTCAGATCCTCAAAAGGTTCTACAGCTGCACCATCGAGAGCATCCTGACTGGTTGCATCACTGCCTGGTATGGCAACTGCTCGGCCTCCGACAAGCATGGCACTACAAAGGGTAGTGCGTATGGCTCAATACATCACTGGCGCCAAGTCAAGGTCCAAAAGGCTTCTTAACAGCTTCTACCCCCAAGCCATAAGACTGCTGAACAGCTAATCAACAGGCTACCCAGACCCCTCTTTTACGCTGCTGCTACTCTCTGTTTATTATCTATGCATAGTCACTTTAACTCTACCTACATGTACATATTACCTCAACTAACCGGTGCCCCTGCACATTCAAATCAAATCAAATCAAATTTATTTATATAGCCCTTCGTGCATCAGCTGATATCTCAAAGTGCTGTACAGAAACCCAGCCTAAAACCCCAAACAGCAAGCAATGCAGGTGTAGACGAAAAACTCCCTAGAAAGGCCAAAACCTAGGAAGAAACCTAGAGAGGAACCAGGCTATGTGGGGTGGCCAGTCCTCTTCTGGCTGTGCCGGGTGGAGATTATAACAGAACATGGTCAAGATGTTCAAATGTTCATAAATGACCAGCATGGTCGAATAATAATAAGGCAGAACAGTTGAAACTGGAGCAGCAGCACTGTCATGTCAGGTATTCCTGGGGCATGGTCCTAGGGCCCAGGTCCTCCGAGAGAGAGAAAGGGAATCCAATTCAATCAGTGTAGATGAAGGGGAGGAGACAGTTTAAAGGAGGATTTTTAAGCATTGAGACAGTTGACATGGATTGTGTATCTGTGCCATCGAGTGTGAATGTGCAAGACAAGATTTAAGTGCCTTTGAACATGGTAGTTCCCAGGCGCACCGGTGTGTGTCAAGAACTGCAACGCTGCTGGGTTGTTTGCTGGGGGTGCGCAACTAAATATGAAGGTATTCACTTTCAAATGTATGCCAAACAAAAAACAATTATTGCAAAGTTAAACAAAACTCTATGCACAAGGACGACTTTTAAGAATTTCCACAGAAATGTTTTACAAAAACACATTACATTTTCAGATGTTTGGTAGCAGAATGACGGCACTGCACAAAGCATCATTATGTTACCGTGGAATTACCCATGACCTCCACATCTTGCATGGCTATACTTTTTACGTGTTATCTAACATGTATTGTTTGGTCATGTTGATGAACTGATTCCTAGATGTTTTGTTTCATCTTCAAATGTGCCATACGTTTTATTAGATTTGTGTGTGTTTGTGCGTGAGAATCTGTGTGTAACATTTTAGTAAATGAGAGTGTGACATGATCCTCTTTTCTCAGGAACAGAAGACCACTCTCCATGCTGCCCCTAAGGCCAGACCTAGCCAGTCGAGCCAGAGCAGCTCAGTGCCAGACATCCTCAGCTGCATGCTGAAAGACACAACTGCCGAGCACAGAGCTCACCTGTTTGACCTCAAGTGCAAGATCTGCACAGGTAAATGGAAAAAAGAGAAAGCACAATTACAGTGTACACATCACAACATCCAACAAACACCATAAAATTATGTTTTGTCTTTTGCAATGTGTCAAACTATGATTGTGAAGGGCCACAGGGTTGGCTCCCGTGTTGATATCAACCACAATCACTCCCAACGTCAAAATGAATGATTTAATGCATTCTGTATTCTGTAGAGGGTGATGATGTTGCTAGCAGATGTTTTGTGTGGGTTGGTGTCTGTTTCTGCCCTTCAGGTCAGATATCAGTCGAGGATGAGGCGGAGCCTTTAGCCAAGAAGCCTAAACTCTCTGGGTCATCGTCGTCCTCCACCAAACCAGACCAATGGAGAGACAGGCTGTCTCGGCCACCCTGGATGTATGCCAGAACAGCTCTCAGAACAGAGGAGAGAGGATGGAGAACTCC
This sequence comes from Oncorhynchus clarkii lewisi, assembly GCF_045791955.1. Classification (NCBI taxonomy): domain Eukaryota; kingdom Metazoa; phylum Chordata; class Actinopteri; order Salmoniformes; family Salmonidae; genus Oncorhynchus; species Oncorhynchus clarkii. The sequence goes on along the minus strand of NC_092155.1, from coordinate 40,800,715 downwards.
AGCTGGAGATGAATCACCCCTCCTTGCACCCCCCGACTCCCCCACCATGGAATCCTCTGCTTCCCCAGTAATGGAGGACGACCCTGCCTTAACCATCATGGAATCCCCCACTTCTCCCACAATGGAATCTCCAGCTTCTCCAACAATGGAATCTCCCGCTTCTACAACAATGGAATCTCCCGCCTCCCCCATTTTGGATTCTCCTGCCTCCTCTATTCCGGAAAACTGCAAAGCCAAGACACCGTCCAGAATGTATACCCCAGTCATGATCCCAGCTGTTTCTACGGTAACCATCACAAGGCGTGACCCCCATTGGCAACCGTTCTGCTGCTCTTTATGGTGACCCCCGCACAGCTGACAACTGCACTCCTGCCATGGCAAGTGTCGCCTTGTCTACAGCCCCACTTCCACCAGTCTTTTATGCCCCTGTGAAACAGAGTGGTACTCTGAGCAAGCCATTCATGCCCTCGCCACCCCCCCCCATCCCAGCCACCAATGCCAGCATTACCCAAATCTATCCCGATGAAGCCATCCTCCTCATCGTTCTATGGTTCATCTGGATCATCTGCAGCCTCTTCAAGGTATCTCCTCTCAGTTTGCCACTATCACTACAAGTGAACCTTGATAAGAAAGGGTTTTAAGATAATTAGTGCAGGTTCATTTCAGTCATAATATGAGTCTTGTTTTGTCCTCTGTGCATGAGCAATATTTGCTTTACAGCTGAGTGAATGGGTAGTAGTAAACTCTCATTGTGATGTTGTGTTTGCAGGTCTATGAACTCCCACACCCCTCCAGATGGGGAGACGGCCCAGTTCCTGGCCAAGCAGGAAGTAGTGTGGAAGGGCTTCCTCAACATGATCAGCGTGGCCAAGTTCGTCACCAAGGGCTATCTGGTCTCAGGGCCCTCCGAATATCTCAAAGAGGTAACAGATATAACAGAACAGAACTTTGCTACCGTGACTGCAAGAGAAAAAATAGGAGAGCATTTTCAGATAGTCTTTTTGGATAGTTTCTTTCTAAACATTTAAAACAATTAATCTCATAAACAAACATAGCAGTTTTGGCTATGTGGATATTTACAACAAGTTTATTAGGACCTGCCTGATACCATCCAGATTGGTGGAAGAATCATGCCTCAAACTGTGTGGGACTACATCGGGAGAGTGAAGGCCTCTGTTACAAAGGCAAGCCCTCCCTCTGTCATTATGGAAAAACCTATACAATTTAGATGGGGTCTGTGTATGTATTGGAATCTCAATGTTAAGAGATGATTGTCGGTCCACAGGAGCTTTGTGTGATTCGGTTCCACCCAGCGACAGAGGAGGAGGAAGTGGCCTACGTGTCTCTGTTCTCCTATTTCAGCAGCAGACGGCGCTTTGGGGTGGTGGCCAACAAAAGCCGCAGCATCAAGGATATCTACCTCATCCCAGTCAGCGCAAAGGAATCCATTCCATCCAAACTCCAACCTTTCGAAGGATCAGGTAAGAAAATGCTGTCATTTAGGCCAACATGTAGAAGGCCATACAGATGGCACACACTGCATTATTTTTTCAAAACTCATCTCCCTTCACCCTCTTTATGTAACAAGCCCCAATCTTCTTCTGGGACTGGTTATTTGCCAGAAACCCAAACGTGCGGGAAGCGTACCACAAGCGGTCGAAGAGAAGAGACCCAAGATCCACATGTCCAAAGACCCCAGAGATATAGGCCTCCCTAGACCCCCTTCGCTGTATGGGTCTGACCCTAGAATGGAGGAATTCTTGCCCTATGACCCAGAGATGCCCATCATGTCCACCCATCCTGGTTCCCCTCCTTCCACTGGATCCCTGTCACACTCCTCCTCCTCTGGCTCACTGACTAGCCCATCACTTCTGTCTTCCATTAGAGCTGCTCCGCCGGCTTCTGCCCCTCCCCCACCACTAGCTCCTCCGCTACACCAAGCAGCACGGCCACCAGTCCCCTGCAGACCATCCTGAAGTCACTGTTTGGGATGTACTCTCCTGCAGTCCCAGCAGTTGCAGCAGTGCCCCTCCATCCATTCTTCCCCCTCTCTCAATGGTGGATCCAATAGTCCAGCAGTACGGGCAGAAATCCAAAGTCAAAGAGATTGAGGAGGAGGGAAATGAATACAATCGACCATACGACCCAGGGGAAGAGTATGATCCAGCAATGGGCAATGGATTGGTTGCCCCAATTTGTACTGATAAAATGTTTGAGGCGAAAGCTGCCTCTCTGGCCATTTGTGCTGATGATGACGACGTGGCTTACGACCCTGAAGATGAGACTATCATTGAGGATATGCACAATGATGGGGTCAGTGTAGCAAAAGCCCCCTCTCCAACTCCTACCCCAGCTCAAGCTCCTACCCCAGTCACAGTACAAGCCCCAGTCCCAGCTCCCACTCCAGCCCCTCTGAGCCTCCCCATTACTGGTGATGTAATTGTCTCAGCCGCTACTCTGACTGAACAACAGCAAATGCTTGAGGAGCTCAGCAGGCAGATCGAGGAGCAGAAACAGCAGTTGAAGGAGCAGGAGTGGGCACTGCGTCAGCAGAGAGAGGCAGTGGGCATGTTCATGGCCCACTTCTCTGTTTCTGATGCCTTGATGTCTCCCCCTCCTAAATCTGTGCTGTCTCACTTCCAAACACAGCAGACTGATGGAGAGCAGTCAAATCCTTCAGCGAATCAAAAAGCTTTGAAAGGTCTCTTGAAAACAGAAGTACCAATAAAACAAGAGATTAAGACCGAGACGAAGACTGTACCTCTTTCAGAGTCAAGAAATGTGGAAATGCCCAGTGCAACACCGAAGCGGGTCAAAGAGATTAAAAAGGGAAATATTCAGGCAACCGACAATTCAGATCCTGAAGCTGGTGAGATCCAGGACTCTGATGTAGCTTACGTCCCAGAGGATGACACTATCTTTGATGAGCTGCAAGAAAGTAATGGAGGAGAGAAGGTGAAAACTCTATCACATTCAGCAAGGCGTTCTGAGCGGTCTCGTGACTCCTTGGTGTCTAGCTCGTGTCGTGGCACATCGTGCAATGACACTCCTGATAGGAGGCGTAAGCATAGCAGCCAGCCGGATACTCACTCACCCAAAAGACGGGACCGTAAAGTTAAGGACCGCCACAAAAGCCCTCCTCGTAGATCTGGCAGGTGGTCCCCTGGACGCTCTGATAGGCGGAGGGACAGACACAGACGGGGTGAGAGGAGCCAACCGCATCACAGAGATTGTGACCACTCTGACCGCACAGGCCGCCATCTCCCTCATAAAGAGCGCACTTCTCGGCGCAGCTCTGGTAGCCATAGCAGATCCCCATCTACACCAAGAAAAAAACTAGATTTCGCCTCTAGGGGAGTCAAAGGGAGTCTTCTCCTCCTCCAGTGTCGGAAGACTCCAAGGGTCCAGAGGCTCCTGAAGACATGGGTCCTACGAGCCCAGCTCCAGCACTGGTCATGGAGACTAATGACTCACCTCAGCCCCCTCTTGATAGAAAGGACATTAATGAATCGCTGTGTGATCGTTCTGGACGTCCACCACAGGGAGAGATTGAGTACGCAGGCCATCAATTGCCCCATGAAAATCCCACTCCCCAGCAACCTGGGGATCAACAACCTCCTCAAAGCTTGCTCCGATCACCACCAGCAGGCCTCAACAACCAGCAAGGCCTCAACTTACAGCGTCAAGACAATAGGGATAGGCCCTCTCAACAGGAAATACTAGAGCAACGCAGACATTATGAGAAAGAAACTGTTTTCCTTACAAGGTACTCCCCACAAGGCGTCTCCAAACCAAGGGCCAGATATGATAGGACAAGGGCAAGACATGAGGGGGGGAAGGAGAGGGCTGCAAATGAGGCATCCACGGTCCTGGTTTGATGGTCCACATCAGCCCGTGATCAGACTTCAAGGGCTGCTAGAAACCACAAGAGACGCCAACAACCAGCATCATGACAATGAAGGTGGGGCTGTTCAATCAGAAATAAAGGAGCAAAACATTGTACAGAGTCCATCAGAGATTATGAGAGAGAAACATTGGTCGAAGCCCAGACATGAGAAGGATAGGGCCAGACAAGAGTGGTCGAGGCTCAGACATGCGAGGTCGAGGCCCAGACATGCGAGGTTGAGGCCCAGACATGAGTGGTCCAGGGCCAGACATGAGTGGTCGAAGCCCAGACATGAGAGGTCCAGGGCCAGACATGAGTGGTCGAGGCCCAGACATGAGTGGTCGAGGCCCAGACATGCGAGGTCAAGGCGCAGACATGCGAGGTCGAGGCCCAGACATGCAAGTTCCAGGGCCAGACATGAGGGGTCGAGGCCCAGACATGAGTGTACGAAGCCCAGACATGAGTGGTCGAGGCCCAGACATGCAAGTTCTAGGGCCAGACATGAGGGGTCGAGAGCCAGACACGAGAGGTCCAGGGCCAGACATGAGTAAACGAAGCCCAGGCATGAGTGGTCGAGGCCCAGACATGCAAGTTCTAGGGCCAGACATGAGGGGTCGAGGCCCAGACTTGCGAGGTCGAGGCCCAGGCCCAGACATGCGAGGTCCAGGGCCAGACATGCAAGGTCGAGGCCCAGACCTGAGAGTACCAGGGCCAGACATGAGAGGTCGAAGCCCAGACATGCAAGTTCTAGAGCCAGACATGAGCGGTCGAGGCCCAGACATGAGAGGTCCAGGGCCAGACATGAGTGTACGAAGCCCAGACATGAGTGGTCGAGGCCCAGACATGCAAGTTCCAGGGCCAGACATGAGGGGTCGAGGCCCAGACACGAGTGGTCGAGGCCCAGACATGAGTGTACGAAGCCCAGACATGAGTGCTCGAGGGCCCAGACATGAGAGGTCCAGGGCCAGACATGAGTGTACGAAGCCCAGACATGAGTGGTCGAGGCCCAGACTTGCGAGGTCGAGGCCCAGGCCCAGACATGCGAGGTCCAGGGCCAGACATGCAAGGTCGAGGCCCAGACATGCAAGTCCCAGGGCTAGACATGAGGGGTCGAGGCCCAGACCTGAGAGTACCAGGGCCAGACATGAGGGGTCGAGGCCCAGACATGAGAGGTCCAGGGCCAGACATGAGTGTACGAAGCCCAGACATGAGTGGTCGAAGCCCAGACATGCAAGTTCTAGAGCCAGACATGAGCGGTCGAGGCCCAGACATGAGAGGTCCAGGGCCAGACATGAGTGTACGAAGCCCAGACATGAGTGGTCGAGTCCTAGGCATGCAAGTTCCAGGGCCAGACATGAGGGGTCGAGGCCCAGACATGAGAGGTCCAGGGCCAGACATGAGTGTACGAAGCCCAGACATGAGTGGTCGAGGCCCAGACATGCAAGTTCTAGGGCCAGACATGAGGGGCCGAGGCCCAGACATGAGAGGTCCAGGGCCAGACATGAGTGTACGAAGCCCAGACATGAGTGGTCGAGGCCCAGACATGCAAGTTGCAGGGCCAGACATGAGGGGTCGAGACCCAGACATGAGAGGTCCAGGGCCAGACATGAGTGTACGAAGCCCAGACATGAGTGGTCGAGTCCTAGGCATGCAAGTTCCAGGGCCAGACATGAGGGGTCGAGGCCCAGACATGAGAGGTCCAGGGCCAGACATGAGTGTACGAAGCCCAGACATGAGTGGTCGAGGCCCAGACATGCAAGTTGCAGGGCCAGACATGAGGGGTCGAGACCCAGACATGAGTGGTCGAGGCCCAGACATGCGAGGTCCAGGGCCAGACATGCGTGGTCGAGGCCCAAACATGCAAGTTCCAGGGTCAGACATGAGGGGTCGAGGCCCAGACATGAGAGATCCAGGGCCAGACATGAGTGTACGAAGCCCAGACATGAGTGTACGAAGCCCAGATATGAGTGCTCGAGGCCCAGACATGCAAGTTCCAGGGCCAGACATGAGGGGTCGAGGCCCAGACATGAGTGGTCGAAGTCAAGACATGTGAGTTCCAGGCCCAGACATGCAAGATCGAGGCCCAGATATGCAAATTCTAGGGCCAGACATGAGGGGTCGAGGCCCAGACATGAGAGGTCCAGGGCCAGACATGAGTGTACGAAGCCCAGACATGAGTGGTCGAGGCCCAGACATGCGTGTACGAAGCCCAGACATGAGTGGTCGAGGCCCAGATATGCAAATTCTAGGGCCAGACATGAGGGGTCGAGGCCCAGACATGAGAGGTCCAGGGCCAGACATGAGTGTACGAAGCCCAGACATGAGTGGTCGAGGCCCAGACATGCGAGGTTCAGGGCAAGACATGCGAGGTCGAGGCCAAGACATGCAAGTTCCAGGGTCAGACATGAGGGGTTGAGGCCCAGACATGAGAGGTCCAGGGCCAGACATGAGTGTACGAAGCCCAGACATGAGTGGTCGAGGCCCAGACATGCAAGTTCCAGGGCCAGACATGAGGGGTCGAGGCCCAGACACGAGTGGTCGAGGCCCAGACATGAGTGTACGAAGCCCAGACATGAGTGCTCGAGGGCCCAGACATGAGAGGTCCAGGGCCAGACATGAGTGTACGAAGCCCAGACATGAGTGGTCGAGGCCCAGACATGAGTGGTCGAGGCCCAGACTTGCGAGGTCGAGGCCCAGGCCCAGACATGCGTGGTCCAGGGTCAGACATGCAAGGTCGAGGCCCAGACATGCAAGTCTCAGGGCTAGACATGAGGGGTCGAGGCCCAGACCTGAGAGTACCAGGGCCAGACATGAGGGGTCGAGGCCCAGACATGAGAGGTCCAGGGCCAGACATGAGTGTACGAAGCTCAGACATGAGTGGTCGAAGCCCAGACATGCAAGTTCTAGAGCCAGACATGAGCGGTCGAGGCCCAGACATGAGAGGTCCAGGGCCAGACATGAGTGTACGAAGCCCAGACATGAGTGGTCGAGTCCTAGGCATGCAAGTTCCAGGGCCAGACATGAGGGGTCGAGGCCCAGACATGAGAGGTCCAGGGCCAGACATGAGTGTACGAAGCCCAGACATGAGTGGTCGAGGCCCAGACATGCAAGTTCTAGGGCCAGACATGAGGGGCCGAGGCCCAGACATGAGAGGTCCAGGGCCAGACATGAGTGTACGAAGCCCAGACATGAGTGGTCGAGGCCCAGACATGCAAGTTCCAGGGCCAGACATGAGGGGTCGAGGCCCAGACACGAGTGGTCGAGGCCCAGACATGAGTGTACGAAGCCCAGACATGAGTGCTCGAGGGCCCAGACATGAGAGGTCCAGGGCCAGACATGAGTGTACGAAGCCCAGACATGAGTGGTCGAGGCCCAGACATGCAAGTTCTAGGGCCAGACATGAGGGGCCGAGGCCCAGACATGAGAGGTCCAGGGCCAGACATGAGTGTACGAAGCCCAGACATGAGTGGTCGAGGCCCAGACATGCAAGTTCCAGGGCCAGACATGAGGGGTCGAGGCCCAGACACGAGTGGTCGAGGCCCAGACATGAGTGTACGAAGCCCAGACATGAGTGCTCGAGGGCCCAGACATGAGAGGTCCAGGGCCAGACATGAGTGTACGAAGCCCAGACATGAGTGGTCGAGGCCCAGACATGAGTGGTCGAGGCCCAGACTTGCGAGGTCGAGGCCCAGGCCCAGACATGCGTGGTCCAGGGTCAGACATGCAAGGTCGAGGCCCAGACATGCAAGTCTCAGGGCTAGACATGAGGGGTCGAGGCCCAGACCTGAGAGTACCAGGGCCAGACATGAGGGGTCGAGGCCCAGACATGAGAGGTCCAGGGCCAGACATGAGTGTACGAAGCTCAGACATGAGTGGTCGAAGCCCAGACATGCAAGTTCTAGAGCCAGACATGAGCGGTCGAGGCCCAGACATGAGAGGTCCAGGGCCAGACATGAGTGTACGAAGCCCAGACATGAGTGGTCGAGTCCTAGGCATGCAAGTTCCAGGGCCAGACATGAGGGGTCGAGGCCCAGACATGAGAGGTCCAGGGCCAGACATGAGTGTACGAAGCCCAGACATGAGTGGTCGAGGCCCAGACATGCAAGTTCTAGGGCCAGACATGAGGGGCCGAGGCCCAGACATGAGAGGTCCAGGGCCAGACATGAGTGTACGAAGCCCAGACATGAGTGGTCGAGGCCCAGACATGCAAGTTGCAGGGCCAGACATGAGGGGTCGAGGCCCAGACACGAGTGGTCGAGGCCCAGACATGAGTGTACGAAGCCCAGACATGAGTGCTCGAGGGCCCAGACATGAGAGGTCCAGGGCCAGACATGAGTGTACGAAGCCCAGACATGAGTGGTCGAGGCCCAGACATGCAAGTTCTAGGGCCAGACATGAGGGGCCGAGGCCCAGACATGAGAGGTCCAGGGCCAGACATGAGTGTACGAAGCCCAGACATGAGTGGTCGAGGCCCAGACATGCAAGTTCCAGGGCCAGACATGAGGGGTCGGAGCCCAGACACGAGTGGTCGAGGCCCAGACATGAGTGTACGAAGCCCAGACATGAGTGCTCGAGGGCCCAGACATGAGAGGTCCAGGGCCAGACATGTGTGTACGAAGCCCAGACATGAGTGGTCGAGGCCCAGACATGAGTGGTCGAGGCCCAGACTTGCGAGGTCGAGGCCCAGGCCCAGACATGCGTGGTCCAGGGTCAGACATGCAAGGTCGAGGCCCAGACATGCAAGTCTCAGGGCTAGACATGAGGGGTCGAGGCCCAGACCTGAGAGTACCAGGGCCAGACATGAGGGGTCGAGGCCCAGACATGAGAGGTCCAGGGCCAGACATGAGTGTACGAAGCTCAGACATGAGTGGTCGAAGCCCAGACATGCAAGTTCTAGAGCCAGACATGAGCGGTCGAGGCCCAGACATGAGAGGTCCAGGGCCAGACATGAGTGTACGAAGCCCAGACATGAGTGGTCGAGTCCTAGGCATGCAAGTTCCAGGGCCAGACATGAGGGGTCGAGGCCCAGACATGAGAGGTCCAGGGCCAGACATGAGTGTACGAAGCCCAGACATGAGTGGTCGAGGCCCAGACATGCAAGTTCTAGGGCCAGACATGAGGGGCCGAGGCCCAGACATGAGAGGTCCAGGGCCAGACATGAGTGTACGAAGCCCAGACATGAGTGGTCGAGGCCCAGACATGCAAGTTCCAGGGCCAGACATGAGGGGTCGAGGCCCAGACACGAGTGGTCGAGGCCCAGACATGAGTGTACGAAGCCCAGACATGAGTGCTCGAGGGCCCAGACATGAGAGGTCCAGGGCCAGACATGAGTGTACGAAGCCCAGACATGAGTGGTCGAGGCCCAGACATGCAAGTTGCAGGGCCAGACATGAGGGGTCGAGACCCAGACATGAGAGGTCCAGGGCCAGACATGAGTGTACGAAGCCCAGACATGAGTGGTCGAGTCCTAGGCATGCAAGTTCCAGGGCCAGACATGAGGGGTCGAGGCCCAGACATGAGAGGTCCAGGGCCAGACATGAGTGTACGAAGCCCAGACATGAGTGGTCGAGGCCCAGACCTCGCAAGTTCCAGGGCCAGACATGAGGGGTCGGAGCCCAGACACGAGTGGTCGAGGCCCAGACATGAGTGTACGAAGCCCAGACATGAGTGCTCGAGGGCCCAGACATGAGAGGTCCAGGGCCAGACATGAGTGTACGAAGCCCAGACATGAGTGGTCGAGGCCCAGACATGAGTGGTCGAGGCCCAGACTTGCGAGGTCGAGGCCCAGGCCCAGACATGCGTGGTCCAGGGTCAGACATGCAAGGTCGAGGCCCAGACATGCAAGTCTCAGGGCTAGACATGAGGGGTCGAGGCCCAGACCTGAGAGTACCAGGGCCAGACATGAGGGGTCGAGGCCCAGACATGAGAGGTCCAGGGCCAGACATGAGTGTACGAAGCTCAGACATGAGTGGTCGAAGCCCAGACATGCAAGTTCTAGAGCCAGACATGAGCGGTCGAGGCCCAGACATGAGAGGTCCAGGGCCAGACATGAGTGTACGAAGCCCAGACATGAGTGGTCGAGTCCTAGGCATGCAAGTTCCAGGGCCAGACATGAGGGGTCGAGGCCCAGACATGAGAGGTCCAGGGCCAGACATGAGTGTACGAAGCCCAGACATGAGTGGTCGAGGCCCAGACATGCAAGTTCTAGGGCCAGACATGAGGGGCCGAGGCCCAGACATGAGAGGTCCAGGGCCAGACATGAGTGTACGAAGCCCAGACATGAGTGGTCGAGGCCCAGACATGCAAGTTGCAGGGCCAGACATGAGGGGTCGAGACCCAGACATGAGAGGTCCAGGGCCAGACATGAGTGTACGAAGCCCAGACATGAGTGGTCGAGTCCTAGGCATGCAAGTTCCAGGGCCAGACATGAGGGGTCGAGGCCCAGACTTGCGAGGTCCAGGGCCAGACATGAGTGTACGAAGCCCAGACATGAGTGGTCGAGGCCCAGACATGAGTGGTCGAGGCCCAGACTTGCGAGGTCGAGGCCCAGGCCCAGACATGCGTGGTCCAGGGTCAGACATGCAAGGTCGAGGCCCAGACATGCAAGTCTCAGGGCTAGACATGAGGGGTCGAGGCCCAGACCTGAGAGTACCAGGGCCAGACATGAGGGGTCGAGGCCCAGACATGAGAGGTCCAGGGCCAGACATGAGTGTACGAAGCTCAGACATGAGTGGTCGAAGCCCAGACATGCAAGTTCTAGAGCCAGACATGAGGGGCCGAGGCCCAGACATGAGAGGTCCAGGGCCAGACATGAGTGTACGAAGCCCAGACATGAGTGGTCGAGGCCCAGACATGCAAGTTCTAGGGCCAGACATGAGGGGCCGAGGCCCAGACATGAGAGGTCCAGGGCCAGACATGAGTGTACGAAGCCCAGACATAAGTGGTCGAGGCCCAGACATGCAAGTTGCAGGGCCAGACATGAGGGGTCGAGACCCAGACATGAGAGGTCCAGGGCCAGACATGAGTGTACGAAGCCCAGACATGAGTGGTCGAGTCCTAGGCATGCAAGTTCCAGGGCCAGACATGAGGGGTCGAGGCCCAGACTTGCGAGGTCCAGGGCCAGACATGAGTGTACGAAGCCCAGACATGAGTGGTCGAGGCCCAGACATGAGTGGTCGAGGCCCAGACTTGCGAGGTCGAGGCCCAGGCCCAGACATGCGTGGTCCAGGGTCAGACATGCAAGGTCGAGGCCCAGACATGCAAGTCTCAGGGCTAGACATGAGGGGTCGAGGCCCAGACCTGAGAGTACCAGGGCCAGACATGAGGGGTCGAGGCCCAGACATGAGAGGTCCAGGGCCAGACATGAGTGTACGAAGCTCAGACATGAGTGGTCGAAGCCCAGACATGCAAGTTCTAGAGCCAGACATGAGCGGTCGAGGCCCAGACATGAGAGGTCCAGGGCCAGACATGAGTGTACGAAGCCCAGACATGAGTGGTCGAGTCCTAGGCATGCAAGTTCCAGGGCCAGACATGAGGGGTCGAGGCCCAGACATGAGAGGTCCAGGGCCAGACATGAGTGTACGAAGCCCAGACATGAGTGGTCGAGGCCCAGACATGCAAGTTCTAGGGCCAGACATGAGGGGCCGAGGCCCAGACATGAGAGGTCCAGGGCCAGACATGAGTGTACGAAGCCCAGACATGAGTGGTCGAGGCCCAGACATGCAAGTTGCAGGGCCAGACATGAGGGGTCGAGACCCAGACATGAGAGGTCCAGGGCCAGACATGAGTGTACGAAGCCCAGACATGAGTGGTCGAGTCCTAGGCATGCAAGTTCCAGGGCCAGACATGAGGGGTCGAGGCCCAGACATGAGAGGTCCAGGGCCAGACATGAGTGTACGAAGCCCAGACATGAGTGGTCGAGGCCCAGACATGCAAGTTGCAGGGCCAGACATGAGGGGTCGAGACCCAAACATGAGTGGTCGAGGCCCAGACATGCGAGGTCCAGGGCCAGACATGCGTGGTCGAGGCCCAAACATGCAAGTTCCAGGGTCAGACATGAGGGGTCGAGGCCCAGACATGAGAGATCCAGGGCCAGACATGAGTGTACGAAGCCCAGACATGAGTGTACGAAGCCCAGACATGAGTGCTCGAGGCCCAGACATGCAAGTTCCAGGGCCAGACATGAGGGGTCGAGGCCCAGACATGAGTGGTCGAAGTCAAGACATGTGAGTTCCAGGCCCAGACATGCAAGATCGAGGCCCAGATATGCAAATTCTAGGGCCAGACATGAGGGGTCGAGGCCCAGACATGAGAGGTCCAGGGCCAGACATGAGTGTACGAAGCCCAGACATGAGTGGTCGAGGCCCAGACATGCGTGTACGAAGCCCAGACATGAGTGGTCGAGGCCCAGATATGCAAATTCTAGGGCCAGACATGAGGGGTCGAGGTTCAGGGCAAGACATGCGAGGTCGAGGCCAAGACATGCAAGTTCCAGGGTCAGACATGAGGGGTCGAGGCCCAGACATGAGAGGTCCAGGGCCAGACATGAGTGTACTGAAGTCCAGACATGAGTGGTTGAGGCCCAGACATGCAAGTTCCAGGGCCAGATATGAGGGGTCGAGGCCCAGACATGAGAGGTCCAGGGCCAGACATACGAGGTCGAGTCCCAGACATGCAAGTTCCAGGCCCAGACATGAGGGGTCGAGGCCCAGACATGAGAGGTCCAGGGCCAGACATTAGTGTACGAGGCCCAGATATGAGTGGTCGAAGCCCAGACATGCGAGGTCCAGGGCCAGACATGAGGGGTGATGGGAGAGGGCTAGACATCTTGGATGATCGAAGAGGTCCAGGGCCAGACAAGACAGGTCCAGAGCCAGACATGAGAGGTCCAGATATGAGAAAAGAACGGAGACACCCAGATATGAGGGATCCAGGACCCGACATTAGAAATACAAACATGAGGAGTTCAGGCCCAGGCATGAGAGATCCAGAAATGCCAGGCCCAGATCCAGACCTGAGAAGTCCAGACATGAAATGGGACCACTTCACACCTATAGCTAACCTTGGAGGCCTTATTTCAACAGTCCAAAGATTTCCTCATCTGTTCAAAGAGGACATTTTGAGGATCAAAGGGGAACACATCATCCTGGTTTCCATGGCCCCAGGGGTCCTCGTCCCTCGAGGTTCAACCAGCCCAGAGGGTTACCTCCAGGGCATTTTGCAGACAATGGGAGGGGGGGGGGGGGGGGGCAGCCACAGTTCCGTTTTGAGTGTCCACAGCCAGTGGTAACACCTGTTCCTGCCTCGCTTGTAACATCAAGGGAGCACAGTATACAGAGCCCTTCGGACATTCTGAAAGAAAGCCAGATACCATCACAAGGTCTTCCCCACAGGGCCTCTCCAAACAACCAGGGTTAGCGGTCCAGCAGTTTAGAGAGGAGAGATCCTGATACTAGTGAGGGAAGGAGAAACCCAGGGCCAGGAATCAGAAGTCCAGATATGATGGGACTAGGGCCAGACACTAGGGATGATAGAAGAGGGCCAGACAGGAGAGATCCAGAACCAGACACAAGGGTTGATAGGAGAGGGCTGGGTCCAGACATCAGAGGTCCACGGCAGGACACAAGGGATGATAGGAGAGACCCAGGGCCAGACATGTGAGAGGAGAGGGCCAGACATGAGGGGTCCAGGGCCAGACATGAGAGGTCCAAGGCCAGACATGAGAGGTCCAAGGCCAGACATGAGAGGTCCAAGGCCAGACATGAGAGGTCCAAGGCCAGACATGTGGGATGAGAGGAGAGGGCCAGACATGAGGGGTCCAGGGCCAGACACGAGAGGTCCAGGGCCAGACACGAGAGGTCCCGGGTCAAACACGAGGGGTCCAGGGCCAGACATTATCTCATTTTCGACCACATGAGCAGTTACTGCCTTTTTGCTTGCCAGGGCAGATTTGCTATCCAACCTGCGTTTGTATTGTATTTGAAATATTGCGAAAGGCCTGTTTTGGCTGCATTCTGTTCACTGAAAGATTTGTCGTCTGTTCCCGACTAGGCTATACCATGTATTTGGGCTACACACAACCCACAGCTAGGCTATAAAAAAATCATTTTAAAAAGCTATTAATACTGTGTGTCTAAATTATAGGCCTACGACTGGTTTAGAATTCAGAATTATTTCAATGAATCTCACTGTAGTTATGTGGGAGATTCAAGCGCCCTTCTCTCTCTCACAACAGTAACAGCCACGTTTGGTCAGTCTCTAGGCTAGCCTACAATGTTGCACAAACCATAAACCCGGCCAGCCCAACACAAATAAATTAGAATACCAGGCACGTTTTCACATTAAGTTTATTAAGGAGGCAGGAAAATTACAGAGGAGGCCAGTCGAATAAACGCTAATCACTTTCAAAGGAAGTTTTACATTGCAAACAGTGAAAATTATTTGTCATGTCAGGAGATGTACCAGATCTGGGAAAATAGGTTCCAGCACGAAACAGTCCAAAACGGAGAGGTGCGGGATCCTGTTCCGACAGGCTCTGGCTCAAATTAAGCACTGCCTACAAAACATAACTAAACTCAGCAACAAAAAAAAAGGAACGTCCCCTCACTGTCAACTGCATTTATTTTCATGTGTAAATATTTGTGTGAACATAACAAGATTCAACAACTGAGACATAAACTGAAGTTGTTCCACAGACATCTGACTAACAGAAATTTAATAATGTGTCCCTGAAAAAAGGGGGGGGGGGGGGGGTCAAAATCAAAAGTAACAGTCAGTATCTGATGTGGCCACCAGCTGCAGTAGTGCATTTTATCCTTATGGACTGCACCAGATTTGCCTTTTCTTGCTGTGAGATGTTACCCCACACTTCCACCAAGGCACCTGCAAGTTCCCGGACATTTCTGGGGGGGAATGGCCCTAGCCCTCACCCTCCGATCCAACAGGTCCCAGACGTGCTCAATGGGATTGAGATCCGGGCTCTTCGCTGGCCATGGCAGAACACTGATATTCCTGTCTTGCAGGAAATCACACACAGAACGAGCAGCATGGCTGGTGGCATTGTCACGCTGGAGGGTCATGTCAGGATGAGCCTGCAGGAAAGGATACCACATGAGGGAGGAGGATGTCTTCCCTGTAACGCACATCGTTGAGATTGCCTGCAATGACAACAAGCTCAGTCCGATAATGCTGTGACACACCGCCACAGACCATGACGGACCCTCCACCTCCAAATCGTTCCCGCTCCAGAGTACAGGCCTCGGTGTAATGCTCATTCCTTCGACGATAAGCGCGAATCCAACCATCACCCCTGGTGAGACAAACCGCGACTCGTCAGTGAAGAGCACTTTTTGCCAGTTCTGTCTGGTCCAGAGACGGTGGGTTTGTGCCCATAGGCGACGTTGTTGCCGGTGATGTCTGGTGAGGACCTGCATTTACAACAGGCCTACAAGGCCTCAGTCTAGCCTCTCTCAGCCTATTGCGGACAGTCTGAGCACTTATGGAGGGATTGTGCGTTCCTGGTGTAACTTGGTCAGTTGTTGCCATCCTGTACCTGTCCCGCATGTGTGATGTTCGGATGTACCGATCCTGTGCAGGTGTTATTACACGTGGTCTGCCACTGCGAGGACGATCAGCTGTCCGTCCTGTCTCTCTGTAGCACTGTCTTAGGCGTCTCACAGTATGGACATTGCAATTTATTGCCCTGGCCACATCTGTAGTCCTCAGGCCTCCTTGCAGCATGCCTAAGGCACGTTCACGCAGAAGAGCAGGGACCCTGGGCATCTTTCTTTTGGTGTTGCATGGGAAACAGTGTTTAAACCCTTTACAATGAAGATCTGTGAAGTTATTTGGATTTTTGCAAATTATCTTTGAAAGACAGGGTCCTGAAAAAGGGATGTTTCTTTTTTTGCTGAGTGTTTCTTTTATATATATATATATATAAAATAAAATATCACATTTACATAAGTATTCAGACCCTTTACTCAATCCTGTCTAGGCGCTCTGCGGACAATTCCTTCGACGTCATGGCTTTGTTTTTGCTCTGACATGCACTGTCAACCCGTTGGAACTTATATAGACAGGTGTGTGCCAAAATGTGGAAAAAGTCAAGGGGTCTGAATACTTTCCCGAATGCATTGTCAGTAACCCATGCTAGTTGATGCATCTTTAGAGCTCCCCTCTTTCTTAATTTCTAACTGATATTTTCATCTCTGTCACATGAAATCGCTCACACGTGTGGTACGCTTTTGAGAATGGTGTTTTCCCGCAATTGCATTTTTAGATCATTCCCACGTAGCCTACAACCAAGTGTGCATTGTTGAGCTTATAATATGAATAAATAAAACGCTATCAACATTTTAAGATAAACGGTCTGATCTCTTACATCAGCCTCATTGTAGAGCTAGGCGATATGGCCTAAAAAATCATACATTTATTTTGGGCGACTCACAATATCTCTGTTTATTTACTTGATCTTTAAATAAGCTTTGTTGTACAATTAACGTTCAAATACACTGCATTTCAAACAGTCAGCAATAATCGAATGAATTCAGGGCTTGTGAAATTATACTTAGGCCAAATATAAGCATTCCGCAATATAAGACCCACCACTAATAATGTACTTTATCAACAAAATGCACCCTGCTTTTTTTTTGCAATAATCACTGATCTGGTTTTCAAGTCAGTCTATGACAATGCCCTTTTTGTTACAAATGTAACCAGAACCATGCAAAATGCACAGTCACTAATAATGACCAACTTCTGGTAGCAGGCATTGTAGAAAATGAGCACAGGTCTCATGTACAATCTCTCAAGCATAAGCCCACGTGCTAGTGAGTAGCCAGCTAATCTTTATATTGAAAATCTAGCCAATTTGGATCTAGTATTTGCTAGCTAACAATTTAAAGCAGTTTAATTGTTATGAATGCACCCTTCTGTCCTCAAACTGCTTGAACAGCATGCTAGCCTGTCCACTTTGTTCAGATGTTGAAATCAAGTGGCCTACCTTATTTCTCAGAAGGAGAACGAGTTGACTGGTCAGCGGATGAAGCCGAGCAGTGTCTCATGCCAGGTCATGGTCTGCCAGGAGACCGCAGAGCCACCAAGCGACCCACAGGCATCGAAGCAGTGAAACAATGTCTTAAGCCGGATGGACACTACACGATTTTGGCCTTCGATTTAGCTGTCCCAGACAAGTTTTTGAGATCGGAGACTCATTTTTTATTTATTTTTATTTAACCTTTATTTAACCAGGAATGGCTCATTGAGATTTAAAATCTATTTTTCAAGAGCGTCCTGGCCAAGATAGGCAGCACCAAGTCATTACAAAAATTAGAAGAAGTTTGTTTAGTACTTGTGGCTGCAGTAAACACACTAAATGTATATTGTTCAATGATGCTTTACTCTTGTTCAAAAGTTGTTTCGTATGTTATTGGGACAGTTTTTCACATTACCCTGCTTATATTGGATAGTTGAAAAATAAATGTGACAATTGACTTGTTTTTGGTTAGTGTTATCTACTGATTGTTTTCGGGCATGAATATTCAGTTGATTAACTTGATACAGGGGTTTGCGAAAGTATTCACCCTCCTTGGAATTTTTCCTATTTTGTTGCCTTACAACCTGGAATTAAAATATATATTTTTTGGGGGGGTTGTGTCACTTGATTTACACATGTCTACCACTTTGAAGATGCAACATAATTTTTATTGTGAAACAAACAAGAAATAAGACCAAAAAAACAACTTGAGCTTGCAAAACTATTCAACCCCACAAAGTCAATACTTTAGCTGCAAGTCTCTTGGGGAATGTCTCTGTAAGCTTGGCACATCTAGCCACTGGGATTATTGCCCATTCTTCAAGGCAAAACTGCTCCAGTTCCTTCAATTTGGATGGGTTCTGCTGGGGTACAGCAATCTTTAAGTCACACCACAGATTCTCAATTGGATTGAGGTCTGGGCTTTGACTAGGCCTTTCCAAGACATTTAAATGTTTCCCCTTAAACAACATGAGTGTTGCTTTAGCAGTATGATTAGGGTCATTGTCCTGCTGGAAGGTGAACCTCCATCCCAGTCTCAAATCTCTGGAAGAATGTCCCTGTTTTTAGCGCCATCCATCATTCCTTCAATTCTGACCAGTTTCCCAGTCTTGATGTTTTTCATCGGCAGGAATGGTGTTCTCGGGGTGATGAGAGGTGTTGGGTTTGCGCCAGACATTTTCCTTGATGGCCAAAAAGCTCAATTTTAGTCTCATCTGACCAGAGGGGAGCCTCCCACATGCCTTTTGGCGAACACCAAACGTGTTTTCTTATTTATTTCTTTAAGCAATGGCATTTTTTCTGGCCACTCTTCCGTAAAGCCCAGCTATGTGGAGTGTACGGCTCAAAGTGATCCTACGGACAGATACTCCAATCTCCACTGTGGAGCTTTGCAGCTCCTTCAGGGTTATCTTTGGTCTCTTTGTTGCCTCTCTGATTAATGCCCTCCTTGCCTGGTCTTGGAGTTTTGGTGGGCAGCCCTCTCTTGGCAGGTTTGTTGTGGTGCTATATTCTTTACATTTTTTAATAATGGATTTAATGGTGCTCCGTGGGATGTTCAAAGTTTCAGATACTTTTTTTATAACCCAACCCTGATCTGTAATTTGTCCCTGACCTGTTTGGAGAGCTCCTTGGTCTTCATGGTGGCCCTTGCTTAGTGGTGTTACAGACTCTGAGGCCTTTCAGAACAGGTGTAGATATACTGAGATCATGTGACAGAACATGTGACACTTAGATTGCACACAGGTGGACTTTATTTAACTGATTATGTGACTTCTGAAGGTAATTGGTTGCACCAGATCTTATTTAGGGGCTTCATAGCAAAGGGGGTGAATACATATGCACACACCACTTTTCTGTTATGATTTTTTTTTAAACAAGTTATTTATTTCACTTCACCAATTTTGACTATTTTGTGTACGTCCATTACATGAAATCCAAATAAAAATCAATTTAAATTACAGGTTGTAATGCAACAAAATAGGAAAAATGCCAAGGGGGATGAATTCTTTTGCAAGGCACTGTATGTAGAAAATAGTAATGTTTTACTGAAAAGTGGCTTTATTTGTTATTTCTTACATGGTGCTGTAGCATCTTACTGTCACCCACAAATAATAAATAGTATTTAAAGTCATGTATATTTAATAAATACAGCACCGGTATATAGTGGATGTGGTCATTGCAAAATTAAAAAGATAAAGAACACAAATTGTGTTATTCTACAATTACAATTTCTGATGCATCCACAACTGTATTTATTTTCAAAACATATTGGAAGGGGAGATTTTAAAATCAAACATGAAAATCGTGAAAAGTGAAACGAAATTTAAAAAAAGGAAATTGACAAAAAAAACTTTACAAACTGATTAAAAAAAAAACAACGAATCTATCAAGAGTTGGAAAATACTGTGGTTGCATCAATATACAAAATATCTGGGCACTTAGGTTTCTTCATTGCCTGTTTGCGATACACACAAAGCTCCTTGGCAGACTTCACTTTGCTCACTGGCACATATCTTCCTATTTTACAATATCATAAGCTTGTCTTGTGAGGTAACACCCGCGGCCTATGCAGAAAGGACCTTGACACATACACATTCACTGCAAGGACAATCACGGTTGTAGTGTTTTGGAGAGTTATCTTCCATAGGGGGGTATGTGACGCAAGATGTTTATGGAGTGAAAGAACATAAGTACATACTTTTACACGCATAAATGATTTTGAAAAATAATGGCCTATAAGCACTTTTCCAGTAAAGTTGTTTTCAGTTGTTAATAAAAAATAAAAAATGTTATTCACTTTTGATGGTATTTGGAGCAACGCTGGTGTTTTCTAACTCTCTTGTGAAATGTTTACTCAGCTTTGTCCACTTCATGGATGGGTGGTCTAGATTTGTAGTCTCAGTTTGTTTCTTTGTTTTCCCAAACTGCTGTTTTCCTTCTTTTAACACTCTTGGGATGTTCTTCTCTTCCTCAAAATAAATCTGTTGCTACTGTTCCCGTCTTGTTTTAAATACATTTAAAGAGGACATTATGTGACTCGTCTCTCTCCTCTCCTCCATCTCTTCCTCATCTTTTCTCCTCCCAGGGGTGGCTAGTTCCGGGATGAGGGAAGTAATGTTTAATGGTTCTTGGGATTGGAGGTTTTCGCATGGACATTTGCCCCCTGGCAGGCGGTAGTGTCGCAGATTCCTGGGGAGCCCGAGTGCCCGGTCCTTCCTGTCCTACCTGCCTCTCCTGGTTCTCCTGGATCTCCTGGGGATCCGTCACGCCCGTCTTTGACGATTCCAAATACTCCTGGGATACCTATGGGCACAGAAACAAGAGTGCAGGGGATGAGCCAAGTCTCCCAACAAGTACACACTGATTCAAACACACAGTGGAACCCTGCGTTACTCTTAAATAGAGGCTCAGATGTCCCACAAAGGGGTTTGTGGCAAAGAGAGTCTACTGATACAACTCCCCTTCACTACCCATGAACTTGTATCATTCTAGCCCAAACCACACTCATTGTGAATGCACGGTGTATAAACTGTCATACCTTGGTATCCTTGGTCTCCAACGGGCCCTTCGATGGCTTTTCCAATGGGTCCCTTGTCACCCTGTTCACCAAGATCACCTGTGGAAGAGACGGAAAACAATGTTACAAAAAAAGACTATCTATTGGCACTACTTTGAGAACTGTGCAATATGCCTAACATACTAGAGATGGTCACATCTGTCTGTACCCTTCATATGAGAGGTACAGTACGTTTTGTGCTGCAAAGTTACTATCTGTTAGTCCATTGCTCTGTGCTGATCACATAGGCAGTTTGAGCCGTATTGTTTCTCGGCATGGACCTGTGTATCTCCTGTTACTTACCTCTGGGACCGGGGTCTCCCAGGTCTCCAGGCAGTCCTCTGTAGCCAGGAGGTCCACGGGAGCCGGGGTGACCGATAGACCCAGTCTCGCCTGGCTTCCCCGGAGGTCCGGCAATGCCGGGGCGACCCACTTGGCCAGGGGACAGGGGTCTTCTGAGGTTGGAAGCCAGCTTTGCAATCTGATCTGAGAGAGGCAGGACAGAGGAACAAGAAATTTGCAAACATGTTTTTGTCAAAAAGGAGTTAAAGGACACTGCACCCTTACAACCCTTTTGATCTCCAAAATCCTCACCATCAATCATAGATCCACACAATTCTCTGATGTGCTGTTCGCTTGCCAGTTTACCCTGAAAACAGAGGCAGGGAAGACACATTTAATTCAGCAGGTGTCGTCAGTGACAGTTCAGTCGATCTGAGACATTCTTGTTGCCGGGACACCAACTTGCCAAGTTGACATGGATCGAAGTACAGCATTAACCCTAGTTACTCAAAGAGGTTACTCACGGGAACACCAATCTTGCCAGCGATTCCGGACAGACCCTGTTCACCCTGAAAGCCCATGAGGCCTGGTTTCCCAGGAACCCCTCTGGCTCCGAGCTCTCCCTGTGGTCCCACCACGCCCTTGGGTCCCAGCTCTCCACGCTTCCCAGACTGTAAACACACAAAAAAAACGAAATCAAATATACAGCTCTTGTGTTCACTAAGTAAATGTCAAACAGAGTTCAATTCAGTGGAGGTGTTCCGTTGTCAGGGAAGAAAGTGTAGGTCTATTGCACTCTGTGGCGAAACTTAGAACTTCTCCAACATTTTGATCTAAGGGAATCAGACAGCTCAATTGTTTCTGGTTCAGTAGTTCATTTGAGATGACCCCAGAATAAGAAACAACCTGACTTATCAAAGAGCGTTGGAAAAGTAAACACTGTAGTTGTGCGCTTCCGTGAGAACATCAGTGTGGGAGTGTACATATGTCTCATATGATAATTAATTGAATGATCACAACAAATCCTAAGTGTGAGAGTTGCTGTAGCTAGCAGCAGGTAGTGTTAGCGAGCCACCTCAGTGCCTTGGCTGTAATTACATTAATTGTGAGGTAAACTGTGCTGCAGCTTAGCGTGACTCCCTTCTCCCCTGTGGGGATGGCAGAGAGTGGGGATAGCAGAGACTGGGCTAAGCAATCATATGGCAGGCTAATTAATCCAGCTAATCCTGGAATGTGAGCTGGGATCCTGTACAATGAGTTAGTGAGTTGCAGTCTGGCCTGGGCACCAGCATTTAGTGCAAACACCAAATCTCTGGCAACATATCAGAGAAAAGATAGAGAGTGGAGAGAGACCATAATAAGGGAAAGAGACACTACAGATGTGTGAGATAGTGAAAAAGGGTCAATGATAGACTGGTCTAGTAAGCCCAACTAAGTAGAGCTTTTGACTGTACGCCTAGTGAATGTGATCACAACTGTTGTGGTAGGTATCTAGAGGGACAAACCTGCCAGTAAAATATGTGTCAATGAATGGAGTTGGACCTAGGGCTCTATTCAATCAGATCCACTTTAGCTAGAGCTGTCAAATCCACAAGTGGCTCCCACTGCATGGAGTCGCAGTAGTAGTTACTGTCTTGTCTCATCGCTACAACTCCCCTACGGACTCGGGAGAGGCGAAGTTCGAGAGCCATGCGTCCTCCGAAACACAACCCAACCAAGCCGCACTGCTTTTCAATACAGCGCGCATCCAGCCCGGAAGTCAGCCGCACCAAGAGGAAACACCTAGCGATGAGACAAGGATGTCCCTGCCGGCCAAGCCCTTCCTAACCCAGACGACGCTAGGCTAATTGTGCGCCAGCCCCATGGGCCTCCCGGTCGCAGCCAGCCTGGGCTCGAACCCAGAGTCTCTGGTGGCACAGCTAGGACTGCGATGCAGTGTCTTAGACCACTGCGCCACCCGGGAGGCCCTATCTTTAAAAATATATTTTTTCCAATTGAGCGTAATCATTTCTATGTAGCTTACACTTTCTCATTCTGAACTTCTAACTGGAGTGGGGTGGTTGTGGCTTTGTGACAATGATCGCAAGAGTAGCTATTCACCAATTCGACTGCTCCAACACAGTTCCATCTCTGACACCACCACAACATCCGCAATGCGGGTGTCTGCTATCACCGGTTAACGCTTGATCTGATTGAATCTAGGCCCTAAACATACAGTGCCTTGCGAAAGTATTCGGCCCCCTTGAACTTTGCGACCTTTTGCTACATTTCAGGCTTCAAACATAAAGATATAAAACTGTATTTTTTTGTGAAGAATCAACAACAAGTGGGACACAATCATGAAGTGGAACGACATTTATTGGATATTTAAAACTTTTTTAACAAATCAAAAACTGAAAAATTGGGCGTGCAAAATTATTCAGCCCCTTTACTTTCAGTGCAGCAAACTCTCTCCAGAAGTTCAGTGAGGATCTCTGAATGATCCAATGTTGACCTAAATGACTAATGATGATAAATACAATCCACCTGTGTGTAATCAAGTCTCCGTATAAATGCACCTGCACTGTGATAGTCTCAGAGGTCCGTTAAAAGCGCAGAGAGCGTCATGAAGAACAAGGAACACACCAGGCAGGTCCGAGATACTGTTGTGAAGAAGTTTAAAGCCGGATTTGGATACAAAAATATTTCCCAAGCTTTAAACATCCCAAGGAGCACTGTGCAAGCGATAATATTGAAATGGAAGGAGTATCAGACCACTGCAAATCTACCAAGACCTGGCCGTCCCTCTAAACTTTCAGCTCATACAAGGAGAAGACTGATCAAAGATGCAGCCAAGAGGCCCATGATCACTCTGGATGAACTGCAGAGATCTACAGCTGAGGTGGGAGACTCTGTCCATAGGACAACAATCAGTCGTATATTGCACAAATCTGGCCTTTATGGAAGAGTGGCAAGAAGAAAGCCATTTCTTAAAGATATCCATAAAAAGTGTTGTTTAAAGTTTGCCACAAGCCACCTGGGAGACACACCAAACATGTGGAAGAAGGTGCTCTGGTCAGATGAAACCAAAATTGAACTTTTTGGCAACAATGCAAAACGTTATGTTTGGCGTAAAAGCAACACAGCTCATCACCCTGAACACACCATGCCCACTGTCAAACATGGTGGTGGCAGCCTCATGGTTTGGGCCTGCTTTTCTTCAGCAGGGACAGGGAAGATGGTTAAAATTGATGGGAAGATGGATGGAGCCAAATACAGGACCATTCTGGAAGAAAACCTGATGGAGTCTGCAAAAGACCTGAGACTGGGACGGAGATTTGTCTTCCAACAAGACAATGATCCAAAACATAAAGCAAAATCTACAATGGAATGGTTCAAAAATAAACATATCCAGGTGTTAGAATGGCCAAGTCAAAGTCCAGACCTGAATCCAGTCGAGAATCTGTGGAAAGAACTGAAAACTGCTGTTCACAAATGCTCTCCATCCAACCTCACTGAGCTCGAGCTGTTTTGCAAGGAGGAATGGGGAAAAATTTCAGTCTCTCGATGTGCAAAACTGATAGAGACATACCCCAAGCGACTTACAGCTGTAATCGCAGCAAAAGGTGGCGCTACAAAGTATTAACTTAAGGGGGCTGAATAATTTTGCACGCCCAATTTTTCAGTTTTTGATTTGTTAAAAAAGTTTGAAATATCCAATAAATGTCGTTCCACTTCATGATTGTGTCCCACTTGTTGTTGATTCTTCACAAAAAAATACAGTTTTATATCTTTATGTTTGAAGCCTGAAATGTGGCAAAAGGTCGCAAAGTTCAAGGGGGCCGAATACTTTCGCAAGGCACTGTATATGTGGTTGTCAAACATACATTCAACACTGACAAGGACTCACTCCATCGTTTGGATGAAGATAAAGAGATTACTCACCTCTCCTTTTTGGCCAACTGGACCGAAGGGACCCTGAAAATGATAAATAAGACAAAAGAAATTGGATGACACACATGTTTTCATGTTGACTGGATGAATATTAATTTGACTGAACTTAAAATATGAAAGATAACTTACAGGTTCTCCATTCTCCCCGGGCAAACCATCAGCTCCTGCCACACCCTGAACAGAAAACAAAATAATTATTTTTTGATGCCATTTACTGAGTGGTTATAATTTTTTCTTTTGCTTTTCAAGCCTGAGTGAATATTTGAATAACAATAATTGGGTGTGCATAGAAGCTTCCATAGAAAATATCACATCTATCTTTGGTTATGTCCCTACAAAAGTAAAATATACCCCCACAATATCTTCCATAATGAGCCCAAAAAAACATATTCCCACCTTTATAACCTTTCCCATTATCAATGACAATGGCAAGATATTCTCCAAACCCTTTATTTAAAAATATATATATTTAACTAGGCAAGAAACAGGGTAACCCCATGAGCACACTGAATGCTGAATGAAGACAGTGGGTACGGGGTTTCTATGGTATTATTATTCTCAACTTAATTTGACCTTTGACCCCTACTGTAGAGAGCTACAAGTGTAGTACATGTGAACTTACCACGTCTCCTTTAGGGCCTGATGCTCCGACTGGACCCTGCAGTAGGAACAGAATGAGAGAGAGAGAGAGAGAGAGAGAGAGGACTGTTGAATAAAAGAGAGCCAGTGGTTGTGGAGACCAGTAGCAGAGCCCATGGCTCCATAGATGGCAGACTGTGTGCATTGAGTGAGGAGAGGGGGGGGGGGGGGGGGGGTTGTGGAGTGGGACAGAGCAGGAAGCTGGATAAAGCCAGGCTTTGTTCTGCCCTCGGCTCCTGAACAGGACTCTTCTTTCTCACCTCTCTCCTGGGTACAGTACAGTACACCGTTAGGGCTGGAGTGAGTAAGCCCACACTGTCCAGGTTATGAGCATACACTGCTCTGATCTAAATGAGTGTGGCAGGAGGAGCTATGTGTGTGCGTGTTTGTGTGCAGTCCAATATTGGGTCAGATGGTCAATAGCTGTAATCTGTTTTTAAAGGCATAGCTACAAATGAAAGGCCTTGTTAATTCCCACAAGGACATCTGTGTGGTGAATAGGGATTCGTGGGCTTGGAAACTGATGGTGAAATGTTCAAATCCCCAGGGTGAACATCACTGTGGGTCACTTCTGCAGTCTTTGGCCAGCAAGCGTTCTGTTCGGGGTCACACTCACCCTCTCACCAAATCCGCCGCGGATTCCGGTTGGTCCGGGAAGGCCAGGGTCCCCCAGAGACCCCTTTATTCCCTGTTGAACATGACAGACACCATCAGAAGACCTCCAACACATGACACAGAATTTCATTCAGGGATTGTCCAGAAAGGATGTATCCCATCATACCACTGACCTGGAAGCCTTTGCTGCCCCGTACCCCGATGTTGCCCACTGGTCCGATGCCCCCCTGGGAAATATACAACATTTTGTTAGCACAACAAGAAATACATCAGGGCCTGCAGACACAGGAAGTACATCTCATCCGGACCTTTGACTTTTTGCCTTCCCTCATCCAATATGATCTGTTATTTTAACCATACCTTTTTTTGTGTGTGAATTTTACCCCCTTTTTGTGGTATCCAATTGTTAATAGTTACTATCTTGTCTCATCGCTACAACTCCCGTACGAGCTCGGGAGAGACGAAGGTCGAAAGCCATGCGTCCTCCGAAACACAACTCAACCAAGCCGCACTGCTTCTTAACACAGCGCGCATCCAACCCGGAAGCCAACCGCACCAATGTGTCGGAGGAAACACTGTGCACCCGGCGACCTGATCAGTGTGCACTGTGCCCGGTCCGCCACAGGAGCGCTAGTGCGTGATGAGACAAGGATATCCCTACTGACCAAACCCTCCCTAACCCGGACGACGCTAGGCCAATTTTGCGGGAGGCCCGAACCGCACCTTTTTAAGAGACACCAACAAAGAAGGACATGATTGTTTATACTTGGTATTGCGGTTGCACTTGATGAAAGAGGCCCAAGAGTCATTGTTGATGTCATGCAGGGTTTCCCACACTCGGTTCTGGGGGCCCCGCCCTGGGTGCACGTTTTGGTTTTTGCCCTAGCACTACGAAGTTGATTCAAATCATCAAAGATTGACGATGAGTTGGTTATTTGAATCAGCTGTGTAGTGCTGGGGCTAAAACCAAAAAGTTCACCCGTGGAGGGGGAGGGGCCCAAGGACCCAGTTTGGGAAACCCTGGTGTAGAGCATGATAATCACTTTTATATCCTGGCTGTATCCTGAATTCCCTCCCTCTAGGGTTCTGATGGGGATCCAAAGACAAAATCCCCTCTGTGTCTCTGACCCGCTTCCATCCATACCTCTTTTATACACTCCTGTCTTCACCACTACCTCCATCTAACTGGAGGAGAATAGCTATATACAATTTATTAGGTACACCCTTCCAGTACCGAGTCGTACCCCGCTTTGTCTCCAGAACAGCCTGAATTCTTCAGGGCATGGAAACGTTGCTCAATTAGCATCAAGGGAAAACGTTCCCGACACCATTACACCCCAGCCACTAGCCTGTACCATTGACACCAGGCAGGATGGGGGCATGGACTCATGCTGCTTATGCAAATTCCTGACTCTTGCCATCAGCATGACGCAACAGGAACCGGGATTAGTCGGACCAGTAGAAAATGTTTTTCTACTTTTTCTACTGTCCAGTGTTGGTGATGGCGTGCCCACTGGAGACTCTACTTCTTGTTTTTAGCTGATAGGAGTGGAACCCAGAGTGGTCGTCTGCTGTAGTAGCCCATCTGTGACAAGGGCCAATGAGTTCCGAGATGCCGTTCTGCACATCACTGTTGTACTGCGCTGTTATTTGCCTGTTTGTGGCTCGCCTGTTAGCTTGCACTATTCTTGCCATTCTCCTTCGACCTCTCATCAACAAGCTGCCGCTGACTGGATGCTAT
Organism: Oncorhynchus clarkii lewisi; assembly: GCF_045791955.1. Lineage (NCBI taxonomy): Eukaryota > Metazoa > Chordata > Actinopteri > Salmoniformes > Salmonidae > Oncorhynchus > Oncorhynchus clarkii. Next base: position 40,773,027 of record NC_092155.1, on the reverse strand, counting down.
TTGTTTGTCGCACCATTCTCAGTAGACCCTAGACACTGTTGTGTGTGAAAAGACTAGGAGGCCGGCCTTTTCTACAGTAACCGGCGAGCCTGGCACCGACGATTATACTATGCACTCGTTTTTCCCATTGAAAAGTTAAATCGAACAGTAAGTGAATGACTCGATGCCTGTCTGCCTGCTTTATATAGCAAGCCATGGCCACGTTACTCACTGTCTGTAGGAGCAATCCATTTTAGTGAATGGGATGGTGTACCTAATAAACGGGCCACTGTGTGTATATAGTGTGAATATCCACGCCCCTCTGTATTTATTTGGACAGGGAAGCTAAAATATGTACATTTGGATCTATACTCCAGCATTTTGGATTTGAGATCAAATCTTTCATATGAGGCAATAGTACAGAATGTCATCTTTTATTTGAGGGTATTTTCATACATATGTTTTACCGTTTACATTTACATTTTAGTCGTATCCAGAGTGACTTACAGGATAAATTAGGGTTAAGTGTCCTCCTCAAAGCTCTGGGATTCGAACCAGATAATCTAACCTCCCCTGTTATTAGTAATGGGGGGGTGCATTTTTTTTTGGGGGGTGTTATGTTCTTTCTTCCTCTGTACCTTTCTCACTCATATTGTATGTTGCTATCCAACAGTCTCCTAGTTGATCACAACCAATTGTGTTTTATCATTTAACTAATAAGGGGAAGTTTTCACCCTTATCCTCTCTCAATCGTCATACTGTATGTTCAAACAAACAATAAGACGATGGATAAAATGTGTAACACAATCTTGTTTCACTTGCTAATGTCCACATGAAAACAATACAAGTAATCCAGGAAGTTATGACTTATCTTTTAGGGGCGAGAAGCTTTGGAACTTAAAATGAATGTCACACCCAAACTTTAGGGAAAGAGTTGTGTATTGTTGGGCGTTGAAATCCTTCTAATAACGCCTCTGTGCTCTTGTTTCATTTCAGACTTGTTGTAAGTATAATGGGAGAGAATGAGAGAGCAGCAGACTCATCAATAGGTAATGTACAATACACTACATGACCAAAAGAATGTGGACACCTGCTCGTCAAACATCTCATTCCAAAATTATGCGCTTCTGGGAAGGCTTCCACTAGATGTTGGAACATTGCTGCGGGGACTTCCTTCCATTCAGCCACAAGAGCATTGGTGAGGTCGGGCACTGATGTTGGGCGATTAGGTCTGACTCGCAGTCGGCGTTCCAATTCATCTCAAAGGTGTTCGATGGAGTTGAGGTCAGGGCTCTGTGCAGGCCAGTCAAGTTCTTCCAGACCGATCTCAACAAACTATTTCTATATGGACTTTACCTTGTGCACCGGGGCATGATCATGCTAAAACAGGAAAGGGCCTTCACCAAACTTTTGCCACAAAGTTGGAAGCACAGAATCATCTAGAATGTCATTGTATGCTGTAGTGTTAAGATTTACCTTCACTGGAACTAAGGGGCCTAGCCCGAACATTGAGAAACAGCCCCAGACCATTATTCCTCCTCCACCAAACTTTACAGTTGGCACTATGCATTCAGGCAGTTAGTGATCTCCTGGCATCCGCCAAACCCAGATTCGTCTGTCGGCCTGCCAGATAGTGAAGCGTGATTCATCACTCCAGAGACAGTCTTTCCACTACTCCAGAGTCCAATGACGGTGAGCTTTACACCACTCAAGACGACACTTGGCATTGCGCATGGTGATCTTAGGCTTGTGTGCGGCTGCTCGGCCATGGAAACCCATTTCATGAAGCTCCTGACAAACAGTTCTTGTGCTGACGCTGCTTCCATCGGCAGTTTCCACTTCCCAATAACAGCACTTACAGTTGACTAGGGAAGCTCTGGCAGGGCAGAAGTTTTACGCTCTGTTTTAACCATACTTTCTAACGGTCAGGAAAAACACTTCTGCTTGGTAATAAAACAAATAAAATAATGTTTTATTGTCACACACACCAGATAGGTGCAGTGAAATGTGTTGTTTTACAACAAATTAGGGTTAATAAGTGCCTTGTTCAAGGTCACATCGGCTGATTTTTCACCCTGTCGGCTCCAGGATTCAAACCAGTGTTCCGTTACTGGCCCAACACTCTAACCAGTAAACTACCTACCACCTTAGTACATGGCTCCACTCTACCCACTGCCATCTCAACAGGTGGATGCTGCCACGTTTCCATGGATACGGTATTGAACTTTGACCTAGACTACTTACAGCCACTCCTCTGGTTCCCGCCTCGCCCCTCTCTCCTGGGATACCGATGTCGCCCTGTGGGAGGAGTCAGATGATGGTGCAGGCATGTGAGACGAGCTGATACACCACAACTGCAATGTAACAAAACAACACACAACACACAGACACCCCGAAAATACCCCACTGCCCCAGAAGCCCATCAGATACATACAGGAATACCTGGCTCTCCAGACGGCCCTGCCTCTCCCATCTCTCCTGGGTCGCCCTGGGAAGAAAAGGGTTAACAGAAGGGTTATGTGATGGCTTAACTTCACTGCCATTGGCTTAATGGTTCCTCTAATTGTATGATGTCATTTGTGACACCACTGTGTATTTCATCTGAAAGTATGATGTCATTTGTGACTTTACTGTCGGCATGGTTCCAATGGGCACATTCTTGCCAGATCTTACAACACCTGCATAGGTATTTTAAGTATTAGCTAACCACATCATATGTTATAGCAATCTGGTTCCTGACGGCACAGTTGATGAAGTGGCACGCAACCATTGCATGCAACGTCTGAGCAGGGAACCTTTGATTGTAATTGACATGACATAATTGGTGACATCACTGTCTGTATGGTTTATTATCTGATTGTATGATACCATTTGTGACGTCACTGGGTGTGTGACATCACAGTACACATTTATGACATCACTGACTATGACACCACTAGCTGTTTCTTTTGAGTCTGTATTCACATAATAAGAATGAATCCCCCTCGACCACGCCCACAAATTGGGGAAAACAAACATTCTTTCCATTTGACTCCTATGGTAAAAGAGACAACTTCGATTTTTTTGTTATACAGAAAAGAAAACAAACATGCCAAAAAGATGATGTGTTTTCCCCACAGGCGGGCTGTGACGTTATATCTAATACCAACTGGGTCTATGATATCAGTTGTAATATTAGCTGAATGATTCCATCTTTTGATTGCATAATATCATTGTGACCTCAATGGCTTTATGACATCACTAAGAAAATAGCCTAGATTTGCGTCGTTTTTACTTCGAAACAAAAACACTTGTTGGAGTTCTCATATGCTTGCACTGTTGTTTTGATTATTGCTTTTACAGTCGCAAAAATTACATTTGGTTGTGATAGTTGCAAAATGCCTATTTTGGATGCAGCAGTTGTTACCTAAAATGCTATTGCTCGTTGACATAGGCTGTAGCCAAAGAGCCATTTTACTGGTTGAAGGTTAAGTTGAAGTGTTTTGTTGTTGTTGTATAATGCAGTTTATTTACAACGATGTCACAAACATTATATTAAGCAGGACATTCATACAAACCCTACAATCCAATTAGAACCAAAAACTAGTGTGAAATGCACCCATAAGCTACATGTAAATGTAGGCTTTTTTTGCTGGCTGTCTATGAGAACTCCCCCAATTTTACCCCCAAGGTGTGGAAATAGTGAATAGCGACTTGGGGTTTAAACCATAGAATTACATATTAGAACTGAATAATTGAATATGATCTCTGGGGTGGTAAAAATGATGATATCCTTCTCTAGATGGCCCCATTGTATACATCATATCCGTGCCTATATGAAATCACTGTCTTCATGACCTGGTTATGCATTGTTGTCATACTCACAACTCCTCCTGTGGCTCCCTTTGAGCCAGCCTTTCCTTGTAAACCCTGAAACACAGACATAGAAACATGACTCTGGGCTAGTTTCCACAGTAGTACGATGATTATAATGGGACTTGGGCCTAGTAAACACACTGTGAGAGACTCAGTTAGACATGATTGTGTGGTCGTTAGAGTGTGTAAGAGAATCAGTGTGTGCAGGTTAAAAGCGATCTCCTAAGTAGGATACAGTGGGACAGATAATGTCATGCTTAACACAGCAGCTACGGCCACGGGGAGGGAGACACACTGGGTTTGATACTCACAGGAAGGCCGTTGGGTCCTTTCTCACCGGGTACCCCATTCCGTCCGGCGTCGCCCTGGCAACGCAGAGAAACACTGTCACTTATGACATCAGCCACACCCACCGTGGGCTCATGGGAAATGTCAGTAGAGCAGAGAGCATTTTGGCAGGAAAGGGTGCCACTTTACCTTCTCACCGTCCAGTCCCTGGGTGCCATCTTTCCCGTCTCTGCCAGGGATGCCCTGCGGAGGAGAGAAACACTCTGTTGGTCAGGGGATCCGAGATCTCCAATATCTGTTTTCATGAGAGATTTACATTTTATTAGAGATGTGTATTTTAAGAGATTTGTATTTTAAGACTTACAGGCTCCCCTTTGGGTCCTGCTCCCCCGGGAACTCCCTTTGGACCAATTTTGCCCTATTGAGAAATGACAAGGTACAATGTTACATTACCTGAACGGTTTGTAGCGCAACATTAGATCCTTTACAATCTCTTGTACTCACACCGTGTACCATCACATGGCTGTTTAGTCTGCTATGTCATTAGAGATTAGAGTTGCCTTTAAAGAGGATGTTCAGTCAGACATGCAAAATATCAATACAAAAATGTACAGCATGTGTGTATTATTTACTCACAATCTCGCCCTTTGGCCCTCTAAATCCCTCTGGTCCTTTCTCTCCAACATCACCCTGGGATTGTCAAATGACAGACACAGAGCTTTTTATTGATGGGACCAATGGCAGACACCTAACACAATGTAATAAACACCAGTGCCGAAGTGAGGTACGGGTTATATGCTACTCAACAGATAGTACAAACAAGGAGAGACTCACTGTCTTGCCGATGATGCCAGCAATACCAGGTTTGCCTCGGAAACCAGGTAAACCCTGAAAAGAATAATGAGAGAGAGACAGTAGATGCATTACAATCAGGGAAATTGACATAGCGTTTCCACCGCAGCCTATTGAAGTGCTGGTCTGTAAGTTCCAGACAGAAGACAGAGGTCTGTGACAAAGACATTCAGAGGCATGGTACTCACCCGGTCTCCTACTGCACCCATCGGGCCCTGAAGTCCCCTCAAACCACGAGGACCCTGGGAAAAAAACACCACAGGATGGTTAAGAACCAATCAGAATCAATCCCAACCATAAGAATCAATCAGAACGATCAACACTGCATACCATTCACACATCAGGCCCGAGGCAGAAAGTACTGGACAATCTAAACAAACAGGCAACAGATAAAAAATGTCTGTGTTTCGAGCCACATTAGGTGACATCCCTCACCTGCAGGCCCACAGTGCCGGGAGTACCCGGAGGACCAGATGGGCCAGCATAACCCTGGGAGAGACAACAGGACACACAGTTACCAATAGGTATTCCGCATCCAAATTAACACTTCAGACTAGTAAACCTTTCTGCTCCCCGAGTTTCATTCTAAATTGATCTCACCTTCTCTCCGTCTTTCCCGAGCTCTCCCTTATCTCCTTTGTGTCCTGTGTGACCCTAAATGAAGAGAGAGAGAGAGAGAGAGAGAGAGAGAGAGAGAGAGAGAGAGAGAGAGAGGAAGGGGATGGAAGGAAAGACATACGGAAGAAGCAAGGGAATCATATTTAGAGGGGGATGGCGAGAGATATAAAGAAAGACCAAGAAGGGTAGATCATGAGAATGGGAGAGATACAACAGTTAGTTTAGCTGTCATGTTCCTGGGGGAAATGGTCATTTGAAAAGCGCACATTTCCGAGCTTTAAAAGGCATACTCAGTAAAGTAGAGCAACAATGTCCTGTACCCACCTTGAATCCAGGCATTCCTGGAGGGCCGGAGGGGCCAGGAGGGCAGATGGCAGGACACTATAAAGGGGAAAGACAACACTGCATTAGGCAAAGGCATGTAATAAAAATAATGTCCCATTGCTGTTCAATGCAGCACAGATGATGTACTTAAATGTGTTGGGTCTGAAAAAACGTCCTGACACTTACCAACAGATCTCCACTGCCATCAGGGAGAGCCCCAGGAAGACCCTTAGAGAGGTAGAATGAAGTTCAGATTGATATATACTTTTTTTTAAAAATTAACCTTCATTTAACTAGGCAAGAACAAATTCTTATTTACAATGACGGCCTACCCCGGACGACGCTGGGCCAATTGTGCGCCACCCTATGGGACTCCCAATCACGGCCGGTTGTGATACAGCCTGGAATCGAACCAAGGTCTGTAGTGACACCTCTAGCACTGAGATGCAGTGCCTTAGAGCGCTGCGCCACTCGGGAGCCCAAATGAATGTGTAACATTTCCATCTTTCTTTCTTTAAGCATTTCTTCACCCCACATCTGTGTGACCACGCATATCCATCCCTGACTGATGGCAGCAATAACAATGTCACTAAGGTGGAGAATCAACAGATAATGTAGATGTTCTGTACTTACTGGGGGTCCGTCAGGGCCGGGTGGTCCAGCCAATCCTGCAAGACCCTCAGGGCCCTGGGAGAGAGGCAAAGGAACACACAGGTTAGAGTCAATCAATCAACCTGATTCATTTGCATATAAACTGTACCAAAATCACTGCATAGACTTACACTTCCCCATACTCTCATCATGTTAAAATAAAGGAAATCAAAGCTAACGCTCCATTGCTGAACCTCTGACCAGCGTCTCCGATATGAAGCTCAACTGAAATCATGCCTCATCACGATCACGCCAATCAGCCCTGGTTCTCTCTCTAGGGCCCTTTCCCCACTCCACTCCCCGGAAATGAGAACTGTTTATGGAGGTGTTTATGGGAAAACGATTGGAGAGACGTGCCTGTCTTCTCTGTCTCAGGGATCTCCAGTGTTGGTCCTGGAGTGATGCTGCTTCTGGTACTGTAGATTTTACTTGTCATTCAGTGGTTAAACATTAAACTTGCAAACTTGATTGCTTCATCGTGAGTTACCAGGGAGTCCACTAGATACCCAGTAGTGGCAGTCAAAGAGGTGATTAAGTGTATGTGTATATTTCCCTGTTTCCTGTCTGTTGTACATCTTTCTTAATCGGGATGAATTCATTAATTGGTCTTAACACTCACTGCTGGTCCCTGTGGCCCGATTCCGCCCGCAAGCCCATTGGCTCCTGGTGGCCCCTGGAAACAATAGAAATGGGTTGGGTGAGAGCACACACACACACACGCAGCAGGCACGGACATACACAAACACGTGCGTAACTAGAAGAAGTCATATATAGACATGCAAAAATATCTACACAGAGACAGACAGACAGACAGACAGACAGACAGACAGACAGACAGACAGACAGACAGAGTCACACACACACACACACACACACACACGCCATCTGTACTCACTGGAGCTCCCGGTCTCCCTCTGCCCTACGGAAGACAGGGAAAGGCATATTAAGACATACATACATACACACACACACACAAGACAACTTATTAGCCATTAGCTGATGTTAGAATGGTTCAAATGTATAGGGGGAATTGAAGATGTGTGACAGTACACCGTATGCATACGGTGATAGACAGCTGTGTGTGCTTGTGTGTGTTTGTGTTATGATATAACTGGGAACGTTTGTATGTGTCATATAGGTAGGGCTCAGCATTTTTCTTGACCATGTGACTCGACCAGGAAACTCTGGGCCCTAGTTATGGATTTAGCTGTTGACAGGTGAGTGTGTGTAATCAACAGCATCTATATTTCTAGTGATCAGTCTGGTTTAATATATGTTATGAACATGGACCGGTGATACAGGCTACGTTGATGTCTTATTGGGCATGTAACAGAGATGGAAGATGAACTTGTACTTACAGGAGGTCCACCTGGCCCGGGAGGTCCAGCTTCGCCCTGTAGTGACAAAGACACACAACCCCTCAGACAACTTCGACAGATACAATGAAACTAGGTTGGAACTAGGTTAAAAACCTAAAACATTATTTGCATGTTCTTGTGCCAAAACTGGGTTTCGAGGTCTTTGGGAGGGGATGACGTGTCAGCATCGAGTCATGTATCAGTGAGGCAAAACTAGAGCAACTGCCTTGGTCCAAATAGGTGGGAAACAATCAAAATTATTACAGTAATATAAATATATTACAAATGTAAACTGAATACACTTTTCCTATGCTGAAAAGTGCTGCAGTGACCTGATATGACCCACACCAAGAGTATAATAAAGATGCCCCCCCCCACCCCTCTCCTTATTTTGTGCCCCTTTTCCTGTCCACTCTTTCACTCCCCCCACTCTTTCACTCCCCCCTCCCTCCCTGTCCCCCCCCCCCCACACACACACACACTCAACCCCACCAACATTCCATCTCAGCTGTGTTTGGACTGTTTGTGTGGTGTGAGGGAGAAAAAGAGACTTAACACAGTGGTGTCATGGCAACCCACACTGCATTCCACACTGTTCCAACTGACTTTATATTGGATGAGTGTAGACTGCTACTAGACTGCTACACAAATACACACACTAACACACACACACACACACACACAGTTAGACACATGCACAGACACTGTTGCACGCACTCAAGCACATAAATGCACGCACATATACAGTACACAGCACTTACGCCCGCATGCACCTGCACACGAGCACGTATCACACATGCACACACAGAGCCACACGCGTGCATGTCTCCTGTGACGCATGGGAATGTGTCGTGGTTTGTTTTCACTGTTCATCCGTCTACTGTTATTCTCAGTATCTCTAGTATTCTCTGTTTGATTTATTTTACAGCTATTTGAAGCTGGTGGACCAAAATGTGAAGGTTACCACCAGCTTTAAACAGCGGTTTTGGTCACACACACACAGTGTAGAATTTTTGCAACCAGGAAATGACAGAACAATTTCCACTAGATAACACAGCCACAAAGTAAAGACAGCTTTCCCAGTTTGACAACAGATGCTGCTCCGCCGGGAGAAATCAATAGGCGAATATCGCAGCCAATCACAACACTGGCGGGTAAGTAATACCGTGAAACACTTATCGTCCCACTGTTAGCGCCAGATATATTATGGACATTTTCTGAAATTACAATGCAAAAATTCTAAAGAATCCTATGTGTAGCACCTTTAATAGTGTAAACATACAGTGTCTTCCTCTAGTCTAAGCAGTAAAGGCTGCTTATGTGTGTTGAAGAGCATCGGTGAACTTCATTATCTAGTGACTGTTTTGGGGAGGTGGTAGATATGTCTTGACAGCGAAAGGTAATTTTTTTCCTGAAAATGTAGCTACTGTGTTTTGCTCTGAAAACAGCTTCAGCCCAAATCCCTTCCTCAGTGTGAGCAGGGGGAGGGAGAGAACGTCCAAGCTTGTCAACCTTCATCCCATTAGTGCATGGATGTTAGCCAGGAAATAAACACTCACTTCCTGATTAGTGTGACTAATTAGTTGAATTGCCTCCATTTTGACAGCGGACCCATTTCCTCCCTTCAAGTTGTGATCACAGGACCCTTTTTAACATCCTTTTATAGCTCGCATTTAATGCATGACTCCCAACACGTCACATCCAGTTCTGGAGGTGCTAGGTAAAACCATTACGTTCTCCTGCGCTGTACTACTTTCCTGCCTTTACCACCCCGGCATTCATATTCTCAGCGCTTCATCTTCCTCAGAGGATAACTGTACTTATTTCCTCCTGCATCCAAGCCGCAGATCCCTCTGCTTCCTATAGTCTTGGCCGGATTGGTGGGCAACTGTGCGCATTCCAGGCGGGATTAGGGAAGCAGCGGCCAGAGCTAGATACATCTGACTCTGTGTCACCCTGTCCCTCATTAAAAACATTCCCACAAAGGGAATTTGTTTGACAAATCCATCCCGACAGGGAGAAAACAGAGGCCTGAGTAGGTACCAGCTTTAGCCCACCAAGGTCTCAAGGAGCTCAATGTAACTAACGCCCTTTCTCTCTATTCTGTAGGGTCATACAGATATGATACACAGAGGACTGGATGGCACCTACCTCAGCCTAAGGTCATTCTAAGGTCACAACACCAGCTCTCTGGGTGGGTTTTCATAAGTTGAGCTAACTGAGGCACCTCAAATCGTTAATGCCTTTGTCACTCTGTACATACTGTGTGTGCGCGCGCGCACGCGCACCAGTGTACATGTATGTGTGTGAATGCATCTGTGTGTTTTAGTGGCTGATTGATGAGGCCAAAGGGACCGTCTTTAGTTAAAGATGTCATTAAAGTTAATGAGGCACATCCAGAGGCAAACGGCCATGCAGGAACCTTGGGGGACCGATAGGCACTTCACTTACCAACTCCCCTGGAGGACCGTCCTTCCCTGCAGGCCCATCAGCACCTGTCAATCCCTGAGGAAGAATCACAACATCGTTGAAACATTATTAGACATTACACTGTGCTATTTCTTACATCTAAATGACTCAATTCAACTGTTTGAATAGATGCGGGACACATTTTATGGGATAATTCATTCAAGTTCTCTAACAAGAGGCAGCTATGAGCAAGTTGTTCACTGAATAGAGGACAGGCTCCTCGCTCTGTATGCAGGTACATGGCTGTTCAGTCCAAATCAGTCGACTCCAGGCAGTCAATTATACGATGAGATACAGTGAATACTGGGAAGCAGTAAGCAAGTGTAAGCAAGTGTCAAGGAGTAGAGTTTGGTAGCAATAGCCTCAAGCTACTGCATAGCTAATAGGTGCATGGTGAGTCTATGACAGCAATTCAGGCAATCTCTTACGCATCAATAACAAGACCAGTGTGTGTGTGTGTGTGTGTGTGTGTGTGTGTGTGTGTGTGTGTGTGTGAGTGAGTTTCTACGGGTCACTTACGTCCACCCCTGGGAGGCCGGGCAGGCCTGGGTTCCCTGGTCCTCCTGCTCCCCCTGCTTTCCCCTTGGGTCCCTAAACAATTGGAACAGGTCTGTGTTAGAACAATCAAACACCTCACAAAATGTTATTGTTGATCTGTTGTTGTAAAAGGTTATGTTCTGTTGTTATACTCACAGCTTTCCCTGAAAGTCCAGCAGGGCCATCTTTGCCCTGCCAATCAAAAGAAACAACATACGATTCCAATTGGACACACATCTCAAAGGCCTTTGATTTCAGTCTGGGAATTGGACAGATTTTAGGACATATCATGTCCTTAAATAACAAGTGATTACGTTTTATGTTAATACAAGTCCGCAGTCACAAATGCCACTCAATTACCGTGAGTGTGTATGTGTGTTTAAAGATGAATAATACCATCTCAGCAGAAAGATGTGAAATACGGACGTCCTTCTGGCCATTTTTTCCCCCCGTAAAAGGCCAATCAAAACACAACTGAAATGAAACTCATCTAAAGCTATATGTTGAATGGCTACCAGTGATATACAGACTGTGTGTATGAAGTGCTTTAACACACAGGTGGTTGTAGCTACCCTCTGCCCTAAATCTCCCAGTGGGCAATGGGGAAAAATAAACCTTTCTAAAAGACTGAGTGGAATGGTCACATGATGAAAGCCTCAGGTTGGTTTGGACAGGGAGTAGGAGAAGGGAGGGTGGCGAGGAAGGAGGTGTGAGGGGAAACTTTAGATGCTCTCGTAGGGTTGGGGAATGTATGAATGAATGGGTCTTCTGTATGGCTGGCTGGCCTTCCAAACTGTGGTGAATTGACTTTACTCCACTAAAGCAACACAGCTATTCAATCCCCAACATCTAAAGGTTTGATAGGCATAAAATATCAAGTGTATTTGAATTTCTGTTATGAGATCAGAAACGTTGGCAGGCTCTGTTTGGGGACCCATTAACATATCAAGTTATTGTAAGGTTTGAGACCATAGGCCTTAGTGTTTTTGTTTTTTGAGCACATAATCCTATTTCCCCTCTAACATATAGCACAAGTATGAACCTGGTTGCTGGTTTAAGTTCCGACCTTTGTTTTTTTCCATTTCTATCATGATTGGCTCTGATGTGTCATCGGGTGCCCTCCGGCCTGTGTACAGAGTGTTTAATGATGACTAAATACCTGTAAGGCAGGGTTAAGACTCTCAGTGGGAGGAGTCAATCTGTTATAAACTGGATAACTAGAGAGCATTTGACCAGAATTTGATTGCAAGACCGACATTAAAACACCACTATCATCAATGATGGGAAATTAAAACAGCTGTGATTAGAAATATAATATCAGTCATTATTGGATTTTCAATCCATTTGATTTCAGTTTGGTTGTTGTTAATCAGTAGGCTACAACTTGAATAAACTCATCTTTTTTTTATTTTCCCCCTTAAACATTGTAGAAACATAAAAATTACTTTGATTATTATTAGGATCAAAGACAACACTTTCCCTATAAAAAGTTGACATAAATACTAATGTAGGTCCACATAAGTAAATGTTCAAATTTGTTTGACAAGCCAGTGCTAAAGTAACAGGTTACTTGATTGCCTCAGCCATGATGACAACTTCATTCAGTAATTGGATGACAAAACCCAGCTCTACTACACTCCACTACCTTACAGTGGTCTCAAAACCAATGGGAGCGAGACCCTCATGCTTCGGTGTCTGGCTAGCTAACTCACGTCAGTACCATCCTTCCCTGCGGGTCCCAGGGGTCCTGGCGGCCCAACTGCTCCTCGTGGGCCGGGTCTCTGCGACACAAAACCAAGACGTCAAGAATGAATACAAATATCCGCAAGACTGATAGGTATTATCATGTGATACGTCTTCATAAATGGTCTAAAATCAAGCTGCTTTATGTTCAAATGGGCATGGAAGGAATGTGCGCATTAAGAATGAAAAAATAGACAGGATAAACCTTGTACATAAAAAAATATATATACAAAGTCTAAATGCTTGTTGTTGAAAGTATTCCAATAATAGGGTGAACTGATCGTCCGTCATTATTCAGAACGAAAAAGAAGTGGTCACATTGATAGGCTTCAGGTTATATTATATTATAAACTGGGTGGTTCGGAGCACTGAATGCTGATTGACTTAAAACTGTGGGTTATCAGACCATATACCATGGGTTTGATAAAACATTTAATTTTACTGCAATAATTAAGTTGGTCACCAGTCTATAATAGCAATAAGGCACCTAGGGGTTTGTGGTGTATGGCAAATATACCTCAGCTAAGGGCCGTGTCCAGGCACTCTGCATTGTGTCGTGCTAAAGAACAGCCCTTAGCCGTGGTATATTGGCCATATAACCACCCCCCCCCCCCCCCCCCCCCCTCGGGCCTTATTGCTTAATTATATTGCTTTGCATCTCCTAAACAATAAACTGAAAGAAATTAAAACAATCAAATGTATCACAAAATATATGATGTCAAAGCTATGCGCATGAAATAACCAACCGAGCTCTTGAGCGCAGAAATGACTCCAATTACGCACAGGCAGTGCAAATCATTTCTAGGGTCACAAACGAATAATTTAAGTTTAATAATATAATGAATATACTTTATTTAATTTCAGACTGGACTAATAAGCGTAGGTGTTTCCAAGGGCTTCCAAGGAGCACGGCTGAATGAACAAAGGTGTCATTGTGAATAGGCCACTGACCTTCAGGCTCTGCCTTCTTTTGCATCTACTCCATAACCCCTACTCCATAAACTCGCAAGTAAATTAAAAAAGTTAACTGAAAAGACAACAGTCCTTCACGGACACCTGTGGATGATTAAATAAATAAATAACCTAATTATTTCAATAACCCATTCAGAAATCATTGAACAAATCGACACCTAGGCTACATACAACCTTATAAAACAAGAAAGGCATTAACACGTAGGGAAAAAAATCGAAACCGTCTATATATAACCTATGTATTAAACTGTGTCAAAGGTTCATATAAAAATGGACGATAAATAGCCTATATATGTCCACCTTGCAGGAAGCCTAATAATCATGGAAGGATTAGACTGACACATTTACACCCACAGCAGAACGCATAAACTATCAACGAAATGAGAACATCAGGCCAGTTGAGTGCCTACAAATTCTTCAGGCAGTTTACAATGAAGCTATGCAAACAGCAATTCCGAGCACAAGGTTGCGGATGAAAACATTAGGGATGGATAACGGGCGCACCAAAGCCACCGCTTACCTGGGCTGGAGATGATGACAAAAGCTGGCACAGCAAGAGCAGCCCGAGAGCTGAGAATATAGACATGGCGTCCCGCTCGCCCCTCAAATCAGAATTGACGCAGAAAAAGTCGAACCCCGTTCCCAGTCCTTATCGCACGCTCTCCCCCCGGCTTCGTGACGGACCGCTCCTTCACCTTATAGCGCGCGGCTCCTGAATGGCTTTCACCTTGATTCCAGATAAACCTGAGCCTCCAGCCGAGGGGGGCAGATCGCACTGTAGAGAGGGATGAGGGGAGTTGTGAGGTGAGGAACTGATGGAGGGGGGAGCGAGGTAGAGGTGCACGACTTCGGAGCCAGTAAAAGTGGGCTGTGCTAGAACTTTCCTGCCAATCCATGGGGGCACTACTGCCCAATCCAAATCCTGAAGTTATAAGGTTGGTGAAAGCAGTATGGTGAAAGCTCCACTGGCCTAAAGATGACATGGATGGAGCTACACCACATCTCTTTCACCCATCCAAATCATTCAGATCTACATCAAGTGCTACAGTAGAGTCGGTTTGGAATGGATGGGAGGTAAAAAAAAAATCTGACTTCTGGAAGGACCCTTCAATGGTCCACAACTAAGCTTCCCTTGCACCAACGTGCAACAATTTGTCAAATTCACAGGCTGGACCAAGCCTACTTTGACAACATTCACCAGGGGACATTTTAACAGTGTCCATGCCATTGTGCTACACTGCTCCTCAACTGTTAGTGTACAGTCGTGGCCAAAGGTTTTGAGAATGACACAAATATTAATTTCCACAAAGTTTGCTGCTTCAGTGTCTTTAGATGTTTTTGTCAGATGTTACTATGGAATACTGAAGTATAATTACAAGCATTTCACAAGTGTCAAAGGCTTTTATTGACAATTACATGAAGTTGATGCAAAGAGTCAATATTTGCAGTGCCGACCCTTCTTTCTCAAGACCTCTGCTATCCGCCCTGGCATGCTGTCAATTAACTTCTGGGCCACATCCTGACTGATGGCAGCCCATTCTTGCATAATCAATGCTTGGAGTTTGTCAGAATTTGTGGGTTTTTGTTTGTCCACCTGGCTCTTGAGGATGGACCACAAGTTCTCAATGGGATTATGGTCTGGGGAGTTTCCTGGCCATGGACCCAAAATATCGATGTTTTGTTCCCCGAGCCACTTAGTTATCACCTTTGCCTTATGGCAAGGTGCTCCATCATGCTGGAAAAGGCATTGTTCGTCACCAAACTGTTCCTGGATGGTCGGGAGAAGTTGCTCTCGGAGGATGTGTTGGTACCATTATTTATTCATGGCTGTGTTCTGGTGAGCCAACTCCCTTGGCTGAGAAGCAACCCCACACATGAATGGTCTCAGGATGCTTTACTGTTGGCATGACACAGGACTGATGGTAGCGCTCCCCTTGTCTTTTTTCCGGATGCCCCAAACAATCGGAAAGGGGATTCATCAGAGATAAGGACTTTACCCCAGTCCCCAGCAGTCCAATACCTGTACCTTTTGCAGAATATCAGTCTATCCCCAATGTTTTTCCTGGAGAGAAGTGGTTTTTTTGCTGCCCTTCTTGACACCAGGCCATCCTCCAAAAGTCTTCGCCTCACTGTGCGTGCAGACGCACTCACACCTGCCTGCTGCCATCAACTTTAGGAGACGGTCCTGGCGCTTGCTCGACTTTCTTGGGTGCCCTGAAGCCTTCTTCACAACAATTGAACCGCTCTCCTTGAAGATCTGATAAATGGTCGATTTAGGTGGAAATCTTACTGGCAGCAATATCCTTGCCTGTGAAGCCCTTTTTGTGCAAAGCAATGATGACGGCATGCCGGTTAACCATGGTTGACAAGAGGAAGAACAATGATTCCAAGCACCACCCTCCTTTTGAAGCTTCCAGTCTGTTATTCAAACTCAATCAGCATGACAGAGTGATCTCCAGCCTTGTCACTCACACCTGTGTTAACGAGAGAATCACTGACATGATGTCAACTGGTCCTTTTGTGGCAAGGCTGAAATGCAGTGAAAATGTTTTGGGGGATTCAGTTCATTTGCATGGCAAAGGGGGACTCTGTAAATAATTGCAATTCGTCTGATCACTCTTCTAAACAATTCTGGAGTATATGCAAATTGCCATCACACAAACTGAGGCAGCAGACTTTGAGAAAATGAATGTGTCATTCTCAAATTTTGGACACGGCTGTAGTATAGTATTCAGACAACCAAGGTTGGAATCTGAATAAATTAATAATTCTAGAAGGGTAAAAATGAATTAGACAAACAAATGTGAATAACTTGCACAATCTTTATTTTATTGTCATGTAACAGGAAAAGGGTCAAGTTTGTAGGTTGCATGGACAAAGGATTTTCAAATTCCATTCATCACCCCACCAAAGTGGAGTGTATTTACAACCCTTTCACACACAATTTCAATACATGTATGATGAATATATTAATTCATTTGCTGAAAATTGTAAAATAGACATTCGTGATGACATCTCCACAAGGGTGGAAAACAAAGCTTACCCAAACATAACCTCAGAAATGGAAGAAACGTTGACTATCTCCCACAGGGTTTTCCTGAGATTTGCAATTCAATAAATGAGTCGAAGGGGATCAGGCCTTTGGATAACCATACAATAATTTTGGAAAAAAAATAAATAAAAACAGCCTCGCTGTTTGGAACATAAGAAAAGAACACCCACATTCTATTGATTACACTTACTATGTCATCCTTACAGCAAAGCCAAAGTAGTTCAACCAAATAGCTACATCTCATATTATTTCAAAACTTCCAAGACAGAATACAATCAAACAGTTAAATGTTTTTTTTTTTTTTTTTTGGCAATGTCATGTATATCTCTCATTCCGCAAAAAAAAGAAGTGCAAAATTCTTGAAATAAACAAATGACATTACAATCCTGTTCCCATTTCATAGAGGCTTTCAATAAAATATAATACACAATGTAGTCGCAACATTGACAGATAATACTAGATACAAAGTACATTTCAATGTGTGCAAAATTACTATTCAAACTGTATTCAGTTTTTGAACGGAGTGGTGTATTAAAAAAAGTTGCAACAAGCAGGCATCAGTTCATTGTATGAGATTGAATTCATCTTTTCAATGTTGACTGTAATTACAGACTATCCTTACATCCTCCTCAGTTCAAAGTACGCAACTACTCGCAGTTGCAAGATCAACTATGGAGAACTGATTTCAGTCTGAATCCCCGTCACAACACAATTTCATCAGAACAAATAAATTCAGTAATCCATACATCCTTACCAACAAAAAGAACAAACCCACTAATGTGAACATGGAGGACAGTAGAATATAATAAGGCCTGAAAACTATATTTCTGTTAAAGCCCTGCCCAGAAACCACCTAGCGCCTTCCTCCTAGGAGCTTCCGTAGAACTCAGAATTTATGCCATTCTGAGGATTGGTAAGGTGTAAGCAATATGGCGAGAATTCCATCTAACCTACAGTATCACACGGCAAGGATGAGCTTTTACCATAGACTATACATTTTTTCTGAGCCTTTCATATCCACATGAAGTGCCTAGAGGGTAGGGTCTAGGGGTCGATTTGGGATTGGCCATAACTGTACACAATTTAACATATGTCCCTTTAGTCTGCAACTGATTCCTCCCTCCTTATATTCAGGAAGTTCCCATGTCCCTGAAGTTCCCTGAACTTGGCTGGGGGTTGGATTCCACATCCATTGGCTCCACTTCATTTTTCACCTCTTTCCCATTGGTCTGGTCCTCTCCAGCTTTCTGTGTGTTCTCCCCACCCACTGGCACTGCTTTGTTATCAGACACATCACTAAAGTCAGTCCTTGGGTGTTTTTCACCTCGTTCTGAGAAGTCCTTTTTCGGCGAATCCTTTTTGGGATCCTCAGTCTTGGCTTTGTGGGATGATGCCGCTGATGGGCTCGTCTGATGCGGGTGGTTGTCGTTAGGGACGCCTGTGCCTTTCTCCCACCCGTTGGGGCAGTTCTCTGAAGGACCGTTGCGTGTCACCACCGTGTCACCTTCCCTTTTCTTCTTAGTCGGTTGCGCCAAATTATCGGACTTCATTTCAGATGCAGCTGCCTTGACTTTAACTGAGTCCTGGACGCTGTCCTTGGCTTGACTATCCTCTTTGAGTCCTTCCTCCATACTGTGATCTCCTTTAACAGACTCAGGGTCTGGGCTGCCTGAATGGTCCATATCAAGATCATTACTGTTCCCGTTTCCCAGTGATTCTGAGTCCTCTGAGGAGATTGCTGGCCCTGAAGGATTAACAGAAAAACCCTCAGCCTGCTTATCTCCATCACTACTCAATGCTTCATCATTCAACTTGGTAGTCTCCTTCACCTCCTCCGTAACACCCTTCTCCTTCTGGGCTCCCACTGCCTCTCCCTCTCTAGCCTTGGCTCGTGTGCGGCCTTCCTCCGCTCCCTCTCCGTTCCCCTTCTCCGCCTTCTTCAGCTGTTTCTGGATCTTTCTGGGGCACCATACAAACTTTTCCTTGGGCTCAAAGTGCTGGAAAGCGTAGCGCAGAAGCTCTTTGCGCTTCTGCTTGTCACGAATGGCAAACAGGAAGTAGTCGAGCACGCTGCGCTTGACGCTGCTCAGGTTCCTTTTGACCAGCGTCTCCTCCAGGAAGAAGCGCACCAATGGGCTCTGGTAGTGCTCAAAGCCTAGCTCCCCCAGGCTCTTCAGGATGCGCGTAATGCGGAGGTTGTTGTGCATGTTCCTGAGACAGAAAACACAACCCATATTTAGATGGAGGACCCCTAGTAACAGTTTACAACGCCACTGATGACAAATGGTCATCAGTGGTTCCACATGGTCTTAAGAAATCACATCCTGTAAAGATGACCAAGGCATAACTTCAGCAACTCACCTTTCAAGGTTGGCGAAGCGTTCTCTCCAGTTCTCGGCGCGTTTGACCTCACCTGTGTCTTTGTTGACCAGCTGGATACCATAGAACCCCAGCATGAGCTCGTAGGACTCCACCAGCCTCTTCTTGGCCTCCTCACTCTCCCTGAAGGCCTGAGGACACAGTGGGGCAAGAGCACAGAGACCATTATCGTCGCCTTGATAGAGAAGCTCCATTTATAAACACTTTGTCTACTCACTGGACCTAAGGGAGTCCTTTGAAAAGTCACCCTATGCTTACTGTTTTTTTTTTGTAACAGTATTTATTGGAATTTCACAATTTTTCACCCATATTAAGAGAGACAAAGCAAAAAAAACAGCACTCACTTATACATATACACATACATACACCATTTCTCTTCCCGCTCGGCGCTTCTCACCCCATCATTGAGTCTCTCAATACATATATTTTAAACAAACTTACAGAAATTAAACAAAAAAAGCTCAGTTTAAACCAAGAAGTTAGGTTCCACACATGGAATGTACAGTATAATTCTGAAATACATAGATCACCACCATTCTAAGAGAATCCTTGCAGCATAATAGCTGATACCTCAGGTTCTAGGTCATTTAGATAAGGTTCCCATACTTTGTAGAACTGATCTGTTTTAGAATGCAATGTACATGTCAGATATTCCAGAGGCACCCATTCAAATTGGCATAATATACTATCTTTAATAGAAGGAACCTTATCACTAATCCACTGTAAAAGGATGTTTGCCCTCGCTGCGAAGGTAAGGATGTTGTAAAGCCGCCTCTTACCCACAGAAGTAACATGCCTACTAGGGAGACCCAACAGTAAAGAAACTGGGTCCAATTCTAGATCAACCCCTGGGATCTTTTTAATTTCTTGCAGAACACCAGACCAGTATCTTTGTATTTTGGTACATGACCATAAACAATGTGTTAGGGTGCCTGTATCAGTTTTACATTTAAGACACTGAGGGGAAGAGGAAGTGGGGCTAAAAGCATGTCTGCGATTTGGGGATATATGCAATCTGTGTATTATTCTTAATTGGAATGCTCTAGTACGATTACATATAGATAATATTTTTGCAAATCTCCAAAAGTCCTCCCACATCTCTTCGTCAATTGTAACAGACAATTCTTTCTCCCACACTTGTTTCACCCTCTGTGTTGACAGCAGAAAATGCCCTTAAAAGCATCATAAAACAGACAGACATTTTCTTTCATGGAAAAAAAGAAGCATTCTTTCAATGACAGACATATCAGGGTTACCAATTAAGGTGGTGTAATGTCTTACTTGTAGGAAGTGGAAAAAGCCCTGTTTTGGGAGTCAATATTTCTCGACCATCTGCTCAAATGACAAAATCTTATCAGCAAAGTCATTTAGTCTGCGTATGCCCTTATTAAGCCAAAAGTGAAAGCCAGCATCCAGCAATCCTGGACCAAAATCTGGGTTGTTAAGAATTGGGGTAAGAGCAAAGGTTAGTTTGGACCTTCCCAAGAAGCGTTGAACTAACCTCCATACTTTGAGTGTGTTAAGGGTAATGGGATTATTGCAGTGATCTTCTACAGACTTGAAACTTCTGAAAAATAAAAGATCCTGTAAGGGGTATTTTGAAAGAGAAGTCTCAATGTCCAACCAAATAGAGGAGTCATCATTTGTGATCCAGTCAGAAATATAACATAGGTGGGCACACCACTGATAGAACCTGATATTGGGCAGATCCAAGCCACCCATAGAACTTGGCAGCTGCAATATTGCCATCTTAAGTCTTGGCTTGCGTTTACTCCATATAAAAAGGAACTCAGCCATCCATTTACATCCTTTATTACCTTATTGGAGAGTAATACTGAGATAATTTGGATTGGGTAAAGTAGTCTAGGTAAAAATATTCGTTTTCAAGAGGGATATTCTACCCAACCAAGAAATCGGGAGAGCGTTTCAGCGCTCCAGATCTTGTCTTATTGTATCAAACAAGGGAACAAAATTGGCTTTGTATATTTGCTGGAATTTAGGAGTTACAAATCTACCCAGATACATAAAACCTGAGGGAGATCATTTAAAAAGGGAAGGGGGAGAGGTATTAGGTACAGAGTGAAGGTTACCAAGTGGCATAGCCTCTGATTCAGTTAAGTTAATCTTGTAGCCTGAGAATTCGCTGAATAATTCAATAATATTAATAAGAGATGTAATTGAAGTATCAGGACTAGAGATGAATATCAGGACATCATCAGCATACAAGCTTATTTTATGGTGAACATCACCAATGAGCAGCCCCTGTATAGCAGGCGTTGATGGCCTTGGCCAGTGGTTCCATAACGAGTGCAGAGGAGAGGAGACAAAGGACAGCCCTGTCTGGTACCTCTGTATATAGAGAAGCTATTTGACCTTAGCCCATTAGTAAGGACAGCAGCCTGAGGATCATCCTATAAACCTTTTACCCATTTTATAAAGTTGTCCCCTACACCAAATGTATTTAAAGCAAAGAATAGGTAAGACCACTCCACACAATCAAATACTCTCTCAGCATCTAGGGAGAACACAAGACCATCCATAGCACTTTGTTGGTAGGCTTAGTTTACATTAAGAAGCCGCCTGACATTGTAGCATGACTTACGGCCCTTAATGAAGCCAGTTTGGTCTCTTTTCACAATTAGTGGCAGTGAGTCCTCTAATCTTGTGGCTAGAATTTTAGAAAGCATTTTCTATCCACATTCAGAAGGGAAATTGGTCTGTACGAGGAACAAGACTCTGGACATTTTCCCTTTTTGAGAATAAGTGATATGTTGGCTTCTCTCAGCGTTTGAGTCATCTTTTGAATCACCAGGTCCATTGTGCTTGGATCCGCAATGGTGTTAGCTTTGCTAACATTAGTTAGCTCCTCCTGCACATCTACAGGGGTGGTGGTTTTGGTCGAGTTCTTAGTAGTTCTGTTGGGCATGTTGTCGGAGATTTCTGAGAAATAGCCGTCAAAACTCGTTGTAGGATAACTTATTTAGCCAATTCTACCACTTTTTCAAGCTAGGAGAATGTAAAAATATAAATTTACGAATGCCACGGGAGCTCGCTGAAACAGTGTTCTCTCTACGGCGCCATTTTGTCCCCCCTATGCTTACTGTTACATTCAACAGTAACTAATTTTATGAAAAGGGCATTTCACAGTGCTTTATTGTACCCCTTAACCCCACTTGCAGGTCAGTGCTCCTAATACATCACAATGATCAAGCAAAATGTGAACCACTCACCAGGATCTCCTTCTTGGTGAGCTCAGAGGCCATGTAGTTCACTCCTGGTTCCCGCAGTGGAAACAACCTGAGAGCAACAGTGGATTATAACTTTAAATGGCTAGATATCAATAATAGCACAGTGGAATCACTTCAATAATGTTTCAATCGTGTTTTGTGATAGCTTTCCTGTTGACATTTTACTGCTCCGTGCTCCGGCCAAGTGACAAAATGTTGGTGATTGACAGTTTATTGCAACAGAATGTAAACGCCATCCAAGTTTACAACACTTGAGATTCGATTACTGTACTGTTATCATTGGGAGTCGGGCAAATTATTGGCCAAGTCATAAAGTAATATAGTACAATACTACATTATAGTGGTATAACCAGCATTTTCACTTTGGATGAATTGCGTGCCCATAGTGAACTGCATCATACTCTGTCCTAGATGCTAATATATGCATATTATTATTACAGTTGGATAGAAAACATTGAAGTTTCTAAAACTGTTTGAATTATGTATGAGTATAACAGAACTCATAGGGCAGGCAAACTTCCAAACAGGAAGTGGAAATTCTAGGGCTGGTCGAATTTTAAGTCATCGCCTATCCCCATCTAAACAAGATATGGATCTGTTCGCACTTCCAACGCCTTCCATGTCAACAGTCAGTAGAACGTGGAAAGAAGCCTCTAGTGTGATGTGGGGCTTGATGGGACGGGAATGAGTCAGTGGACTGTCAGAATGCCAGTTCCTGGCTGCGCAAATGACTCTGCAGACAAAAACGAATGCTCCGGTTGGAACGTTGTTGGATATATATGATAATAACATACTGAAGATTGATTCTCTACTTAGTTTGACCAGTTTATTCGACCTGGAATATAACTTTGAAGTTTTCGTCCGAGTTCACCTGGACCAGCGCCAGCTTTTGGACATGTGAGCTAAACATGCTAGCAAAAGCAGCTAATTGGACACTAGTAATGGACATTATGGAACAAAACAACGATTTGTGGAACTAGGACTCCTTGCACCGCATTCTGATGAAAGATCAAAGGTAAGGGAATATAGTATTTCTGTTGACTCCAACATGGCGGAGAAATGTTATTTACCTCTGAGGGCTGTCTCAGATTATTGCATGGTATGCTTTTTTCGTAACGTTTTAAAAATAATCTGACACAGCAGTTGCATTAATTATGTGTAAAACATGTATCTTTCGTCAAAGTTTATGATGAGTATTTCTGTTATCTGGCGTAGCTCTCTGTAATTACTCTGGATATTTTGGAGGCATTTCTGAACATGGCGTCAATGTAAACCGAGATTTGTAGATATAAATATGCATATTATCGAACAAAACATAAATGTATTGTGTAACATGATGTCATACGAGTGTCATCGGATGAAGATGATCAAAGGTTAGTGATTAATTTTCTCTAATTCTGCTTTTGTGGCCATCTTTGGCTGGGAAAAATGGCTGTGTTTTTTTGGATTTGGTGGTGATTTAACATAAATATATGTTGTGTTTTCGCTGTAAAACATTTTTTATTTTATTTATTATTATATATATTTTTAAATCTGAACACGATGGGTAGATTAACAAGATGTTTATCTTTCATTTGCTGTATTGGACTTGTCAATGTGTGAAAGTTAAATATTTCTAAAATATTTTTGAATATCCCACGCTGCCTTTTCAGCGGAATGTTGGTTGGGGGGGGGGATACATAAGAAACAAATACACACAACTAGCCCATAACAGAACCGGAGCATGTAGGATCATACGTACCACTGAATGTAGGAGTGAACTCTCTCCAGCCTCTTATAGTCCGTCTTCCATTCTTTATGAAAGGATTCTATGAAAATGTCTAAACAAAGATATAGAGCATTACATACACCCTTATGCACATTTTCCAGTCACTGAAAACGGCTTGGAAGAATAGCAAATGACCTACCATCAGGGGAGGAGGGGTATTCGTTGAGATAGAATTTTAAATTGAACATTCTCTCTTCTGAGCATTCGTCGTCTGTTAGATTCTGTGAAGACACGCAGACAAGCAGCAGTCAGATGTCTAGATGACATCTCATGACAATGACAAGATAAAAACAGATGACCTGTGTAGGGCCTGGAGTTTTACCTGGCCAGGAGAAAAAAAAAAGTGGGTTCTGGTAAGACCAGGTTAGCCTAGGCTTACTAAGACCCAACATTTTTCCTGACAAATTCACATGGACAAAAACTCCTGGCCCTATTCATGTGTAATAACAAGAGCCTTCAGACTTACAGGATACCCTTTTCTGTAGTTCTGCATGTCCTTGGCAGCCCTCATGTTCCTGGAGAACGTGTTTGACCACTGTGAAAGATATGGTACAGCGATATTGGATGAACTATTTGGCAGAAATACATTTAAAAGGGCATTATTCATTTTCTTTTGGGTACCTAAAATTATTTTGACCTGGGTGTAGGTCAGTGGAACTGAAGAGGATACGGGTACCAGACCATAGCTGTAGTTTCACCCCATAGTTTCCCTGTTTGTACAGTTGCATGGGTGATTTAGTGCAGTGTTAATTTCATCAACAAAAATGGTGACGAAACTACCAGATACTACTTTAATCCCCTAAAATGGGGGACTATGTACAAAAAGTGCTGACACGGTTCACCCGATATGGATGAAAATGTCCTCAAATGAAAGCTGACAGTCTGCCCTTTCACCCCATAGAGTTTCCTCTGCGTTCATTTCAGTGTGGTACTGCGCGACGGCAGAATCACTGCCGTCACATCAAAAGAAACATCCTATTCCTACGAAACATGGTTTCAATAAAGTTCTGTAAAGCACATTCGCTTTTCTTGGTAAATAGATAATCTGTCTGGGTTCACAGTTCTGAAGGTTATTTAGCTCTGTGAGCCGTGGCAGACAGCCTGCAACAACACAGCGCGCCAGTGACCATTGCGCGAGTGACAAGTGCCTGATACAGACAAAACACAATTCACTTGAATCACTATAGAATGCACCTGTGCGAGAAACGGCACGACAGTGACCAGTGCGCGAGTGACCAGTGTGGATACGTTAACTAGTTAGCTAAGTTATAGCTAGCTTATGTAGTTAAGTTAATTTGTGGAATTGGTTTCCGCCTTCACCCTTATGTAGTCCTAACATTCTGTATATTCCCCCTGTCCTAAGTTTTTTTTTTTTAAAGACCCTCCTTCACTAAACCCCTAAAATAAAGCAGCTTAATTGAATTGTAAACCCAAAATCTATTTTTCATGAAGAAACAACCGGTCATTCATCAAACTTTGAATATCTGGGTTTTCCCTCTTCACAATGCAGAAAGACTGCATTTAAATCAGTGGACACTACTAATTTTTATTACAATACACCTGTCATAATTGTTTTCTTAACTAGAGGTTTGTTATTGCTAAAGGTACAGCATAGGTGTAAACAACTTTTTATTTTAGCAAGAGATAACACTTGTATAGCCTAAGAAAGTAGCAGAAATGTGTAGAAAGTAGTTTTGAATGCATGTTATTGAAGGGAAACAATAGTCTTAAATATCATTATGTTGCCAAAAAGGTTCTTATATATACACACATACACACACTGTACAATGAGAAATTAAACTACAAAATAAGTCTTCTCCCATGTTTTTTAAACCATTGCCCCCACCCCCAAGGTGTATAAACAATAAATAAGAATACAATAGATACAAAACAAAAACGTGAACAAATCAAGCAACTCTAATTAGTACATGTAGGACAGTACGCAAGTGTGTGCATGGACTTTGCAGATGCATTTCTCACATGTGCAGCACATATTTGTTTTACAGTCCTTTAGAGGCATCTCCTCCTCATGCCTGCCCCAGCCTCAGGTGGATCAGGACAAGATTCAGCCCCCTGAACAGCTTTCACAAGCGCTGCTGTGCAGGGGAGGCGCTCCCTTCTTTGAATGTGTGGGGTTACTAGTGCCTTTCCCAACTGCTCCAGGAACACCCCTCTTGTTCCACTTATCAGGCATCCAGGTAGGGTTGATCTTGTGCCATATTACAAAGGCATTGTATGAGAACACGTCAATGATGTTATGGAAGATGACCAGGGGTCAGCTCTAAATGTAAGTTCTAAATCACCTTGTCCAGGTTGTCCATCTTTGTTGTGGTTGTAGTCCAGGATGATGGCTGGCTTCCAGTCCTCACGATCACTGATCTCAGCCGTTTTGTGCAGTGTGCTCAGGAAGATCACATTCTTATTCCTCTTTGGGAGGTAAGAAACTAGATTGGTGGTGGGGGAGAAGGCTTTGATGAGAAGGCCTCTCTCCCCCTTATCGCGAGGAGTGGAGGCAGGGAGTTCAGGCTTGTTCTTTCAAACTGTGCCAACCATGGAGATCTTCCTCTTCATGAGCTGCTGGCTGAGTTCAATCAGTAGCATACAATCTCAATATCTCATTGTGTGAATGTCTGTGATTTTTGTGGTGCATAAGTGATTTTATAACTGCCGGGTCAAAAATGACCCTAAGACAATCTACGTACCCTGGTGGTGTACAGCTTTCATGGAAATATGAACAAAGGTGATGTTTAGCTTTTTCTAATGTTGGGGTCACTATAGGAAAAGGTCTTCAAATTTCACATTGAAAAAATATAATTTAGGGGGTTCTCTCTGCTGTTAATTAAACAGTACAACAGTCATTTTTTTTTACCGTTAAGACAACACAAGAATTAATACACTTGAGCCAATCAGTTGTGTTGTGACAAGGTAGGGGGGTGTACAGAACATAGCTCTATTTGGTAAAATACCAAGTCCATTTTATGGCAAGAACAGCTCAAATAAGCAAAGAGAAACAACAGCCCATCAAGACATGAAGGTCAGTCAATACAGAAAATTAAGAACTTTGAAAAAGTTTTTTTTTTTTTACCACAAAAAAGGGGTATCCAATTGTTGTAGTAGCTACTATCTTGTCTCATTGCTACAACTCCCGTACGGGCTCGGGAGAGACGAAGACTGAATGTCATGCGTCCTCCGATACACAACCCAACCAGCCGTACTGCTTCATAACTCAGCGCGCATCCTAACCCGGAAGCCAGCTGCACCAATGTGTCGGAGGCTACACCGTGCACCTGGCAACCTTGGCCAGCGCGCACTGTGCCCGGCCCGCCACAGGAGTCGCTGGTGCGCGATGAGACAAGGAGATCCCTACCGACCAATCCCCCCCTAACCCGGACGACGCTAGGCCAATTGTGCGTCGCCCCACGGACCTCCCGGTCGCGGCCGGTTACGACAGAGCCTTGGCGCGAACCCAGGGACTCTGATGGCACAGCTGGCGCTGCAGTACAGCGCCCCCTAACCACTGCGCCACCCGGGAGGCAGAACTTTGAAAAAGTTTAAGTGCAGTCGCAAAAACCATCAAGCGCTATAATGAAACTGGCTCTCATGAGGACCGCCACAGGAATGGAAGACCCAGAGTTACCTCTGCTGCAGAGGATAAGTTCATTCGAGTTACCAGCCTCAGAAATGTTAGCCCAAATAACTGCTTCAGAGTTCAAGCAACAGACATCTCAACATCAACTGTTCAGAGGAGACTGTGTGACTCAGACCTTCATGGTCAAATTGCCCCAAAGAAACCACACCAATAAGAGTCCAAATTGGAGATTTTTGGTTCCAACCGCCGTGTCTTTGTGAGACGCGGTGTGGGTGAACGGATTATCTCCGCATGTGTATTTCCCGCCGTAAAGCATGGAGGTGGTGTTATGATGCTTTGCGTGTGACACTGATTTATTTCAAATTCAAGGCACACTTAACCAGCATGGCTACCACGTCGCTGCAGAATGCTACCCCATTCCTTCTGGGTTGGGCTTAGTGGGACTATCATTTACTTTTCAACAGGACAATGACCCAACACACCGCCAGGCTGTGTACGGGATATTTATTTGACCAAGGAGAGTGGTGGAGTGCTGCATCAGATGACCTGGCCTCCACAACCTAAAGCAAATTGAGATGGTTTGGGATGAGTCCGACCAGAGAGTGAAGGAGAAGCAACCAACAAGTGACCAGCATATGTGGGAACACCTTCAAGACTGTTGGAAAAACATTCCATGTGAAGCTGGTTGAGAGAATGCCAAGCATGTGCAAAGCTGTCAAGGCAAAGGGTGGCTATTTGAAGAATCACAGTTTGATTTGTTTTACACTTTTTCCTACTACATGATTCCATGTAGTATTTCATAGTTCGTCTTCACTTATTCTACAATGTAGAAAATATAAAAATAAAAAACTCTGAAAAACTTTTGACTAGTATATAAAATTACACTTGTTTACTTGACTTTTATACTCTATAAATTGACTCCAATTAACTTACTGTAGCAAGTTTGCCACCTGCAGTAGGCAAGTAAAGCAGTTGTCAAATCCATCACTTCTGTTTGGCTGTGCCCATAGCAACATTCTACAATTAGATGGATAAGAACTCCCCAGTGTTCTGCCACCAACTTGCCCACATCGTGCTTGTGCTGCAATGTCTGCAAACACAAAGCTAGCTCGTGCTTGGCTCTGCCCACTGCCTTGCCCACTATGATTCATTTGCTCTCAATGGAACCGACAGGCTGTGGTCTATCTTCAGTTAAGTCAAAAAAAAGCTTTGCTGGAGTTGCTTACCAAGAAGACAGTGCCTGTTCCTGAGTGGCCTAGTTACAGTTTTGACTTAACTCAGCTTGAAAATCTATGGCAATACTTGAAATGGCTGTCTAGCAATGATTAACAACCAACTTGACATAGCTTGAATATTTATTTTTTAAAGGATGTGCAAATATCGTACAATCCAGGTGTGCAAAGCTCTTAGAGACTTACACAGAGAAAGACTCAAACAGCTGTAATTGGTGCCAAATGTCATTCAAAATGTAGGCCTATTGACTCGGGGGTCGAATACTTACGTAATAAATAGTTTTATTTATCGTAAATGTTTTCCAAATGTTAACATTTTTAATCCAATTTGACATAGTATTGTGTAGATTGTTGACAAAAGTATAATTAAATCCATATTTAGTAGTTTTAGAGGGCCTAACTGTTTGTTGGCACCGTTCGTCACAGTTATAGTCCATCGTATGTACTGTTTAATATTGCGTAGTGGCTTCGCTGGCATGAATCTAAAAAAAATAATAATAATGCTGAGTTTGCCCCACCAAGATGTACATGCTAAAATCGCCACTGCAGGCTATAATGCAATGACTAGCTCAAGACAAAGTGGGGATGAAAAGCTAACGTTACATCTAACTAACGGAACGTTAGCATGCTAAAGGCTAGATAAAGCGCTAACGTTAGTTAGCATAGTAGCTAGCTAGCTTTGTAACCCCAAAAACTAAACGAGGCATTATAAATGAAACTCGTTAAATATAAATGATAGTTACCAACTCACTTAAAACTATTACATTCTCCTGCAAACAATATTCCAAATTTGGAGGTAACGTTAGGCTTCCATTAGTTGAACAGTTGCTAACACTAGCTAGCAAGCTAACGTGTGCTAGTAGTGGCCTAATGCTAACATTAGTTTTCGCGTACTCGTTCGCCGTGTTAAAGCCGACATTTGTATAGTTGGTTACACAAGATAAAAAAAATGCAACGTACTAAACCAGATGTCCATGATTTAGTTTTGTCCTGGCTTGAGCGACGCGTTTGGTTCTCTCCAGGATCGTCTCCATCACTCTCGGTGTCCCACGTCGAATCATACACGCACACTAAATCGTCCGGCTCCATAATTTAAAACACAATGTCACAATGTGGGCTTGAGAAAGACCAAAAGCGAAATCTGCTAGCCAAGATAATTACACATGAGTTGAACTTCCAGGCCTAAATTCGATGACTACCACGACCGACCAAACATCCCTCCTCCCGGTCAGCAAAATCCATCGTCGCGATTCGTGGTACCAGTTCGGGTTCGACAAACATGAGTGACAGGGTGAAATGGTCTGCAGTCAATGAAGGTCTGTCTGCTGGCTGAGCAGCTTCTTCTTCTGTGGCTTTTGTGGCGGACTACAACCCCAAAATGTGTATTGCTGCCACCTACTGGACGGGTTGAAACCAAAAGAAGGTACAAATAAAATCCATACGTGATAGGGAAACTAACTTAATTCACCCAAATTAAAATAGTACACTGACAAAACAAAACTCCCACTTCTTCCTTCTTTCAATTCGTCATATCTCCCTTCTCAGGCTCTAGGGCCTGAGAGGGTGGTACGGCTCTAGGGCCTGAGAGGGTGGTGCCCCAGGAACCGCTCCGCCGCTTCCACAATGATTTATATCTTCCTGGACCTTCTCTCCACCTTGGCAGTGGCATTTATCACCATATGTATAAAGGCCACAAAGTCCAGCTTCTTAACCTTTAAAATGTCAGGATCCTGATGGTGAAAGGCAACCGCTGCAGCCTGCAGTGAAGGCCTATCCACCACCATGGTCTCTTCAAGTGCACCATTCAAACCGCCAACCCTTTTAAACAGCTGCTGCATATGATATGCTCTGGATAGCCCTGACTTTGGACACCTCATTTTCTTTCACCCTTATGGGGAATTCGAAAGACAAGGCTTCATGATTCTCACCACAATTGCAACATGCCACATTTTCATCACTTTTATAACATAATATGATCTTTTCCACAACTTGGACATCTCAACTTCTCCTTTCTGCAAAAACACTTGAAACATGACCAAAAGCTTTACAATGATCACACTGCATTGGTCTTGGGATAAATGCTCTGACTCTGTAGTTAATACACCCTAACTGACTCCATATCAAAAAAGAAAAGAACAGACTCTTCACTTTTTCTTCATTCACCACACGATTCATCCGACGTGCATCAATCACTCCAGGAGTATTTTTCATCTCTTCAACATCTACTTCCCACGAGACTCCAGATATAGCCCCCTTGAGAGGTGCCCTGTTTCTGAGAGACACACACACGACACTTCAAACTTATCAAATCGGGTGAGACGCAAGAAGCACAAAAAAATCGAAACCAGCCCGCCTCTCATGATCCTCACAGCCTTCACTCTATCCAGCACTCTCTCCACCAGTTAGGATATCTCAAATGGATTCCTCAAGATTGGTAATTCAATCAGCTGATCCTCAATTACAAACTGTACTCCTACAAGATACGAAGTAACGTTCTCATCACTGTACTCTACTTTGCTCCGTTTTCCTTTCTTATGGACAATATTCCAATTCTCCTTGATTCTACCGCCATCAGATTCAGAAACCACTTCATCATCCGCCTCCGCCATCTTTCCCCTCAAGCACCTCCTGGCTGAGCAGCTGATGACAGGGTTGACAGATCAAACAAAATGTCTTGCCCGTGAATACTGAAAACCACCACAAAAGGCCTGAAACTAGCCAAGCAAATTTTTCCTATAGCAAGCGAGGACTTGCCACTTTTATACAATATACCCTTTTTCCATAACGTCATCGAGCCATTTAAGAAGGAATATCGACGTAACTTGTAACGATGCTAGAAGCAAAATGTAGTTTTCATCAAAATAATAATTATTGCAAGCTATGGAGTGACATAATAAAGGAATTTCAATATGTCTCAAGATAAAATATAATTTGCCCTTATTAAACTCGACACATAATTTTCCATAATTTTCCTTGTTTGACTGCTATGATTAAGCAGTAAAGTAGGAGTGGGTATGGTAAAGTGCATTCGGAAACTATTGTTACAGCTGTCATGACGTTGGCCTGTGGGTAAGGTTTATGACCCCCCCCATAAATACCTTTTTCCCCTCTCTCTCTTAACTCTACTGAAGGACTCTTGAATAACCTTTGTTAAACATAGAGAGTCTGGGAACATCAAACAAGTGGGGGGAAAGGAACCATATTTTGTTAATAGAACCAGTTGAAAATATGCGTTGGTACTTAATGAATATGATGTCAGTTCGGTTGTCATCTGAGACATTATGACTGATGACAGGATGACATAAACCGTATCTGGGAAAGTCTACACATTCTAGTTATCAGATTCACATGGAATTGTTGTGCAATTTAAATGTTTCAATATGACACTATTTGTGAAAAGATTAAATGTAATTTTAGCTTCCAAATGAGAGATTTGGGTTTTCATAAAGTTAGAGCTCTGCTCAATCAGTGGCCCGCCCCTATGAAGAGACATGGGTTACAAACTATGAAACACACCCTTCTCTCCCTCCACTCTATAAGCCCTTGACGAAAATGTAACTATCTTTTCCGGGGACGATAGGACGACGGTCCATACGTTGAAAAGGACGAACATGTCAACTACAGAACTAAGCCAACCTCAGCGTGAGCTTTGGTTGGGAATGGTATAAACTTTGAACTCTTACTCATTAAAAAGTGAGACATCCTAGCCGTTGAGTTAGCAACAGCAGCTGTAAACGTGGGCTAGGAAAGGATGGACGATCTATCTTGTCTACCACACAACGACATTACTACAAAGTATCCAGTTTACCACCAGAGTCACCCTTCAAAGGACTAGGAAGATCTGTTGGGCAACACGGTCAGCATCTACGACCAACCTACCGAAGCGCAGCTCAGAGTAAATATTTATGGCATTTTCCTTTTCCAAATGGGCGGTAATTTAGAATGCATAAGATACTGTATTTACGATAGCAGAGCTTCTCCCTTTGTTCTTCAGTCATCCCGCTCTTTCACTCAAACCCAACCCCCTTTTCTTTGTGTAACCAGAAATTATGTCGGCTCTGTCCACCGGGGACGTTTTCTGTATGACATAATTTGCATTTTGTGTATATGTAATTCTCTGTGATTAGTTAGGTATTTAGTAAATAAATAAACCCAATTTTGTATTGTTGATTCAACTTGTTAGCCAGGGTTCGTGAAGATAACCAAGAATTCTAAGATGTTCAGATGAGACTGAAATAAGGTGACGTTTAATAATGACTGCTATTGATGTAAAATATTACTAGGTCTTTCAGGGTTTATTTGGAAGATAACAGCTCTATAAACACTATTTTGTGTAACTTTCTAGTTAATTACATTTACATGATTAGCTCAATCAGGTAATGTTAATTACAGAGAAAGGATTTTATAGAATAGCATGTCATATCACTTAATCCGGCATAGCCAAAGACACAACACAGCCTCATTCTAAAAGTGATTAAAAAAAATCCCTCATCAATCTACACACAATACCCCATAATGACAAAGGAAAACATTGCAATTATAAACTGGGTGGTTCTAGCCCTGAATGCTGATTGGCTGACAGCTGTGGTATATCAGACCGTACACCACAGGTATGACACAATATTTATTTTTACATTGGTAACCAGATTATAAAAGCAATAAGGCACCTCATGGGTTTGTGGAATAGGGCCAATATACCACGGCTAAGGACTGTATCCAGGCATAAGAAAATGTATTGTGAATAAGAACAGCCCTGAGCCGTGGTATATTGGCAATATACCACACCCCCTCCTGCCTTTTTGCTTAACTAAATCCCTTTTGCACATGTGCATAACTATAAATCCGACAGGAGAGTTTGAGTCATGAAAGTTGGACAGAGAATCTCAAAATCTCTGAGCAAGAAACACTGGGACGAACTTAAAAATCTAATGTTAGGCTATTTTCTGGCAATTGACACTAATGTGCCAAATGTTAAAACTACAAACCATTATAAATGGCACATTTGTGAGATTGACTTGTCATTTCAATAGGAATAGGCTACAGACTCAAATCTGGGTTTATGATTTTAATTCAACTTTGCAATAGTTTGCTTAGCTAGATGCTGGTATCTTATAGCCCCTGATAGAACTACATCTAATGTGAGATAGCCTAGGCAAGATGTAAACTGAACGATTTAGCAGTTCGCTTAGTTCAAATTGACAGAATAATTTTTTCAACATAAATAGCAAAGCGATTTCGAGGTAAGAAGTGCTTTGTTTCCCAATAGCCTGCTGGAATAGGCTACTGAACATGGGGTCGTAATTTGAATCCCTGAATTAAATATGAATAATATGTACAGTACAAGTCAAAAGGTTGGACACACCTACTAATTCAACGGTTTTTGTTTATTTTTTACTATTTTCTCCATTGTAGAATAATAGTGAAGACATCAAAACTATGAAATAACACATGGAATCATGTAACCTAAAAAGTGTTAGACAAATCAAAACATATTTTATATGCCACCCTTTGCCTCGATGACAGCGTTGAACCCTCTTGGCATTCTCTCAAACAGCTTCACCTGGAATGCTTTTCCAACAGTCTTGAATAAGTTCCCACATATGCTGAGCACCTGTTGGCTGCTTTTCCTTCACTCTGTGGTCCAACTCATCCCAAACCATATCAATTGGGTTGAGGTCGGGTGATTTGTGGAGGTCAGGTCATCTGATGAAGGACTCCATCACTCTCCTTCTTGGTCAAATAGTCCTTACACAGCCTGGAGGTGTGTTGGGTCATTGCCTTGTTGAAAAACAAATTATTGTCACACTAAGTGCAAACCAGATGGGGTGGCGTATCGCTGCAGAATGCTGCGGTAGCCATGCTGGTTAAGTGTGCCTTGAATTCTAAATAGTGTCTGATAGTGTCTGCTGACAGTGTCACCAGCAAAGTGTCACCAGCAAAGCATCCCCACACCTCCTCCTCCACCACACCTGCAGATATCATCCGTTCACCTACTCTGCGTCTCATAAAGATACGACGGTTGTAACAAAAACATCTCAGATTAGGACTCATCATTGAGTCCATTGCTCGTGTTTCTTGGCCCAAGCATGTCTCTTCTTCATATTGGTGTCCTTTAGTAGTGGTTTCTTTGCAGCCTGATTCAGGTCTGTTTCACGCAGTCTCCTCTGAAAAGTTGATGTTGACGTGTCTGTTACTTGAACTCTGTGAAGCATTTATTTGGGCTGCAATTTCTGAGGCTGGTAACTCTAATGAACTTATCCTCTGCAGCGGAGGTAACTCTGGGTCTTCCTTTCCTGTGGCGGTCCTTAAGAGAGCAAGTTTCATCATAGCTCTTGATGGTTTTTGCGACTGCACTTGTAGAAACTTTCTAAGTTTTGAAATGTTTTTTACGGATTGACTGACCTTCATGTCTTAAAGTCAAATCAAAAAATCAAATCAAATGTTATTTGTCACATACACATGGTTAGCAGATGTTAATGCGAGTGTAGCGAAATGCTTGTGCTTCTAGTTCCGACAATGCAGTAATAACCAACGAGTAATCTAACTAACAATTCCAAAACTGCTACCTTATACACACAAGTGTAAAGGGATAAAGAATATGTACATAAATACATATGAATGAGTGATGGTACAGAGCGGCATAGGCAAGATGCAGTAGATGGTATCGAGTACAGTATATACATATGAGATGAGTAATGTAGGGTATGTAAACAAAGTGGCATAGTTTAAAGTGGCTAGTGATACATGTATTACATAAAGATGCAATAGATGATATAGAGTACAGTATATACGTATACATATGAGATGAATAATGTAGGGTATGTAAACATTATATTAAGTAGCATTGTTTAAAGTGGCTAGTGATATATTTTACATCAATTCCCATCAATTCCCATTATTAAAGCGGCTGGAGTTGAGTTATTGTGTTGGCAGCAGCCACTTAATGTTAGTGGTGGCTGTTTAACAGTCTGATGGCCTTGAGATAGAAGCTGTTTTTCAGTCTCTCGGTCCCAGCTTTGATGCACCTGTACTGACCTCGCCTTCTGGATGATAGCGGGGTGAACAGGCAGTGGCTCGGGTGGTTGTTGTCCTTGATGATCTTTATGGCCTTCCTGTGACATCGGGTGGTGTAGGTGTCCTGGAGGGCAGGTAGTTTGCCCCCGGTGATGCGTTGTGCAGACCTCACTACCCTCTGGAGAGCCTTACGGTTGTGGGCGGAGCAGTTGCCGTACCAGGCGGTGATACAGCCCGACAGGATGCTCTCGATTGTGCATCTGTAGAAGTTTGTGAGTGCTTTTGGTGACAAGCCGAATTTCTTCAGCCTCCTGAGGTTGAAGAGGCGCTGCTGCACCTTCTTCACGATGCTGTCTGTGTGGGTGGACCAATTCAGTTTGTCTGTGATACCCTCTCCACTACTGTCCCATCGATGTGGATAGGGGGGTGTTCCCTCTGCTGTTTCCTGAAGTCCACAACCATCTCCTTAGTTTTGTTGACGTTGAGTGTGAGGTTATTTTACTGACACCACACTCCGAGGGCCCTCACCTCCTCCCTGTAGGCCGTCTCGTCGTTGTTGGTAATCAAGCCTACCTCTGTAGTGTCGTCCGCAAACTTGATGATTGAGTTGAAGGCGTGCGTGGCCACGCAGTCGTGGGTGAACAGGGAGTACAGGAGAGGGCTCAGAACACACCCTTGTGGGGCCCCAGTGTTGAGGATCATCGGGGTGGAGATGTTGTTACCTACCCTCACCACCTGGGGGCGGCCCGTCAGGAAGTCCAGTACCCAGTTGCACAGGGCGGGGTCGAGACCCAGGGTCTCGAGCTTGATGACGAGTTTGGAGGGTACTATGGTGTTAAATGCTGAGCTGTAGTCGATGAACAGCATTCTCACATAGGTATTCCTCTTGTCCAGATGGGTTAGGGCAGTGTGCAGTGTGGTTGATATTGCATCGTCTGCGGACCTATTTGGGCGGTAAGCAAATTGGAGTGGGTCTAGGGTGTCAGGTAGGGTGGAGGTGATATGGTCCTTGACTAGTCTCTCAAAGCACTTCATGATGACGGAAGTGAGTGCTACAGGGCGGTAGTCGTTTAGCTCAGTTACCTTAGCTTTCTTGGGAACAGGAACAATGGTGGCCCTCTTGAAGCATGTGGGAACAGCAGACTGGGATAAGGATTGATTGAATATGTCCGTAAACACACCAGCCAGCTGGTCTGCGCATGCTCTGAGGGCGAGGCTAGGGATGCCATCTGGGCCTGCAGCCTTGCGAGGGTTAACACGTTTAAATGTTTTACTCACCTCGGCTGCAGTGAAGGAGAGTCTGCATGTTTTGGTTGCGGGCCATGTCAGTGGCACTGTATTGTCCTCAAAGCGGGCAAAAAAGTTATTTAGTCTGCGTGGGAGCAAGACATCCTGGTCCGTGACGGGGCTGGTTGTCTTTTTGTAATCCGTGATTGACTGTAGACCCTGCCACATACCTCTTGTGTCTGAGCCGTTGAATTGCGATTCTACTTTGTCTCTATACTGACGCTTAGCTTGTTTGATTGCCTTGTGGAGGGAATAGCTACACTGTTTGTATTCGGACATGTTTCCGGTCACCTTGCCCTGATTAAAAGCAGTGGTTCGCGCTTTCAGTTTCACGCAAATGCTGCCATCAATCCACGGTTTCTGGTTTGGGAATGTTTTAATCGTTGCTATGGGAACGACATCTTCAACGCACGTTCTAATGAAATCAGCGTATTCGTCAATGTTATTGTTTGACGCAATACGAAACATATCCCAGTCCACGTGATGAAAGCAGTCTTGGAGTGTGGAATCAGATTGGTCGGACCAGCGTTGAACAGACCTCAGTGCGGAAGCTTCTTGTTTTAGCTTCTGACTGTAGGCAGGGAGCAACAAAATGGAGTCGTGGTCAGCTTTTCCGAAAGGAGGGCGGGGGAGGGCCTTATATGCGTCGCTGACGTTAGAATAGCAATGATCCAAGGTTTTACCAGCCCTGGTTGCGCAATTGATATGCTGATACAATTTAGGGAGTCTTGTTTTCAGATTAGCCTTGTTAAAATTACCAGCTACAATGAATGCAGCCTCAGGATATGTGGTTTCCAGTTTGCAAAGAGTCAAATAAAGTTTGTTCAGAGCCATCGATGAGTCTGCTTGGGGGGAACATATACGGCTGTGATTATAATCAAAGAGAATTCCCTTGGTAGATAATGTGGTCGACATTTGATTGTGAGGAATTCTAAATCAGGTGACAGAAGGACTTGAGTTCCTGTATGTTGTTGTGACCACACCAAGTCTCATTAACCATAAAGCATACGCCCCCGCCCCACTTCTTACCAGAAAGATGTTTGTTTGTGTCTGCGCGATGCGTGGAGAAACCAGCTGGCTGCACCAACTCCGATAGCGTCTCTCGAGTGAGCCATGTTTCCGTGAAGCAAAGAACGTTACAGTCTCTGATGTCCCTCTGGAATGCTACCCTTGCTCGGATTTCATCAACTTTGTTGTCAAGAGACTGGACATTGGCGAGTAGTATGCTAGGGAGTGGTGTGCGATGTGCCCGTCTCCGGAGTCTGACCAGAAGACCCCTTCGTTTCCCTCTTTTACAAAGTCGTTGTTTTGGGTCGCCGGCTGGGATCCATTCCGTTGTCCTGGGTGAAAGGCAGAACACAGGATCCGCTCT
Source organism: Oncorhynchus clarkii lewisi (assembly GCF_045791955.1). Taxonomy (NCBI): domain Eukaryota; kingdom Metazoa; phylum Chordata; class Actinopteri; order Salmoniformes; family Salmonidae; genus Oncorhynchus; species Oncorhynchus clarkii. The sequence goes on along the minus strand of NC_092155.1, from coordinate 40,734,440 downwards.
GGGAAAGTCATATTCCTGGTAATACTGATGGTGAGTTGACGTTGCTGAATGTATGTAATGAAACCTAAGATGACCTGGGGTACCAATGTACAGTGCCTTGCGAAAGTATTCGGCCCCCTTGAACTTTGCGACCTTTTGCCACATTTCAGGCTTCAAACATAAAGATATAAAACTGTATTTTTTTGTGAAGAATCAACAACAAGTAGGACACAATCATGAAGTGGAACGACATTTATTGGATATTTAAAACTTTTTTAACAAATCAAAAACTGAAAAATTGGGCGTGCAAAATTATTCAGCCCCTTTACTTTCAGTGCAGCAAACTCTCTCCAGAAGTTCAGTGAGGATCTCTGAATGATCCAATGTTGACCTAAATGACTAATGATGATAAATACAATCCACCTGTGTGTAATCAAGTCTCCGTATAAATGCACCTGCACTGTGATAGTCTCAGAGGTCCGTCAAAAGCGCAGAGAGCATCATGAAGAACAAGGAACACACCAGGCAGGTCCGAGATACTGTTGTGAAGAAGTTTAAAGCCGGATTTGGATACAAAAATATTTCCCAAGCTTTAAACATCCCAAGAAGCACTGTGCAAGCGATAATATTGAAATGGAAGGAGTATCAGACCACTGCAAATCTACCAAGACCTGGCCGTCCCTCTAAACTTTCAGCTCATACAAGGAGAAGACTGATCAGAGATGCAGCCAAGAGGCCCATGATCACTCTGGATGAACTGCAGAGATCTACAGCTGAGGTGGGAGACTCTGTCCATAGGACAACAATCAGTCGTATATTGCACAAATCTGGCCTTTATGGAAGAGTGGCAAGAAGAAAGCCATTTCTTAAAGATATCCATAAAAAGTGTTGTTTAAAGTTTGCCACAAGCCACCTGGGAGACACACCAAACATGTGGAAGAAGGTGCTCTGGTCAGATGAAACCAAAATTGAACTTTTTGGCAACAATGCAAAACGTTATGTTTGGCGTAAAAGCAACACAGCTGAACACACCATCCCCACTGTCAAACATGGTGGTGGCAGCATCATGGTTTGGGCCTGCTTTTCTTCAGCAGGGACAGGGAAGATGGTTAAAATTGATGGGAAGATGGATGGAGCCAAATACAGGACCATTCTGGAAGAAAACCTGATGGAGTCTGCAAAAGACCTGAGACTGGGACGGAGATTTGTCTTCCAACAAGACAATGATCCAAAACATAAAGCAAAATCTACAATGGAATGGTTCAAAAATAAACATACCCAGGTGTTAGAATGGCCAAGTCAAAGTCCAGACCTGAATCCAATCGAGAATCTGTGGAACGAACTGAAAACTGCTGTTCACAAATGCTCTCCATCCAACCTCACTGAGCTCGAGCTGTTTTGCAAGGAGGAATGGGAAAAAATGTCAGTCTCTCGATGTGCAAAACTGATAGAGACATACCCCAAGCGACCTCCAGCTGTAATCGCAGCAAAAGGTGGCGCTACAAAGTATTAACTTAAGGGGGCTGAATAATTTTGCACGCCCAATTTTTCAGTTTTTGATTTGTTAAAAAAGTTTGAAATATCCAATAAATGTCGTTCCACTTCATGATTGTGTCCCACTTGTTGTTGATTCTTCACAAAAAAATACAGTGTTATATCTTTATGTTTGAAGCCTGAAATGTGGCAAAAGGTCGCAAAGTTCAAGGGGGCCGAATACTTTCGCAAGGCACTGTAAGAAGTAAAAAAACAAAAAACTGCATAGTTTCCTAGGAACGCGAAGCGAGGCGGCCATCTCTCTCTGCGCCGGAAGGGATGTTAGACTGTCGTTTCTCTTTGCTTATTTGAGCTGTTCTTGCCATAATATGGACTTGGTATTTTACCAAATAGGGCTATCTTCTGTATAACACCCCTACCTTGTCACAACACAACTGATTGGCTCAAATTCATTAAGAAGGAAAGAAATTCCACAAGTTTACTTTTAACAAGGCACACCTGTTAATTGACTACCTCATGAAGCTAGTTGAGAGAATTCCAAGAGCATGCAAAGCTGTCATCAAGGTGAAGGGTGGCTACTAGGGTTTACTCATTTTGGGGAATATTCAGAGGTGGAAACTTTCCGTGGGAATTAACGGGAATATATGGAAATTAACAGAAATATGTGCAAATTAATATTAATACCATTTAAATTTAGATGTTTTTTTGCATTGGATATATTTACCATATCATATGGAGACAGAAACAGAAACCTTTTACCTTCTCATAAGTTGACATAATTACAAATGATTAAATCCTTCCAATAGAAATAAAAAAAAACTTAATTGAATTTTTTTGTAAAAATTGAACTTTAATTAATGGGATGATTTCACTGAACAACCAAAGAAAGGGAATATTGAATGGTCCCCAATGATCCATCACATCTCCCAAAAACGTTTTCAACATACATCTGTAAAATTATAGTTTAGAAACTTAAGCTTTGGTTGTGCTCCTCTCAAGCTTCCAAGTCTTCTCCCTGAACCTCCTCTATGGTGGCGGCAGGTTGCCTAGTGGTTAGAGCATTTGGCCAGTAACTGAAAGGTTGCTAGATCAAATCCCTAAGCTGACAAGGTTAATTTTTTTTTGTTCTGCTCCTGAACAAGGCAGTTAACCCACTGTTCCTAGGCTGTCATTGTAAATAATAATTTAGCCGATCATTGAGAGTACCACTACCGCTCCTGCTGTCTCTAGAGAGTTGAAAATAGCAGGTCTGGGACAGGTAGCACATCCGGTGAACAGGTCGGGGTTCCATAACAGCAGGCAGAACAGTTAAAACTGGAGCAGCAGCATGGCCAGGTGGACTGGGGAAAGCAAGGAGTCATCATGCCAGGTAGTCATGGGGCATGGTCCTAGGGCTCAGATCCTCAGAGAGAAAGAAAGAAAGAGAGAATTAGAGAGAGCATACTTAAATTCACACAGGACACCCGATAAGACAGGAGAAGTACTCCAGATATAACAGACTGACCCTAGCCCCCTTACACATAAACTACTGGAGCATAAATACTGGAGGCTGACACAGGAGGGGTCAGGAGACACTGTGGCCCCATCCGATGATACCACCAGACAGGGCCAAACAGGCAGGATATAACCCCACCCTCTTTGCCAAAACACAGCCCCCACACCACTAGAGGGATATCTTCAACCACCAACTTACCATCCCGAGACAAGGCCGAGTATAGCGCACAAAGATCTCTTGCCCACAAACATTCAACCACCCATCAGAGATGATTGCAATACAGTCTGCTTTCTCTATGATTTGCTTGACCTTCAGTTGAACTCTGTTGAACTCTGCATCCAGCAAATGAGTAGATGAAGCTTGTCTGGTTGGTGGGGTGTTTGCTGGGCAAAGAACATTCAGAAATCTTTCCCAATACACATGGCCTGTGAGCATCAGTGGTGAACCATTTGCATACACAGCCCGAGCAAGACATTCATCAGCATTTCCCTGACTACGTTCCTCCATTAAGTAAAACAAACTTCTGATTCCAGGAAGGCAATGAGCTGTTGCTATCGATAAGTTGTCTGATTCATCATTTTCACCTCGAATAGAAGTAGAGGGACCTTTGTCAGAGGTTGCTTGTTGTGAGTGCTAAGGGAACTTTAAGCACTTGGCCATGTGATTCTGCATCTTTGTTGAATTCTTCACATATGATTTGGCACAGTATTTGCAAATGTGCACAGTTTTCCCTTTTACATTGGCTGCAGTGAAATGTCTCCACACATCACATAGTGCCCGTGGAATTTTCCTGTAAAGATTAGAAAAAAATGAGAAGCTCCCCCAAATACAGATAAATACAGTGGGGCAAAAAAGTATTTAGTCAGCCACCAATTGTGCAAGTTCTCCCACTTAAAAAGATGAGAGAGGCCTGTACCTTTCATCATAGGTACACTTCAACTATGACAGACAAAATGAGAAAAAAAAAGAAAAAAAATCACATTGTAGGATTTTTAATGAATTTATTTGCAAATTATGGTGGAAAATAAGTATTTGGTCACCTACAAACAAGCAAGATTTCTGTCTCTCACAGACCTGTAACTTCTTCTTTAAGAGGCTCCTCTGTCCTCCACTTGTTACCTGTATTAATGGCACCTGTTTGAACTCGTTATCAGTATAAAAGACACCAGTCCATAACCTCAAACAGTCACACTCCAAACTCCACTATGGCCAAGACCAAAGAGCTGTCAATGGACACCAGAAACAAAATTGTAGACCTGCACCAGGCTGGGAAGACTGAATCTGCAATAGGTAAGCAGCTTGGTTTGAAGAAATTGACTGTGGGAGCAATTATTAGGAAATGGAAGACATACAAGACCACTGATAATCTCCCTCGATCTGGGGCTCCACGCAAGATCTCACCCCGTGGGGTCAAAATGATCACAAGAACGGTGAGCAAAAATCCCAGAACCACACGGGGGGACCTAGTGAATGACCTGCAGAGAGCTGGGACCAAAGTAACAAAGCCTACCATCAGTAACACACTACGCCGCCAGAGACTCAAATCCTGCAGTGCCAGACGTGTCCCCCTGCTTAAGCCAGTACATGTCCAGGCCCGTCTGAAGTTTGCTAGAGAGCATTTGGATGATCCAGAAGAAGATTGGGAGAATGTCAGATGAAACGAAAATATAACTTTTTGGTAAAAACTCAACTCGTCGTGTTTGGAGGACAAAGAATGCTGAGTTGCATCCAAAGAACACCATACCTACTGTGAAGCATGGGGGTGGAAACATCATGCTTTGGGGCTGTTTTTCTGCAAAGGGACCAGGATGACTGATCCGTGTAAAGGAAAGAATGAATGGGGCCATGTATTGTGAGATTTTGAGTGAAAACCTCCTTCCATCAGCAAGGGCATTGAAGATGAAACGTGGCTGGGTCTTTCAGCATGACAATGATCCCAATCACACCGCCCGGGCAACAAAGGAGTGGCTTCGTAAGAAGCATTTCAAGGTCCTTGAGTGTCCTAGCCAGTCTCCAGATCTCAACCCCATAGAAAATCTTTGGAGGGAGTTGAAAGTCCGTGTTGCCCAGCAACTGCCCCAAATCGTCACTGCTCTAGAGGAGATCTGCATGGAGGAATGGGCCAAAATACCAGCAACAGTGTGTGAAAACCTTGTGAAGACTTACAGAAAACGTTTGACCTCTGTCATTGCCAACAAAGGGTATATAACAAAGTATTGAGATAAACTTTTGTTATTGACCAAATACTTATTTTCCCCCATAATTTGCAAATAAATTCATAAAAAATCCTATAATGTGATTTTCTGGATTTTTTCCCCTAATTTTGTCTGTCATAGTTGACGTGTACCTATGATGAAAATTACAGGCCTCTCTCATCTTTTTAAGTGGGAGAACTTGCACAATTGGTGGCTGACTAAATACTTTTTTGCCCCACTGTAGTTAAGCAGTTAGATTAAACAGCTCCTTTGTAAGATACATGTTTTAAAATGAAACATGATGGAAACAGGTGAATTAACCCTCCTCAGTTAGCAGGCTCAAGCATGCTAAAACCTATATGGTAGCAAAAACTAACTAGCAGAAATTAACAACTTAGAAATGATTTAAACACACTTTGCTGTAGGCTACTATTGACCAATTAAAACTTCTTAAGGCTAGGTGGGACGCTAGCGCCCCATCTCGACAACATGCACTGAAATTACAGAGCGTGAAATTCAAAATACAAAAATCGTAATATTAAACATTCATGTCATACATAATTTAAAAGCTTAATTTATTGTTAATCCAGCCGCATTGTTAGATTTCAAAAAGGCTTTACGGCGAAAGCATGCGATTATCTGAGGACAGCGCCCCGCATGCAAAATAATTAAAAACATTTTTCCAACCCGCAGAGGCGTCACAAAAGTCAGAAATAGCAATGAAATAATTTGCTTACCTTTGAAGATATTCCTCTGTTTGCGATCCCAAGGGTCCCAGGTACACAACAAATGGTCGTTTTGTTCGATAAAGTCCTTCTTTATATCCCCAAAAAGTCTGTTTATTTGGCGCGTTTGATTCAGTAATCCACCCATTCCAGTCATTCAACATGCAGACAAAGCAATCCCAAAAGTTACCAATAAACTTTGTCCAAACAAGTCAAACAACATTTCTAATCAATCCTCAGGTACCCTAATATGTCAATAAATATACAATTTAAGACAGAGAATAGTATGTTCAATACCGGAGATAAATAACAAAGTGCGCACCCTCATCCGCCCGCTCCGCAAGAGTACAGTCCAAATGAGAGCCACCTTGAAAAACTACAAATTCTAGCTCATTTTTCAAAAAACAAGCCTGAAACCCTTTATAAAGACTGTTGACGTCTAGTGGAAGCCATAGGAACTGCAATCTGGGAGGATTTTCTTTTAATATCCCACAGACAAGTGTTTGAATGGAGGACAAAGAATCAAAAAAAAGAAATTCCGGATGGATTCTCCTCGGGTTTTTGCCTGCCATATCAGTTCTGTTATACACAGACATTGTTTTAACAGTTTTAGAAACATCAGAGTGTTCTCTATTATATGAATATCCTAGCTTCTGGGCCTGAGTACCAGAAGTTTACTTTGGGCACGTCAGTCATCCGAACTTCCGAAATCTGCCCCCTAGCCCTAAGAAGTTTTAACAAAAAATCATGTATGTCATATAAAATATATTCACCCCATCCAGTATTGTAATCAAAACGTATCAGAAAGCATGTAGTCCTTGGCTCATTAGTAGTGTGGGCTCAATAGCATCTCATTAGTGTGCAGATCTTGAGAATCAGCTGCACATGTGATGGAAGAGTGCACTGCACATGTGATGGAAGAATGCACTGTGCATGCAGAGGGTTGCAATTCCATTGAATTTGGGTTAGTTTAACCAAAACAAGCCACAACACCAAGAATTGCCTTATGTGTATCCCACAAAAAAGGTTTACTGTTATAAGCTAACTTTGAGGATTTTAAGCAATATACCCATTCCCAATTTAAGCAATAATTCCGGAAATTTACCGCAAAGTTTCCGACCCTTTGCTAGCCTAGTGGCCTCTTTGAAGAATATCAAAGTAAAAATATATTTTAATTTGTTTAACATTTTTTTGGTTACTTCATGATTCCATATGTGTTATTTCATAGTTTTGATGTCTTCACTATTATTCTACAATGTAGAACATAGTAAAAATAGATCAGTAGAAAATTAGTTTGTGTGTCCAAACTTTTGATGGCGGCCATGGCACAACTTAGAAGTAGCCCAGAAACTTGCAAACCGCGACCAATACAGTTCCACCAGCGACATCGTTTTCATAGTAACCCAATTCCAGGAAAACCACGGACATGGCAACACTGGTTTGATGAGAATAATGCATTTTTCTTTGGAAGACAGAACTTTTAGCAGGGCTAGATAATGCATATCTGAGTAGCCTGGTTTTTTTTAGAAATTTGTAGAGAATCCAAGTCATCATCATCATCATCATCATCATCATCATCATCATCATTACCACTAACAACGGCACATGTCTACCTGTCTCCACATGCAGGTAATACAGGCCTATATTGTGTTGCACTGAGTTGGAATAGACACTTGCCTTCACATCAATCAATAAGCTATGTGGATAGTTATTTTCAGATTCTCCTGATCTTTGTTGTTGTTGGTGTAGTCCTAGATTAATTTGTTTTTCTTCGATGCCAAACAATAAGGAATGAGAATATATATATTTTTAAAAGAACAGTTATCATTTTCATTGTTCGGGGACATTTGAATCTCTCTCACATGTATTTAGAGACACAGACTGCTGCATCTAGATCGATGCACAAGCAGAGCCACTGTAATCTCATCTCATTTTCTATCCGTCTTATTTGGATAGGGACAAGTACAAACACATCGAGCAAACAGTCGTCCAATGTACTGCACTATAGTGTTGTTTTTTTACCTGCCCCTAGATGGGCTTTTATGGAAACAAATGGAAAGAAAGAAAATACATAACCAATTGAAAATCACATAAAATCACATATCAGTACATTATCACACATAGCAAACATCATAGGCTACCGTTAGATGCACAAATCCAATGTCATCACATAAACTCCCATATTAGTACATTGTCACACAAACAAATATCATAGGCTACAATTAGATGCACAAATCCAATGTCATCACATAAACTCCCATATTAGTACATTATCACAATTAGATTTGTTAGAGAGAGGTGGATGTCGTTATCTGAAGAGAGGGGAAGATGATGAGAGGAAGGAATGAACTCATAGTGTATATGTAATGTTAACCTGATCTACCTA